>NW_006430061.1:267787-311180 GCF_000325575.1 Pteropus alecto
TTTCCTCACTGGAGGGCCAAACAGGCAGACATCTGTGTTTCCCCACACCTAAGCTTTTGACCAGTGATGGCCTTCGCATGAGGGAAGTGGGGGAGGGGGAATCCTGGGCCAGCCTGCCTCCCTCTCTTGAAAGGGTGGTCTGTAAAACAGCATTTCAGTGGATAATGAGTAAAACGTAGAGATTAAAAAATTTAAATCATTGAAAAATTCAAGAGGATATTTTCTGATCTAGATAGGGATAAGCTCTCAATTCTTACAAGCAATGGAAGAAATTATAAAAGATCAATCAATTTTACTACACAGAACCATAAAACTTATGTTTCGCATCAAAAAACCCAAAACAAAATGTTAAGTCAAACTGAGAAAAAATACTTACGCCAGATATGCCAGAGAAAATTAATATTCTTAAAAATATTATAACAACAAGGCTCTTAATAACAACAATAGCAAATATTTATATAGTACTATGTGCCAGGCACCATTCTAAGTATTTTATACATACTTACTCATTTAATCCTTATGAACAACTTTGTGATAAAGATACTATTATTATCCCCATTAAATAGATGAGGGAACTGAGGTACAGAGAGGCTAAGTAACTTGCCCAAGATCACTCAACTAATGGAAGAGCTGGATTTATATAGTTGTCTAATAAAATAGCAGCAATTGTCATCATTAAAGAACTGGAAATGGATAAGGGAAAGGAAATGGATATATAAAATATGATTTATACGCAATGAGATATTATACAGTTAAAATGAACCAGATCCATAACTATCAGCTCAGATAAATTTCAAAAACAATGCTGCGTAAAGAAACAAGTCATAAAAATGATACATATTTGAAGATACTATTTATGCAAATCTTTTTTAAAATAAAAATATTACATAGTATTTAAGAACCACATATATGTAGAAAAATATTAAACAAGCATGCAAATATTGTATGCCAACTTGATTAAATTTTTTTTAAAGAGGGGTTGAATCAAATATAATAAAATGTTAACTAATTTTCTAAATCTGGATGAGGATGTTGTGTCTTTTCTGTTAAATTATTTTTTGTACTTTTCTGCATATTGAGCTATTTCAAAATTTCAAACCAATTATTTTTAATTTACTTTTTGAATAATTTGCAATTCCATGGAGAAATTTATAATGTTCGTGTTATAATGTTAAGAGATAAAAGCAAGACAAACTACACACAAATATTTACAAATTTCACACATTAAAGTTTGAAAGAGATATCTAAAATATTCGTAGTGGTGGGCAAGATTCTGGAAGTCTGCTCTTCTTTTACACCCATCCGTATTTTCCACTGTTACCTTTATATCCAGAAAAAGTTTTTTAAACAACTACAGAAAAATGTGAGTTTAGATCCTAGGGAAGGGTCCAAAACCTAGGAAGCAGAGCTGTGGTGGGGTGAGCGCATCACGGGCTGTTGGAGAGACCCACACTCGAATGCTGGCTTCAGTGTTCTCTTGCCGTGCGGCTCTGAGTTCGTTCAGTCTCTTATTTAGTCAGCAAACACTTACTGAGCACCAGCTGTGTACCAGGCACTGTGCTAGAGATACGGCAGTGACCAGAACATATGCGTTCCTTCTCTTGCTGTCGAGTGGATGGTGTAGTGAGGAAGCACAGTAAACGCATCACCACGCCAGCCATCTCTCCACTGCCTGTGACGGGGAACTGCAAGGGCAATGACAACAGTCTGAGTTGGATTGGGTGGCTTTGGAATCTGGCCTCTGACATTTCATCTGGAATCTAAAGAATGAGGAGGTCTGGAGCCCAGTAAAGCAAGGAATTCTGGGAGAAAGGAAGGCTCCACAGGGCACATTAAAGGAACTGAAAGAAGGCTGGGTTCTTGAATGCAGTGGGGCGGGGGTAGACTTGTGCAAGGAAAAGAGTCACAGGCAAGGAAAAGCCTTTAAGGGTGGTGGGATGTCATTAAAGGGTTTAAGCAGGGTAATGATATGATTAAATCTGCAGCTCTTTGAAGATTGGAGTCGATGGTGAGCAGCCCCCTTAGCTGGCTATTGGCATGGCCCAAACGGGAGAATGGCGTCAGGATCGGGGTGATGGCAGTGGAGATGGAGAGATGTGGAAGGGTTTGAGATATTTTTGGAGACCGAGTTGGTCCACAGGTCTTAGACTATGTGCTTCGGGGTGTGGGGATGACATTGAGGGAAGGGCCAAGGGGGAAAGCCAAGTTTGGGGCAGGAGCAGGTGTGGGTTGGTGGGAGTGGGAAACACCGAATCAACAGCAAACTCAGGAGAGCGGGGTGGAAGCAGGGTCAATGAGCACGCCACCAAGTGTCGCCGAGCACTGGTTTCTTCATGTATAAACTGGGGTTTATGATGATACCTGCGCCCGCAAGGTGAGTGTTTCAGCCGCATATCCAAAACCCAAAACACTTCTACAGCTGTCGTCCCTCTCCTCCACAGGTGGGGTGTGTTACTCTTGGGGCTGGAACGAACATGGCATGTGCGGGGATGGCACCGAAGCCAACATCTGGGTCCCGAAGCCCGTGCAGGCTCTGCGGTCATCGTCGGGACTTCTTATAGGTTGTGGGGCTGGCCACTCCCTGGCCCTCTGCCACCCGTCAGTCCTCCCTACACTGGGCCAGCACCCCAAGTTCACTGGCCCTTCCCCGGATGCCACCGAGGACGCCAGATCTCAGGAAGCCCTGGACAATGAGAGAAACTGGAAGGAAAGACAACCAGAAACCTCTACCCAAAGTCGATCTGACAAGTGCAGAAATGGGGGGCTTGTGACAGAGACCCTTTAATAAAGTGTTTTTTCTCACTCAAAGTGTTGCTTTTTCAGTTTGGGGCTCAGGAGGCACTGTGGTTGGGCTGACTACAGATGGGAATGACGGGAGGCCACCTGCCCAGTGTCGGGCTCAAGGAGACACATTCTTTCCACCCAGCAGATGAGAATGAGGGTTAGGTCCTCTCCGAAGGACACAGAAAGCAGCAGGAAGGCTCCAGGCTGGCTCTGCCTGGTAGGGACAGAAAACCTAGCCCTACCCCCAGTAGTTGTTCTAGTCCAGCAGCTTTCACTTCAGCAAGGCAGAGGATTCCTAGGCCATGCTTAGAGCAGCCACATGCCTCTGATGGGGTTTTATCCTCAGGGCCCAGAGCACGTAACAGCCTGCTGGTTCAAGGATATCAAGGTACCTCGATCGGATGGCTGGACACCTGCATAGGAAGGAGTTCTTCTCCTGGTGACTAGGACCAAGAGAGAAGGCTCTGGATTGGGGGTAGAAGGAAGTGGAGATGAGTAAGTAGAAGAAGAGACAAGACTTTTGGAAAGACCCAGCAGAGAGGACCCCCTGGGACAGGCAAAAGAATTTAGAATCTAGAACTCACCCTTCTGAAACTCTCAGAAAATTCATGTCTTCGTCTGAGCCAGCAGGACTTTTGAGCTAGTCCGCGCCACTGTGAACTGCCAAGCTGTGTAGTTTCAGGTAAGGGACAGGCTACGACATGGGAAGGGGAGTCTGCAGGGATAGCAATGTCAAGACATCTGCAGGCGAAATGGGGACCAGGCCAGACTCTGGGCCCCAGGCTTCCCTGCCTGGCAGCTGTGGCTTGGGGAAACATAGCATCTTTCTCCTGTGACTGACAGCTGGCCTTTGACCAGAGGGTTTCAGAAAGGCTTTCCCTAAGATACTATGTGGGAGTGTCACCAGCTAGCCAGCCAGGTCTATGGCCCATCCCACACTGCCTTCCCTTTGTGATTCAAGAGAGGGTTTGGGTCTGGGAGGGCTAGGGTCCAATGGCTTCAGGAAGCTAGAAAACCCCAGGACATCAAAGCTGGAGGACCTGTAATGACCTTCTAGCTTAGTGGCCTCAAAGTGCATTCATAAGAGCCCTAGAAGTCTCCCGAGAAGTCCATGGCCACCGGTGGGCTACGGGTAAAAGAAGGCTAGGTGGACAGAGGTCCAGGTCCCCACCGTCCACTTGATTCACAGCAGCTTTATTTTAATGTATATTATATACTAAACTTCATATAAGATTTCACTTGACAAGGGATCCTTGAAAAATATTTAAAACCACTGATCTTATTCAATATTTTCATTGTTTGTGTGACACACAGGCCTAAAAAGGGAAAGGTGCCATCTCAAGGCCATACGCCACACTCCTGGCCCCGGGTCCTAACTGAGAAGTGACCTGTCCAGGGCCTTGAGCCAGACAAGGGGCACAGACAAAGGGTAGCCCTAGGATCAGGAGTACCAGGTTCAACTCAGCAGGTTGGGGATGAGGGCGACCCTGAGCTCCCCAGGCCTGAACCTAGAGACTATCCACAGTCATTGGCTGACCTTGAACAGCACTGCATGGAGTCCCGCTCCCAATATTGTACCCTAGAAACACTGCCATCCTGGCCAGCAAAGCCCTTAGATGCCCCGCCACGCCCCGAACCAGTGAGGCCAGTGCATCCCAAGCACTTCTGAAATGGGAAGAAGGACATCTCTCTGCACTCTGAGCTGGTCTTGCCAAGGTGACCAAGCCCTCAAAGATGGAGCTATCAGATGGCCCAGAGATGATCTATCCTGGAGCAAGCCCGCCGTTACTGGTCACCACCCACATCAGATACATAGGCCAGACAGCAATCTCACATAGGACAGTGCTCAGGCCCACACCTGCTAGACAGGGTTTCCACTTGGCAAGGAACTCTATCGCAGCGTGGCAGTGCAGCGTGCCCTCCTCCCTCTTTCAGCTCCTGCTAGAAGAAACCCAAATCCCAAGTCTTCTGCTGCCAGCCCTAATGCCCCTTTCTGAGGCTTTGTGGGCACAAGAAATAAGTGTCTCAGGGCTCCTTTCCAGCCTGGAGCAGGGTCGGGGGTGCATCAGCTCTAAGCCTCAGCCCCTCGCTCAGAAACTGAGCCAGACCCTTCTTGGAAGCATGCAGGGCACAGGTAGTTCACACGTGGAAGAGTGGCTTGCTCTTGGCACTAGAAGACACCACAGACCGGTCACCTCGAGTTCCTCCGTTTTGCCCTTCTGACAGCAGCAGACAGGCTTTCTCCGAGTCAGTTCACTGGCTGGATCTCCTGAGTGGCTGAAGCTCCAGGGGAGTGAGGGGGTTTTGACAGTGTTTCCCAGATTCTTTTCTGGACCCTTTGATCCCTGTTGGTCTTTCTCAGACTTGTAGATGTCTTAGCCTGTCATTCCTAATAGACCCTAAGCTCTTGGAGAGTGAGGGACCAGGTCTTGGTTGATTCTGGAACCCCTTTACCAAAGATGGGTCCCGGTACAGAGGAAATGCCCAATAAATGTTAATGAACGAACTGGTCAGTATGCCCTTAGGGTCACCATGGCGTGGGGAGGTTAAATGAGTGGGCACCCATCCTCTGCTTTTATCTCTTACAAATGCTTGATAACTATGCTATGGATAGCAGAACCATAGTCAATGATGTCAACATCATCCACCTGGTTAGCTAATGAACCACAGGAGCTAACTTAAGAAACTACGCATTTATTTTTAAAAATTACTTTTTTTTCTGATAGACTAATTTGGCCCTCATACTCCTCCCATGTGAGAAAGAGGAAGAGGAGAGTGGGACCCCATCGTGAGCTCACAGGTCTTGGGCCTGACCCCTGGAGTGACTGTTGACAGTCCTTCACATACCAGATGTTAGTAGGATGTTTACATGCTAACCTACCACACACATTCTCCTCTCTTGATCGTAGGCACCCCCTCTTCCCTTGACACCCCCACCATCTTTGGTCTCAGTGGGCCATTTGACCAAAGCTATATGAGATTGTGCTTGGACATAGTGATTCCTGGCCTTGGGCTCAGAGTTGAGCTGCGCACCAGGCCCCCAGACATCCACCACTTCTGAGTGAAGTGACTCAGTGATAAATCAAAACTGGGAGTTAGCAAGTTAGTTAGAAGGAGTTCCAGGTACTAAGGAGCATATGTGTAACTGCTACAAGTTCAGAATTTCAGTGACGAGCACAGAGGGAGGTGAAAGCTGGGATAGGAGAAACCTTGGTAACCAATTTAAGGAGATTCAACTTCATTCATAGGGCAACAGGGCGTTTAAGCAGGAGAGATGATGGTCGGATGTGTATGTGGAAAGTCCGGAGCAGCAAGTGAAGTGGCCCCTCTGTCATACCCACGGCACCTCCCGAAGTGGGGCGGAAGGCCAGGTCCTCAGGGTCCTGGAATTCAGGACCAGCAACTTGTGTTCTGATCAATTCCACCCCCAGCCACAGGAAGGCCTGGGGACAGCTTACCCTGAGCTCTGGAGTCAGACCACCTGGGTTAAAATCTTGGCTTCATCATTCATTGGCAGTGTGGCTTTGGGCCAGTTGCTTCTGTACCTTGTTCCCTTGCCTCTACAATGGGCACATCGAATTATCGTGGGCTATCATTAGACAACTTTTCTCAGATGCCCCACACATAGCAGATGTTCAATGTATGTTAATCTCCTTTCTCCATTAGCTACTGTGTCCCTGAAAACCCCTACTCTGAATAGTTTTGTGTTGAGTCTTGCTAAAGTCCACCAGAGGTACTTCCTCCAGGGTGGAGCCCAGGTACAGGGCATATTACCTGCCCTGCAGCAGCTGCGGCTGTTGGTTCCTATATCCTGATGCTTATAAATGGCTGTTACACACACAGTGTAGATCTGCAGCCCTTTGGCTACAGGTCCCCTGGACAGCGGCCTTACTGTACTTACTGCCTCACTGACCCCCACCCTTTGGTTCCCCCTCCACACAAGGCGCCAGGAACTTGAGGCAAATGCTTAGAGGAGACAAGAAACTGTTAGATGAGAATTGGACCCCCACCTGCAGCTCCCTCTCCCATCTGCTTATTTGACTCAGGCCAGGCTGGGAGGTGTCAAAGGAATTGAAATTAAGGGAAGACTGACACCCACTTGTTTGTGGTGCTGGGCAGATCATTCCCCTCTATCAGTCTCCGTTACTCATCTATAAAATGCTCAGAGGTTGACTGCCATGACTGTTAGGGACTTTCCCACCTACTCATTCCTAGTTTCTCTAATGTATAGAAAAAGAATTGGAATCCCAATCCCCTACTCTACCCCCAACCAAAGCCAAGCGAACAACCCAAGCATTTATTTCTTTAGTAATTTAAGGATCACATACTGCACAGGAAGCTCATATATATCCAGTTGCTACAGAGAATGACAAAGATCCCTAGGAGAGGGCTCCACCCCTTCCAAGATGCCTCCGGGCTGACTGAGGGCTATGGGATAAGAGCTCCACCAGGCTGAGCCCAGGGGGATGCAGCTGGGTGAGGCACCCAGACCTGTCAGTCATACCTCTGCCTCTGGCTCCATCAGACTTAAGAACGGCACTAAGAGGGTGGCGACTATGGTCTGCCTGGGGGCTGGGAGCTCTGACATGACCAGATTCAAGGAATCATGAATATGGCATGACTCGCAGAGACGTTTCTGTATCGGTGAACCCCTAGAGCAGTGGTCCCCAACCTTTTTGACACCAGGGACCGGTGCTCCTGTGAGAATCTAATGCCTGACGATCTGAGGTGGAGCTGAGGCAGTGATGCTAGCTCTGGGGAGCAGCTGCAAATACAGATGAAGCTTCGCTAGCTCTCCCGCCACTCACCTCTTGCTGGGTGGCCCAATTCCAAACAGGCCACTTACCTGTCTGTGGCCTGGAAGTTGGGGACCCCTGCTCTAGAGGATGTGCTCATCTGAGGTC
Source organism: Pteropus alecto (assembly GCF_000325575.1). Lineage (NCBI taxonomy): Eukaryota > Metazoa > Chordata > Mammalia > Chiroptera > Pteropodidae > Pteropus > Pteropus alecto. Next base: position 275,476 of record NW_006430061.1, read on the forward strand.
AGGTCTTTGCATGCCCAGTCCTTCCTGAGAGCTGCTTCCCTCCCTTCAGCCAACAGGATCTGCAGGGGGTATCTAGGGAGCAACTTCTTCCTTAGGGCCTGACCAGAGGCCCAGAAAACGAATTGCGACACCGCCTGAGGCAATAAAAACCCAGATCCGTGCTTCATCTCAAAAGTCAGCTTTTTATTATTGAGGGCCAGGGCCCAGGGAGGGGAGGGTGTTGAGCTAAAGCAGCATTGCTCTCTTTCCAGGAAATGTTGCGAGCTGCAGTGAAAGCTCGAGATGTTGCATTTTTTTTTTTTTTTAACTTAAGCATGTGTTTTTCAAAAATATCATCCTTCCCCACCCCACCCCCCACCACTAATTTTAGAATCGGACCAAAGCCAAGCTACTGTCCTCTGTTTCTTTTGGGAAAATACTATATTTATTCGAGATGCAGAAGTGTGTCTCTGCAAACCTCCGATTGCTTCAGGAAAACAAATCTGCTTTAGACTATACAGAAACCATGATACAAAATTTATTTCATGCTAGAATCGCTTTGCATAACATTGGGCATGCAGTTTTTACTCTGAAGTACTAAATTGCATACAGTGCCAGGTTGTGCCTTAATAAAGGTGGAGGAGGGCCACCCCTCCCGTGGTCCTGATTGTTTGGTGCTCTAAAGAAACACGTGGAAAATCCATACGGTATTGATTATTTACTATGAACAATCTGTTATGAAAGTTGGTCACACTGGATCTACACACCGAAAAGATGACAGAATCAACCTAGACTAGCCGCTGTCAGGGGTCTTGGGGCGATGTCCGCTGGGTCACAAGCATGCCAAACAGAGGGAGGAAGGCGGCAGTACGAGTTTCCACAATTCTATTTGGAGCAAAGTTCTCGGTTTCCGCGTGAGAGATGAATTATGAAGGTGAGGTCAATATGACCGATGACTGACCGACTGCCCTTTTTAGAACCTTTCCTCTCGATCTCGTGTACAAAAAGGGAAGCCATCTGTTCCCACCCCTCACACCTCCCCCCACCCCCCACGCCTCCCACATTAATGTACAGGTGTCTACCGAATGCCCTTACAGTCTGGCTCCAACACGTGTGTAAAAGTAAAGAGCTTTGAAAGAAAATAGAGGACTTTTGCTTTTTTCTTTTCATTGTTGTTGTTGTTCAGGGTAATCATACAGTTGCAGGGGCGGGGCTTTGGTTTGCTGGGTTTTCTGTTTAACTTCATGCAAGTCATGCTAAGGAACCCCTCCGCCCCCCTCCCCGAATAAAATGAAATTTTAAAAAATGAAAAGAAGGAAAAGAAATCCTCTATGGTCAGTTACCATTTGGCCGTAGAAAAAGCTACGTCCGTCCTAGTACAATGCCTGGGCCACTCGGACTCGTCCGGCAAACCTGCATGGCGTGAATTTACTCTGTCCGAGGGTGAGGAAGGGCTGCAGGTCCACCCAGATGCTTAATAGCCACCAGTGTCCTCGGCCAAGCCGCCTGGTCAAGTCACTCTCACAGCCTCTGTCGGCATATACTTAGCAATGACAGGGCTTTCTTTGCAAAGATCTGTATGTAAAGAATACAATTAACACTTGAGCTTCTCTTCTTGGCTTTCCCATCCCGCTTGGTACTTAGTTTTTAAGGAAGGAGGAGGAAAGACAGAACAGCCACATGCAGAGGCAGGCAGATTCTTCTCCAGCTGGCTGGATTTCCCATGCAGTGAGCCAGCCTAGCACTCCTCTCTCTCTCTCCTGGGGGAACAGGTAGAGTCCCTAACTCTTGTCCTACTCTGCACATGGTTTGTGGCCTGGAAATATCCTGAGAAAAGCAAGTCCTTGGTGTCGGTCATGACTCCATGAGAGCGGGGCCAGGGAGATGTGGATGGAGACACTTCACCCTTGGTGCCTTCCAAAGACTGGCACCGACACCACCACCTGTGGACAGTGGCTGCCACTGGGCTCCCTGGTCATTATAGGGAATGGGGTCTTCCTCTGTCCCACGCTCCCTGGGCTTCTGGAAGCACAGTAGAGAGACTCTCCTGTCTACTCTTTCAGGCCACACAGATTGATCCAACATTCAGGATGAAGGAGGCAGGCAGCTCGAGCTCACGAGACCTTACCAGGCAGAGCACAGCCATCGGGAACAGCCTACCTGCTTCCCCCTCGCTCCCCTGGGCTGCACCTGCTCCTGGCATTCTAGAGCCTCCACCCAGGGAAAAAGCCAGTTGCGAAGGGGAGCATTAGACCTATCCCTGGAAGGTGTCAAGGCTGGCAGCCCTCCGCCATGCAGCACCATGCGTGCGGCGCTATGCCGCACTGAGGTCCAAGGGACCTCCAGGCAGGGCAAGGAAGCAGAGACCAGCCTGGATCAGGTGGGCACACTAAGCACCAGTGACCAAAAGGACTTTCCCCATCTCAGCATAGGCTGCCTCTCTTCTGTATTTGCCCTTTATTTTGAATTCTGCATTTTCTCCTTGTGAATTATCGAACCACTTCAAATACTGGAGCAACTGTGAATGACCACAGGCTACACCAACTGTCACTCTGAAAACAACTATCTCTGTGGCCCAACCTGCTCACCCCGGCCAGCATGCACCCCGTGTGAGCATGTGAGGTGCTCCCAGACATGCATGAGCTGCCCAGCCAGTCCGCTGTGCTTTCTCCACCTTCCAGGCCCAGGCCAATACCTGAAACCTTGAGCTAGGGTGTGCTCTGGGCCCCCGCCCTAAGCCTCTCCCCAGCCCATGCTCAGGCAGGTTCTAGTAGAAATCTTTTCCCCAGGGTGTCTGCCTAAGATAAGGGTCTGGTAGGAGTCCTTGAGCAGAGGCCACCACAGGCTCAGCTTTCATCAACCACAAGGGGGCGCTGACCACACCCGGGCCCGGCTAATGGGCACTAGGGATGGAAGGGGCTGCAGAGTCCTGCGTAACCACTTTCCCTTGGCAAATTCTCTGTCTGCCACTAGCAATATTCTGACTGGCACACACCTTCCCCCTGCAAGGACACTGGCCTCACCCCCAAGGCCTGAAGCCACCTCTATCTTCCTCTCCCACTAATCTGTGGATTCTCTTCAAAGGAGGCCTCGTTCAGGACATGAATCTTAGGTGGCCAAGGCCACAGGGGCCAGGCCAGGCCAGGCCCATCACACTGCCTCCTCAACTGAGGGACAGAGGAGGTCACTTTGCCTTTTGGGCCTGACTTGCCATCTGCCAGAGCAACCTGGAGCATCCGGGACTCCTCTCATATCCCTGGGTATCCCCAGGTATGCCCAGCCTTAGGGTCACGGCCTGTAGTCAGCCAGCCTGTCTCCAAGTTCCTATCTACCCTTTAGGTACCACCCCACAGCTGCCTGGACCTCAGCTTCTCTCTGCCAGCCTGACAACCCACTTGAGAGAGAGGGACTCACATCTCCAGGGGCTGGCCCTGGGGGCTCCTTCCGCTCCCTGCCCCCCATCAGTGTGCCTGCCTGCCCCTCAGCACCCCTTGCCCACCGCCCCGCCCACCCATCTGCAGGAGCGCGAGGCAGCCCGGCTGATGCAGTGCCCCAGCCTCCTCTACATACCCTTTCTCATTCCTCCACCAGGCGGGCACGCGTACTCCCCGGTTGATAAGAGGAAGCAGGGTCCGTATCTCTCGCGGGTGCCCGAGCGCGTAAAGGGCAGGCCCTCATCGGGGGTGAGGGCCTGGTCTATGTGGGGGCAGTCTTCGTTCGCCAGCGCGGCCTTCGCCACCTCCCCATTCAGTTTGGAATCTTCAAACATATAAGCAGAAACTATTGAGACACTGAAAACTGTTTAGTGGGGGAGGGGAAAGGCCAGAGCGGGGGCATTGACAAAGGGCAGCCCATCCCTGAGGACGAAAAAGCGAGCAGGCCATGGAGGGAGGCACGAGGCTGGGGGGCCCTGGCTCATTCAGGCAGCCTGCGGGCTGACCACTGTGCTGCAAAGGAGGGGCTCCTGGGTTTGCTCAAAGTTTGCAAAAAGATGAGCTGGCGGGCCCAGCAAGCGCGGTGCTGGGGGCGGGGCCCAGGGCCCAAGGCGGGGCCAATGAGACAGGATGGTGCGGATGCAGACATGGGTAGGAGGCCAGACACAGAGCTCAGGGAGAAGACAGACAGACACGCAGAAACACTCCAGTCCAGAGGGGCAGCCTTTTCTGACCCCTCTGCTGCTGACCAGAGCCTGGTTGCCTCCCACCCATATCCAGCTCAGGCTTCCTTAGCCCCATTCAGACCCCATCGATCAATTTTAGCCCATTCCCCATTTAGATCCCATCTGATCACTCACTTCACATCCCACACACATCCTATCTGATCACTTAGCCTGCCTGAGCGCCCCGCCTCCCATGTGGATCCAATCTGGCCCCTGTACGCCCTGCCACAAAGACGAGGCCTGGTCACACAGTATCCTCTGTCCTCCATACAGACTCAGCCTCATCGTTCTATGTGTTCCATCCCCATACAGACGAGGCCTCTAGCCACACAGTCTCCTCCATCTCCCACACAGACCCAGCTGGACCATCCAACCTGCTCCATCCCACACACACTTAACACTGGTCACTCAATCCGCTCTGACCCCCATGCGATGGAGCCAGTGTTTTCTACCCTGCTCTGCCCCAAGTGGGCCTGGTCAGCTTGCACAGGCACAACAGGGATGTATGCATGAGACAGTGACAGCGGGTCATGATCGGGAGGGGGCTCCCATTCCTCTGTCTCCTCTCAGCAGCATCACCCAAAAAGCAGAGCAAATGGATGTGTAAGGACGACAGTGGCTGATGGACTCAGGTGGGGAAGATGGGCCTTGGCCTCTGTGGTAGCCTGAGAAGAAACGTGGGAGGAGCTCTGGGGGCGTGTTCACTGGGTGGGGGGCGGCAGGTGGCAAAGTGTGGCCAGAGCAGGGAGCTCACTCTCCCAAGTCCAGAAGCAGTACCATGGAAGCTTCTGGAGCTAGCAGAGGTAGCTCTGTCTGGCCTCTGCCCCCGCCCATCACTCTTGGGGACTGAGCCTACCCCACTCTCTCTGCCCTCAAAGCAGAGTCTTCCTGGCCAGAGTGGAGCCAACTCAGTCCTCATGGTGGGCACTGTGACTTTCTCAAAGACTTCGTCTAGGGTGAGAGCCTATGGGGAAGATGATACCAACATGGGTAGGACCACAGCAGGGTAGGCTCTCTGAAAGACTAAAGGCGGGGGCGGGGAATCTGGAGACAGTCTCCTCCCGATTTGGGCCTTTTCCATGACCCTGTTCACATCATGTAACTACACGCAGAGGTGATCCTTCCCCGCGGGCACACGCTCAGCGTGTCCGCAGGTGGGATCACAGCCCGTGTGCACATCATGTCACTACAAAGAGGCAGTCAGTCAAAAGAGAAATGGACCAATCAGGTTTATTCATAAAGCAAATCCAAAAAAAAAAAAAAATCCCATCATAATTTTGGAACTTAAAAAAAGTCTGTCATACAAGATGGCAAAGCATTTCACGTACAGTACGTTTCTTGACAAATCCCAGGGGCTTCACTCCCCGATTTACTCTGAGCCAGAAAGGCCAGTTACCAAGGTAACTCTGACACCACATGACTGGGGCTGGAGCCTCTCTAGGGTCTAGGGGCTGCCTAGCAAGTAGGGCGTGTCTGCAGGCACACGTGTGTGCGCACAGACACGCCTGGTCCTGCCTCCCACTCTGGCTGGCCCCTGGCTTCCCTCCCAAGGTCTCTGGGCTGAGGAGGAGGGTAGTTGGGGAGAAAGAAGGGAAGACTAAGGGAGGAAGATGTGGATGAGGCTGTGGAAGTCAGGGCCCATAGTACCTTTCACAAATTTTCCTCAAGGGGAAAACAGCAAGTCCTACACAATGGCTCTGCCCCACAGTGCCATGCACCCAGAACATCCAGCTCCCACAGCTTTAAAAGGGTCCAAAGTTAGGGCTGGTTTTCCCTGCAGGGCCAGGAGCCAGGGGGCAGCCATCAGGGACTCCTGGGTAGATATGAGCTTTGTACCTTTCCCGCCCTGGACATCACTGGGCCCGCTTCTCCTCTCTGCCAAGACTTTGAGGAGGGGGCTATGACTGGGTAGGGGTATTTAGGTCTCACTCTGTAAAGGAGCCAGATCCCCTGGGCTGTTGGTTTACCTGTGGTTTGGGGTGCTCTCAGAAACTGAGAGTTCTCCCTCCCAACTCCAGAAGGGTGGTAGGAATGGGAGAAACCAAGGAGGGGCCGACTCTCTGAACCTGGGGAACCCGTGAAAAAGGCCAGAGGGTCAGCTCACCCAAGACTCCCCCCACCGTCTGCCCCCACCCCACCCCTTGGATGAGATGGCCCCTGGGAGCCTCTGTTCCCACCTGCTCCCCAGAAGGCGAGGAGCCTGCCTCCCTTGGCCCGGGGCCCCGTGGCCCCCACTACACCCGAGGGCTTGCGATGATGAAATGGCAGCATGGGCAGCGTCTCACGGAGATGGTTTCCAGGCTTTGAAATGGGCTGAGATAGATGAGCATCCGCAAAAGGGTCATTTTTTTTTAAACTTTGGAGCAAGGAGAACCTGGCGCCGGGGCTTTTCCACCCTGGTCTCCAGGCACCGCCATCGTACTTACTGTTCAGACCAGCAGTGGGCGCTGGTTGGGGGGAGCGCACAGGGCTGGGGTGGGGTTGGGGTTGCTGGGCATATTCCTTGGGTTTAGCCCCAAGGAATCTGCCCAGCCAGGAGATCAGGGAAAATGTCCCAGGCTAACTGGGGACAGTCTGTGAGAGACACGAGTAGAGTACAATCACGAGAACTGGCACAAGTCATGCAACAAAACGAGGAGAGAGAGAGAGAAACATGATTAGTGGAAAGAGAGGAAAAGAGAGAATGTGAACAACACAGAAAAGAACACCCAGGCCTGGCCCTCAGAGTTGGCTCATTCCTCCGATCCTTCCCCCTTAGCCCGCCTGGGGGCCACGTGGACTCCACTCAGGGCACCAGCTGCCCACCTTGGCCCTGTATCCGAGCAGAAACTTGGTCAGCTTGTGCAGAGGGGCCCAGCCCACACCCGCCCTGCCCCGTGGGCTAGCACCACCCCTGGCACCCTCTGCAGCCCAGCAGGGGAAAGGTGGCGGGCCGGGGCCAGGGGTACTCTGGACTCAGCTGCTCAAGGGAGACCCCCACACCTCTCCCCCAAAGTTGTCCCAGAGGTTGCAGTGGTAGCTCCCAGGGGCCCAGGCAAGGTCTTCTCTGGGGCCTCACTGCTGCTCCGTGTGCCTGTGGGCACCACCCCTCCCCCATGCCAGCCCCCTGCTCACCTATGGTGGGACCCCACAGCCTCAGATGCAGCACCACAAAGGACCAACCCACATCACAGGAGCAGAGATGAACAAGACACACGTGAATGGACATGGCAGGACACAGGGAGCAATCTGAGGTGTCCAGAGCAAAAGGTCTAGGCCGTCTCCACCCCCAACTGCAGATGGGGAAGGGAGCTCCTTTCTGGGAGAGGAGAAACTTCTCCTGGGCCATCAGCCCCAGGTAGCCCCTGACGATGTGGGGTGCCCTCCTGGCATCCCCTGAGAGGCCCTACAACCCCCCTGGACAAATCCCCCAACACTGAGGCCATGCCAGCCATGATACAGAGGAAGAGACCAGACCATCACACAGTCACACAGTCCTGAGGCTTCAGGGAAGACCAGAGGTGGAGGGAAGGAGAAGGGACTGCGGCCGCAACTGGGAGGACTTGCTGGAGTCCCGGGGTCCTGCTGGGTGGGAGAGGTGCCCTCAGAGCTCAGCATGTTGCACTTGGCCTCAACCTAGGTTCTAAAAGTGGAACTGGAGAACCCCAGGTTTGGTTGAGGCCACCTGAATGCCCTTAGGGGTGGAGGGAGGCCGCAAAGAGCGTGGGGGCTGCATCTCGCCTCCCTCAGTTCCTGCAGGGCTCAGTCTCCACTCACGTTTGCTTTCCTCGCCTCTGGCCTCCCCCAACTCACTCGCAAACACACCTCCAGCCCCACGCCTATCTAGGTGGGTGGATGGCTGCAAACAGAAAAGAAGGTAACCGGGAAGGGGCTAAGGGAAGCAGCGATGAGGGGACTCTTCCTAAGGACCACGCCCCTCTTGGTGATAGAGAATTCAGGTCTCACACACCAGCTTTTGGAGGAATGAGTGTTCTGGTGTGTGATGTGGCGGGGGTCGGGGGGCGGGGGTTCTGGTGTCTCAGAGCCAAGGTGGACAGGTCTGCATATCAGGATAGCACCACCAGGGGAAGTGAGTACGTGAAAAGGGAATGGAGATCAAGTGTGGGGATGGGGAAGGGCAGTGGGAAGGCAGGAGGATCCCAGCATCTGGGCTCCAGAGGACAAGCTTGGGAGGGCCCAGACCACCTCCTCAGCAACAGAGACTGTTCGTGCCAGCTCTGGGTTCTTGAGATCTGGGTCCAGAGCAAGGAGGCTCCTAGGAGCAGGGCTGCCATGGCTGTGGGGTCCAGGGGATCCAACAGGAGTGCATGGGCTTCACAGGTCTGCTGCAGCATGGGAAGAGGGCTTGTGTCCCTGGAACTAGCTGGTGTACATGTCAGAACACACACATCGGCAGTGTGTGTGCATGCATGTGCACATGCATATGTGTGTGTGTGTGTGTTTGTGTGCCCTTAGCACATGGAGAATACTGGCATTGTCTAGGAGTACAGAGGAATCTGTGCCTGGCTGGAGTGAACTGGGGATCCTTGACAGGCTGGCCTGGTACCCATGTTCGGGGTACCAATCCTGAAATGTCTAGTGTTGGAAAGGATGTGATGGAAGGGCCAAGTAGTGCCATGGTGATGCCACTCAGGCTGAGCTCTTCCTGCTAGGGTCCAGAGTGGAACTGGGGGCTAGGCCAGCGCAGACCATCCCCCAGAACCCCAGGAACTGTCCTTGCCATGACGGTGGCTCTTGAGGTCTAACAGCTAGCTAGTTCAAAGCAGAGAAGTGGAGCAGGAGCTTTCCACCAGCCTGTGCCTGACTCCCCAAGCAGAAGCCATGCCTAGGCCAGGGAGCCCAGCCCCACCTCAGGCTCCCTATTCCAGCTTCTGAGACCCCTGCACGCTTCTGGCTCAGCCCAGGACACTAACCACATTCCTCTCAGGAAGGGAGAGGGACAGGGGGTGTGAAAAGGGGCTGGTGAGCCCCCATGGGCAGAGAAGTGGGCCTTAGGGGCGTTGCTCTGGGCAGCACAACTGTGGGATGAAGCCACATCCGGAGAAGGCTGGGGGTAGTGGGCCATAGAGCATATCAGCAGGGGAGACAGAATCAGTCATCTGCTAGGGGAGGCCACCCAAACTGAGAGAAACTTGCTCATCTAGGGCTGAGCTAGGCTGCAGGCTCCCTGCCAGACCTGGACCTGGGATGTCCTTCATAGATTAAAGTGACTTCTCACTCACTCAGCCTCCCTCACCCCACGCTCCTTCTTAGCTCAGTGCTGTATTCTTCTCTGGGTCATCCATTCTCTTGAAATCCCTGTGTCCACAGAATAAGTTGATGGTATTCCATGGGTAGAGGTAGACTATGGGCTTTATATCTTCGGACCAGAGCCCCGTGATCAACTTTATGTGCTATGTGCAGGTTCTCATAAAACTGAGATAGTCCCATAACGAACCACTAGCCATGGAATATTAGAATATATCCCACGGTGACTAGTATTGTTTCATGGCCCCCCTCCCCCCTCCCACCGAATTCACGGGAAAGTGGTGGTACACTGGTTGGGGTGTCATGTATTGCTGCTGCAGTCCCTACTGCCAGGTGGGGAGAACCCTCGGTGGGAGATTGTTGCTGGTCTGTAGCGCTTTCGTCTAAGCTGCCCAGGGTGGTGGCCCCTCTAGTCCTTTGCTCGCCGGCCGCTTCCATCAGAAAGCCATCGGAAACTCCCACTCGACCATCAACCCAAACAGACAACGTGAAAGCTAGAGTCACTCCAACAGGTTCCTAAAGATAAATGCTAAACTCTAGAGTGGTGGTAGAAGATGAGTTGGATCGGCATGCTGTGGGGGAAGTAAGCTTGTTACGGAGGGCTGGAGGCGTCTCCTAAGACACACCTGGAGCTAGGCAGCTGGAATCAGAGCAGGAGTGCTACTCAGCTATGGAGGCAGGCTCTGTCGGGGGTGAGAAGCCTTCCTACTGCCTTTGCAGAGACCCTCCTGCCAGATCCCATGCACCATTTGTGCCGTCTGCACAGCCTGAAGGGAGCCACGTAAAGACCAAATCAGAAGCTGTCTGCCATTTCCAAATCACACCCACCCCCGCCCTGTCTGGACACCAGGTCAGTGGCCTGAGTCAGAGACTCACGGTGGACTCCCGCCCGCCGAGCAGCAGCCCCTCCACCCCCGGGCTCCTGCTAAGAGAGTCCTCAGCAACCACGCGGGCCACGTCGTCTCTTCAGAACCTCACGAGACCAGCGCGTCAACCTCCTTACCCAGGGCCACCAGTGAGGTTCCTCTAGCTGGCTCTTGCCTCGTGAATTTGGCTGCCCAGCATCTTCCTGGGCCCCTAGGCTCCACACCTCGAGATTGAGAGCGGGGTCCGGGGTCGCCCACGGAACTAAGGAAGCAGTCTGACTGAATCTGGAATCATCGCTACGGGGGCAGAGGTGAAAGGTCAGATTGACATGCCTCTAAGAGGTTTCCTACCTGCTCTGTTAATTTCTAAAATTTCTTCCTGGGCCAGCGGGCATGTGTCACTCTGAGTACTGTGGTGTGGAGAGTTTACGACAGATTTACAATAATTGGGAGATCCCAGCTGCGGTGGCCGTGGAATATGCTTCTTTTTTTTCTTTGGTAGTTTCTGCTTAGCCATGGCTAAGGAGTAATACATCCCGAAATTGTTCACGATGACAGGCACAGGCATGGCGATGGTCAGCACGCCCGCCAGCGCACACAGTGCTCCCACCAACATGCCGGACCACGTCTGCGGGTACATGTCTCCATAGCCCAGTGTTGTCATGGTGACCACGGCCCACCAGAAGCCAATGGGGATGTTCTTAAAGTGGGTGTGTTCACTGGCACTGGGGTCATTGGGCTGTGCCCCAATCCTCTCGGCATAGTAGATCATGGTGGCAAAGATCAGGACGCCCAGGGCCAGGAAGATGATAAGCAGTAAGAACTCATTGGTGCTGGCGCGGAGCGTGTGGCCCAGGACCCGCAGGCCCACGAAATGGCGGGTCAGTTTGAAGATGCGCAGGATACGCACGAAGCGGACAACGCGCAGGAAGCCCAGGACGTCCTTGGCAGCCTTGGAGGACAGGCCGCTCAGGCCCACCTCCAGGTAGAAGGGGAGGATGGCCACGAAGTCAATGATGTTGAGTGAGTTCTTGATGAACTCTACCTTGTTGGGGCAGAAGACGACACGCATGAGGAACTCGAAGGTGAACCAGACCACGCAGACGCCCTCGATGTAGGTGAGAAAGGCCTCCGTCTCCGCTTCCCGGTAGTAGCGCACTTGCGTGCCATTCCGAACATTCTCGATCTCCGTCTTGTTCACAATGGGGTTGAAGCGCTCGTGGGTCTCCAGGCAGAAGGTAGTGATGGAGACCAGGATGAAGAAGAGGGAGGCGAAGGCCACATACTGTGGGGGAGAAACACACAGCGTCAGAGGGGAGACCCTCTCTCTCAGAGCAGAGAAAACTGGGGTGCCTTTGTGTTGGGCCCCGTTCAGGCCAGAGTCGGAAGACACCTGCATGATGACCCCTCCAACGTGGGGCCAAGCTGACAAGCCACCTTTTCCTCCTCAGAGCACGGAGGAAAGAAGCTTGGGGAGTGAAGGTGTTGGGGCAGAGATTGCTTTGTTTTCGCAAACGCGTTTCATTTCCTCCTGCGCTGGCGGCTAGACTGCATTTCCCAGCCTCCCTTGGGGTTAGATGGGGTCATGTGACTGAGTTCAGGCCAGTGGACAATGCACAAAAGGGGTATGCATTAATGCCAGGCCTAGCTCATAAAACCTTCCTACTCAATCATCCATGCTCGCTCTTCCATCCACTTCCAGGCAAATGCTGAAGCCCTAGGAGCCAGCAGGGCCACCAGAAGGAAGAAGCCCGAGTCCCTGGAAAGAAAAACCACTAAGTACCCTCACTGAACTATCGCCTGAGTGGGAAATAAACTTCTACTGTGGTAAGCCACTGTGATTTGGAGGTGCAGGAATTGATTAAAGCATTTAGCCACCCTGACCAATAAAAGTGACCTAACTTTCTGGGGTCGAAGTTGGCAAAGAAATGAGGGGCCGGGTCTGGTGGAATCAGGCCTCTCAAAGGCCACATCCTCCCTCTTTGTCCCTTCCTCCTTCTGTCTATTCACTCTCTTTTTCATAAATCTGTTCCTCACTCACAGGGTCTCTCTCAGCTTCTATTTCATCTAGAACTGAAGAAGATGTATATCTGTCTCAGGGCCTTAGATGACTTTTTTACCCGTTCTCTCTCTACTCTTAGGAATTCACATGCCCAGCCTGGAGGTGAGTGCACTATCCTTGGAGGTATTCAAATAGAGGCTAAATGGTCGTTTGTCAGAGAGATACAGTTTTACAAGTTCTGGCATCAGGAGAATTGGACCAGGTAGCCTCAGAGGCACCATAAACCACGAAATCCGCTTCTCTCCTGCTGCTTGCCAGTCCCAGAGTAGGAGTGTGGGTGAGAGGGAGGAAGAAGTTGTTGGGGTGCTGGGGCTTTCCAAACATATGTAGGTACCTGCTCTTCTCGGACCTCACCAGTGAGAAGGAAATGGCTGGAGTAACCCAGCCTGTCCAGAACCACCAGGTCCGCCCCTGAGCCCCCTGCAGAAAGGTTTGGGAGACCCTTTGGTTTGGTTTGATGGCCCTATATGATGAACCCTTGGGCTTCTTGAGCCACCAGCAGACATGGAAACCCAAAGAAAGAGAATCAATCAGCTGAGTTTCAAACCCTCCTGTTCAGACTATATTCCAGGCAAGGTCTCTTCTTGAAGTTGGGTCTCCTTGGAACTCTCATACCATGGCCTCCCTTGGCACTGCCCTGGGCAGATGGAACCAATCAGCTCTCCTGCAGGGGCCCAGCTGGTCTTTCCTGCCTGCATGTTCTGGCTGCTCCCTTCCCTCTGGGCTCCTCTTCTCCCAGCTTGGCCAAAACAGATCATGGCTGGAACAAGGCTGTCTCCCTGGAGGCAGCCCTGGGCTGCAGTCTGGAATAGGTGGCACCTTTGTTCTACACAGCCACCTTCATAGATAGCTTCAAGAAGTGCCACGGTCTCGCCCTGTATCTGCAGCAGGAGGCGGCCATGCTGCTTCTAGAAATTTCTTTAGTTTGTATTGATGGTCCTTTCCCACCTGCTTGGGTGGGGGGCAGCACTGAAAGTCCCAGAACAGCCCCATCAGGGTTGACCATGGCCATGGGACGTGGCGCCCAAACTGGAAGGGATCTAGAAGCCAAGAACTACGTGAACCTTCCAAGCCACAGTTTGGGTTGTGAGAAAGAGAAAAGAAAGGGGAAGGGGAAAAGCTAGCATTTCAGAATATCAACGTTAGAGCAGCCTTTAGGCATTATATGGTCCAAGATGCTACATCTTACAGACGGGAAGCCTGAGCCCAGAAACAAGAAGAGATCTGCCCAAGCCAATCGTTATGGCATGCTAATAGCCCTATAGACTTTAGAGCATTGAGCAATTTTCAAAAATTTTATCCCAGACTATTATCAGTTGTGATTCCTATGCATCCTTCCTCCAATCTGCCCATCCTTCCTTTCTTTTATTCACCTATCATCCATCTGTCCATCATCCATCCTTCTTTCCTTCCATCCACTCATCCTTCCTTCCTTTTATCCTTTCTCCATCCCTTTCACTGACACATCCATTCATCTTTCTTCCCTCCCTCCCTCCATTCCTTCCTTTCTTCCTTCCTTCCTTCCTTCCTCCCTCCCTCCCTCCCTCCCTCCCTTCCTCCTCTTCCTCCTCCTTTTCTCTCTCTTTCTCTCCTATCTACATCCATCTATCTATCTATCTATCTATCTATCTATCTATCTATCTATCTATCTATCTATCTATCTATCATTTAAGATTTGTGCTTTTAGGAGAATAACGTCTTGGCACTGGATTTCTTTCTCTCAAAGGTCTATGAAAGTTGTTATACTATCTTTTAGATCTTGTAATTCTAGTTATTCATTCTCTTGCTCTCTCTCGCCTCCTCTTTCCTTCCCTCTCTCTCTATGTATGCATTTTGGATAAAGAATTTTCTTTCTTTCTTCCCTTCCTTCCTTCCTTCCTTCCTTCCTTCCTTCCTTCCTTCCCTTCCATCCACTATTCTTCCTTTTATCCTTTCTCCCTCTATTTTGTCTATGCATCTAGTCATCTTTCTTCTCTCCCTCCCTCCCATCCATCCTTCCATCTTTCCATCCTTTCTTCTTCACCAAGCACCAGGTTATGCTTAGCACAGAGGGGAATAAGGCCTCAGCCCAGCCATCTGGGAGCTCCTTGCCAAGCTGAAGGTTAAGGACACACACAGAGATGAGTACAATGTAGTGGCCTGAAAAGGTGAGCCCCCTCGGCCCTGTGAAGTGGGTGAGGTTTGGACAAGATGGGGCAGGGTGGGAACTTAAATCAGATCTTCCAGCTCCAGAAACAGCTCTGTACGGATCCAGAGAGTGATGATTTGGGTCACCACAGAGGTAAAACAGGAAAGCAAAGTGGAAGCAACTGAAAAAGGCCACCAATTCTGTCCCATGTTTATCCAGCTCTTTCCATCACCAGAGTTGCCAGAGCTCTAGAGCTAAATACACATCCTCAACTGCTAGGTACTTGGCCCTGGATTCCCTCTGGAAGGCCCCATCTTGGAGCTTGGCATTCATAGCCCAGACTCCCCATGGGCAGGTCATGACCCCAGTCATGCTCCCTTCCCTGGCCTTTGTGACAGAGGGATGCCAAGAGGCAGAGCCCAATGCACCCCTGGGCTCCCGACCCTGAGCAATGGCAGAAGGCAAGAGGTACCTCCCTTCCTCCTTGTCCCATAAATCATGGCATCCCCCTCCTAAAACAGCCCACATCTATCCTCTTCTGTCCCCTCTGCTTATATGTGACTTTCTCTCCACAGGGCCACTGCTATTAAAGATAACAGGTTTCAGTCACCAGTCCAGCCTCCGCAAAGCTACCAGAGGAAGCAAGCTGCTGCTGGAATCCCAGCTCTGCCCATGAGCATGCTGTCCACAGTGAAAAGTCCTAACTCCTCAGCCTGGCACAGAAGGCTTTCCATGTCCTGGCCTGACTTCTTTACTCCAAGGAGCCTCCAAATTTACTCCCTGGGAGGCAGCGAGCTTGTCTCCAACTCTGGCTCATTAGTGCTCAGGGAGGCTCCTGGGAACAGCCCAGACAAAGCACTGATGTCCCAGGAGCCTTCTCACTCCCAGGTGCCCCAACAGGCCCTCAGAGCTCTCATCCCATTTGTTCCTCTCATTGGACAGATCCTGATAGGAAAACTGAGGCTCAGAAACAGGTCAGGTCTTAAAAAATTAAAGTAGGAAAAAAATCCTTGGTTCTCAGCCATCAGTGGGGAGCCTATCTAGATCTTTCCTCTCCAGGCCCCAGTGCCCAAAGAGCTGGGTCAGGAGTGGGCAGCATTAGCCAGGCCTAGAGCCAGACACTAGGGCTTCTTCTCCAGAGGAGCCAGGAGAGGTAGAAGGCATGCCTCCTGCCCTGCTTAGGCTCCTGGGGCCTTCCTTATGGCCTTTGCTGTTGGCAGGCCTGGTGCTTTGTCACAGGCAGAGCCCCAGCAACATCCAGGTCCAAGTGGGCCCTTGGGAGGGCTGAGGAAAAAGGTGCCCCTGGCTTGCTTAGATAGCCACATACTAGAGACTAGCAAGGTGGCCATGGCACACAGCCAAAGCAAGAGCTCACATCTAGCCTAGTCCCCAGCTCCCTTCTGATCCGCCACAGGAAAGCTGAACACATAAAGGAGAGAGGAGAAAGCTACCAAAGCTAAGGACCTACTCTGCACCTTTAATCCTTGTACAACCTGGTCAGACAGATGATCATACCCCATTACGTTAAAAAGGAAACCCAGGCACGGAGAAGTTCAGGGCAAACCAAGGGTTGAAAGCTAGGAACGAAGCTGCAGCTTGAACTCAAGTCTATCTAGCTCAAGGGCCTAAGCTCTTTCCACCACTAAGGTGACCACCGCTCTTGGGACTAGGAACACAGCCCTGCATACTGGGGAGCTGACCTTGATCATGTCTGCATGGTTCATCTTGGACTTTGGCACCCATAGCCCAGACTCTCTGAGGGCAAGCTATGCCTGTCCCCACTGAGAGTGAGCCAAGGTGCCTGGATTCACAGGCTGGAGACCAGCCAAGCCTGAATAATTCTTGGGCCTTGCTGCCCAGGGCTTGCTAGTGCCTGGAGCCACAGCAGCCCCAAGGTGGGGAGGGTGTGGGGGTGGGCAGGGAGATGCAGCCCCACCTTGCTCAGGGAATCAATGCTGACAGCAGACTTTGACAGTCTAGCCTACATTCCCGCCTGTCCTACCTCCTTGAAGACCCAGACAAGGCAGGGTGAAAGATGACCTCAACCTGCTCTAGAAGTTCAGCCAAAGGGAAGGGGAAAGAGTATGGGAGGGGAGGACCTGGGATCAGCTGACTCCTGGCAGGGAGAGAACCTTTGCCTGGAAGGTCCAGGGCAGCAAGCCTTGGGAGTCACCTCTACAGCAACCCTGAGCTGTCACTCCTTGTAGAGGCTGCAAGCAAGGGGCAAGGGCCGCACCCCATGTGAGCTATCTGCCTCCCAATCCCCAGTCACCCAGAGGACATGAAACAGTCACCCACAGACCACAGACAAATACAACTGCCCAGAGTTCACACCTACCCCATTACCTAAGGATATACACTGTGCATGTGGCCACACAAACTACAAGTGTCCAGACCACACGCACAGAGAGAGAACGTAGGGGCCCATGGACTGCACTGAAACATGCTGGTAACCTCACACCTAGCATGAACATCCAGGTGCTGTACTGCTAGGTACATACCCTGCAGCTCCCATTAAGTACTAGCAAGTATATATTCGGAGTACACAGATGATGCAGCAATGGTCACCACACAATGCATGCACTACGAATAAAATAGACCTCAGGCATTGCCACTCAGCTGGCCCCTCCTCTGCCCACCTCACCCCCGCTGCGTGTGACTGACTCAGTATCTGTCTCTCCAGCCTGCCTTGCATCTGCCTCCTCAGCCTTCCCTCATGCCCTCAGCCTCCCTCCCTGCTCAGACGGTGCTAGCCCCTGGATTTCTCATCTCTAGGGCCTGCCCATCATCCACAGGCTTCCTGATTTCCTGCCACCCAATAGACCTTGTCTCCTTTCCCCAGCCATGAGGTCAGTTCCTCCTGGGCTGCTAGCTGATGAGGGGCGAGCACAGAGGGAGCTTTGCCTGGCAGCCCAGGGGTAATTGTCACCCAGCCTGGCGACCACGCTGTGAAATTTCAAGACAACATAGGCTGGATCTCCTGATAATGCAGCATAAACCCAAGCTGGTAGTTTCTGGCTTTCTTTTTTTCCAGAACCAAATCACAAACTGTGAGAGACCCGCCAATTGTGTTCTAGAAAGTGGTAGCCATGGCAACAGAGCAAGGCATCCCATTTCTATGGTAACCAGGGTGGTTAGGCTGTTGGCTGTAAAGTCAGACAAACCTACTAACGATCTGTTGACTTAAGAAGATATTTTATAAATCACCAAGTTATTTTTATCATAATCCCACCCCTGAAGCCATAAATCAGAAAAGCAATTTACTATCTATTAAAATGACCAATATGTGCTATGACTTTCACTTATAAATTATTTATGTCACAGTCATCTTTAGAAAATTGTACTTGCTTTTCAGAACTGTTCAAGGATTCACTGTGGTTCTTACAGTCTGGCGTTCCAGGAACAAGTCAATGGTTGTAAGGTGGTACAGGGACCAACATTCTGTTCTGGCCACTCACTCGCTGTGTGACCTTGGCAAGTTACTTTCCCTCTCTCAGCCTCAATATCATCATCAGCAAAGTGAGGGTTGGACTCGATCCCTTCTGAGGACTCTGAGACCCAGCAAGGCTTCAGGCAGTGGGGCTAATCGGGGGAGCCCTGGCTGGTGTCCAAACCCCAACCCCCCAGAGGCTTCAGGTCAGTTTTTCTGCCTAATTAAATCTGCCCAGCGGGGGTGTACAGCGTTTGAATTAATCCATGCAGAGTCAGTGATGCAGAGCAGGCGAGAGGGCCAATTGGCTTAAATAAATTGTCAGTTGAGTTGAGTTTGGAAACTGAATTAGACTCATCTGCACTTCCTTGGGCTGGGCATGCCCACAGTGGCCTGGCTGGCTGAGAGCTGCGAGAGGTGGTGAGGCGAGGAGGGGACTCTTCGGGATCCAGTCCCTTTTTGAACCATCAATAAATGCCTCTGCCATCGACTCTAAGAGGCCTGGCTAGGTCCTGAGCACTCCACCTGGGCATCTGGGCCCTGGCCCCCATTCCTTCTCATGAATCCTCCCCTCTTGGCACCCAGCTCAGTGAACAGTGGGTGGGAGGAGCTCCCCGTGGTGATACATGAGGGTGGGAGCAGGAGGGTGTGAGAGCGTGTGCAGGGCACACGCTGTGGGGGCGCCTGTTTGGGAAAGTCTGTGTGCTGGGGAGAATATGCTTGCGAGAAGAGGGAGGCAGTGTGTAAATGTGGAGTAGGTGTGTACATGGTGAAGGTATGTCATCTGTTTATGTGACCCCGACTCCAGGCATGTGCACAAGGCTTGTGTGAATGGTCACTGTGTGTAGTGTATGTGGCTCATGCAGGTGATAGAAATGTGTGTGTGTGTGAGGAATGTATGGGGTGTGATGTGTGTGTACAAACAAGGTCATGTATGGGTGTGATGTGTGTACAAGGACATGTATGGGCCGCGGCGTGTGTGTGCATGTGCGCGCATGTACGAACCATCTCCTAGTGGAATCAGGGTCTGGCTATGCACTCTGAATGTGTGTTCTCCGGCTGAGACCCAGCCCAGGGCTGTGACCCTTTTCCTGTGATCTAGTATGGGCAGCGAAGGAACCGAGGCCAGGAAAGGCAGTGCCCAGGCCTCAGAGAGCCCGGACACCCAAGAGACTAAAACACACTTCACTGAATTCATTCTCATGACCCTAGACCTAGGTCATATCCAGAAAGGGCTGCCCCAACAGCTAGGCTGGCAACTTTTGAGGTGGCAGAGGTTCCCATTTGCTTTCATTCCAAGATGCACATTTTGGAGATGAAAATATGTCATAAAATGCACACATTCTTAAAATAGTATTTCTTCCCATCTTCCCAACATGCTGTTATTTAACTTGTGGCATGTCTTAAATAGACGGTGCCTTGGACTAGTGAACACGTGGTCATTAGAAAGCCAGAAACCAAGACAGAGGAGGCCCTCAGAGGTTTTTGGTCCAAAAGCTGCCCCATGTGGCAAGAATGGAGAAATGAAGGCACAGGGAGGGAAGGGACTCACCCAAGGTCACAGAGCTCTCAGGTGGAATAGGGATGAGAACCAGATTCTTCTGAAACATCAGTACTGGCCTCTAGCGTGGAGCTTTCATCACTGTGGCCTCTGAGCCTTTGCTTAAAATGCTCCCCCAGGCTTCCCCGCTCTCCAAGTCCTGCCTGCCTTCTAGATCCCAGGTCAAAAGCAGCTTGAGTCCCTCTTGTCAACAGAGGCAGAATCTGGAGCAGAAATGGCAGGACCTTGAGGTCAGACCAACCTGAGTTTTGGGTCTGGCTTGGCTGGAGAAGTCACTTCCCCTTTCTGAGCCTTCATTCCTTGATAAAAAGGGGATGGGATAACACTCCCTGCCTCTCGGGTGGCTGTGATGACAAAATCAAATAATACATAGAAAGAAGGAGGTATTCAAATACATTGTTTGAGTCCCCACACAAACCTCCCACTCTGACCCTGTGGGCCCTCCAACTCCTGTCCTTTCTCATCACAACAGAGAGCTTAGGATCAGAGCGTCTCAGATGCAGAAAAGTTGAGGATCTTAGTCATGGAATGAGAACTGCTGAGCTGGGAGGCACCTGGGAGAGTGGGGCAGATGCGCCCCCACGTTACAAAATAGCACGACTGTCCTTCAGTGAGCCAGCCCTTGCCCGTGCCCAGCCTGACATGAGTGAGGCTGAGTCCACATTCCTGAGTCCACTGTGCCTAGCTGAGCCCAACAAGGCCAGCCCTGGTCCCAGAGGACGAGGGGAAGAGTATTTCCTCAGCGACAGCCTCTGAGAGATCCAGTGGGACAGGATCAGAGAAGTCTCTGGGTTTAGCAACAAGGAGGACTTGGTGGGGGCCAAGCCCAGACCCACAGGAAGGGTGGACGGGGAGTGGAGAGACTGACAGCAGAGGGTGCTGGGGGAGACTGAGTGGAGATACACATGCAGAGCCCTGGGCTCCACACCCAGAGACTGGGGTTCAGTAGCTGTGGGTGGCACCAGAAATTTACCTTGAATTCGTGTCCTCGGTGGCTCTGATGCCTCTAGCCCCATCCTGGCATTTGGGATCCATGAAGCCAGATGAGACCCAGTGCCAGGCAACTCTGGAGCATAATGAACCTCATCAGCCCGAGACCACATTAGGGGCTAGGAAGCAGGCAACAAGGTAGAAGAGTCCTGGACTTGGCTTCGGAGACCTGAGTTTGAATCCCCCCTCTGCCACAGGCTTATGACTGCAGGCAAGTAACCACTTGGAGACTCAGTCCCTTCATTTTTAAAATGAACACAATAATAATAACAAACTCTAGGAAGAAAGACATTATTGAAGTCTAGATAGAGGAAAAGGCAGGGCCTCTAGGACTTCTCCAGATGTGGGGCAGAATTCTAGGGCGAGGAGAAACCCCAAGATCACTAGTTCTCTTATACACTGGCATTCCAGGAGTTGGGCCAAGGCTGCCCTCCACAAAAATCCAAACGCACCATTTTGTTTTTTCTCCCCCCAAATTATGGAGGCAGCGGTGCAAGGAGCAACAGCAATGGCTAAAGGGAGAAATGTGTTTAAATTCACTTTTCCCCTAATTTATTCTGCTCCGGCTACCACTTGCTAACAACAGACCAGAAGCAAATTATAGCCTTGTGAGATCCAATGACATTGTCTTCAGAGCCTGTTTCCTGGTGCCACAGCCCAAGGCAAAGCTGAGTCGCAGACCCAGCACTGTGGCCTCCAGCCAGAGGGACACACTCCTCAGGGTGATGGTGACTTAATATTCCCACTCCCACAGGCAGAGTTTCCCACGTGAGCTCCTGCCTTCGGGCTGGGAGGAAATGAGGCTCCGTGGGAAAGGACACCCAAGGTCACACGCTGAGTGGAATGTGAGCCAGACCTCCTGGCTCTCCAGCTTCTCTGGTAACAAGATGGAGGATTAACGCCAGCAGCTTCCTGGACTTGAGCAGGCCCTGTGTCCTGTGCCGTCCAGGCGTGGTCTCATTTAAACCTCACGCTAGTCTACTTAGGTGAGTTCTACTGTTATCACTGCTTTTCACACGAGGAGTCTGAGGTTTAGAGAGGCGAAGAATTTTGCCCATGGTCTCAGACATTCGCAGTGGCACCATCAGTCCTACCCTGCACTTCAGGCCACCCACAGGCCTCTCTAAGCAGCCGGGTGGGATGTCCATAGTAGGATTCGGCCTGGCTGTGCCCCATGAGCTGGAGCTGGCTGCTCCAGCTTGAATTTAACTTTAGTCGGTCACAGGGAGGACGGCAGGCCCAGGTCACCTTAGGGGAGTGGGGCTGTGCTGTCCCAGAGTGCCCCTACAGTCCCATAGGCCAGGAAGGCTGGGTGTCAGGGCCAAAGAAGGTCTCATCAGGAACCAACACCCACTCTCTTCTGGAGACCAGAGAGGAAACACCCTCTCCCATTAGCATCTTAAGCTCAGAGAAATATCAGTATTCCACGTAGAAAACTGATCTAGCTCAGGAGTTAGAACTGTGCATGTTTCCTGGTGCGCTTGTCTGATGAGTTACGGAGCCTTTCATATTTCCTCTTTTGCTCGACTGCCAGGGAAGGGAGCCCAGCTAAATTTGGTGCTCACTTCTGGGCTAATCCTTTACCTGGGCTTGGGGTATCTCTATTTCTTCTCTTCATTATACGCTTATTTTTTCTTTTCTTCTTTATCCTAAGAGTTCTGTTGTAGATGTGTCTCATGTGCCTCAAATCTTTTTGTGCCACAGATTGGAATAGAAATACGTGACTGAGACTCCCAGGTTAGGAAGTGAGTAGGAAGGCATCCTGTGTAGGATACATAGGTCTCCCACGGGGGCAGTTCAATAATCGCCTCTGCAGTAACCCTGAGGCAGATGCCTCTAGCGGTGACTGCCAGTGAGAGGGAGCTCCTGAGGCCACTCCTTCTGTCTTCGGACGGCTCTAGGGACATGCCTTTATTTCTTGTTTCAGTCAACCTCCTTGCCCCTTTCTCCCATTGGTCTCAGATTTTCCCTCTGGAGTCACCAGAACACACCTGCTCTTCTTCTTCCCTGTGACAGCCCTGCCCGCACTGCAGATGGTCCTCAGAACCCACCCCTGAGCCATCCCTCCTGCAGGCCAGCCTCCTCCATCTTCCATCACACTCCCTTTCTCGTGCCAGCTCTCCTGGTCTGGTTCAGAGGCTGATTTTGTTGAGCATTCACTGTGCATGGCTAAATGGATCACATGCTTTACCCTTTCAATCCTCACAAACCCCTGGGTGGCAGGAGTATTTAGCTTTGTTGAGCCTCACTGTCTTCTGCTATCAAGTAACAATGACCATCATTACAAATATGGTCTCATTTATATTTAAAACCCCCTCTAAGGAAGATGTCATTACCTCTGTTTTGAAGATAAGAAAATTGAGGTTCAGAGTGATTAAGACGTGCACAAAAACCCAAAGCCCGCATAGCTTGGAAGTGATGGGCAGAATCTGGAACCAGGTCACTCTTACTCCAAAACCACTATGCTCCAGGTCTTCCATTTGCAGACCTCTTTCACACCCATCCAAGTAGCCCCGGGAGGAAGATTATTATGACACTGGGCGCAGCTGTCTGCAGTTTACAACACATCTTAACATTTCGAATCCTACATGAATAACACAAGTGCATAGGCGTGTGTGCACGCACATCACCAGCTGGGCCATATGCAGGACCATCTTGATTGCTCCCATTTGGCAGATGAGAAAACTGAGGCTCCGAGATCCATGGTGTGTATACGAAGCATCTACTGGGAAATTTCCCCCAGTGCCCACCTATCTTTCTGCATCGAGTCAAGGGTCCTGACTTCCCATAGAGCATGCGTGTGTGTGTATGTATGTGTGTATGTGTGTCAGGGGGAAGGAAATAAAAAGGTGACCCCAAGAAGGACAGCTCAGGGAGTGCAGTGGACATAACTCAGGTGGGACCATGGTTGACTGCCCACCTGCTCTCCCTCCAACAAATATTTACTGCTTATGCCAGGCCTGTGCAGGGCACTGAGCACATACAGAGTGAGCAAAAACAGCCACCTGGCAAGGAAGACAGACATTTATCGATTAACCATACAAGCAAATACATACCTATATGAAGTGACGAGGGCTTCGATGGGAACGCACAAGGCATTTGATAGGCCTTTAACAACAAGTCTTAGGGTTAGAGTGGCTCCCAGGAGGAAGTGACAAGTGCAGAGGTTGAAAGGATGGTTAAGAAACACTAGGGAAATATAGGGTGAAAGGAAGAACCTTCTGGGGAGTAAGCATAGGAACAATGACCAGTCCTCATGTTCACTGACCAGTAGCGTCTGAGATAGCTGGTCACTCCCTCTTTTTCATCACACTTCCCAGAACCCTCAGTCTTTTGATTCTCCTTCCACCTCACTGGCTCTTCCTTCTTGATGTCCTTTGCCAACCTCTTCTCCCAGCCTCTAAATACTGGGGCACCCCAGACCACAGTCCTTCATCTTCTTCTCCATCTACACTCATTCACTTCAGCGAGTCACCCAGTTTCCAGGCTTAAATACCAACACACATTCAAATACCTCTAATAGCATACTCCCAGATGCTTACCTGCAGCCCAGCTCTTCTCTTGAACTCAGGACTTCGTCATCCAAGTCCTTAGCATCTCTAGGTGGAGGTCTAATAGCTCTCTCTCCAACTTGACATGTCATCTGAACTCCTGGACCACCCCACCACTTGCAGCCTTCTCCAACTTATGAGATAGCAACTCCATTCTTCCAGGACATTCTTGACAAAAACCTTGGAGTCATCCTTGACACCTCTCTTTCTGTCATACTGTGGCACATTTAATCTATAAGGAAATTCTGTTGACTCAGCTTGAAATACATCCAGAATTTGACCACTCCTCACCACTACTATTACTGCCCTATCCCAGCCATCACCACTTCCCCCTAGATTATTGTGAGAGCCTCTTACCTGGTCTCTGGGCTTCCAGTATTCCTGGTGCTCTAGGACTATTTTAAACACAGCAGCCAAATGATCCTTTAAAATTGTAAATTTGATCATTTCTCTGCCCCAAACCCTGCATTGGCTCGCTGTTTCTCTTGGAGGGTAAGCCGAGGTCCTTGCTATTCCCTGCCAGTCCCCACGTGATCTGGTTCTGCATTACCCCTCCAAGCTCCTCTCCTACCACTGTCCCCTTTGCTTGTTCCAGCCACACTGGCCTCTTCAAACATGTTCCTTAAACATGCCAGACACATGCCTGCCTTAGGGCCCTCGCACTGGCTGTTCCCTCTGCCCAGAATGCATTTCCCCAGGGAGCCTCATGGCTCATTCCTTCACAGGCCAACCCTGACTCCTCTATTTAAAATCTCGACCAGCACCCCCCACCAAATCCGGTTTTTGTATTCTGCTCCCCCTGCCATTTTTATGTACCATCTTCAAACACACTAACTTTTCCCCAGCTTTACTGAGGTTTAATATACATACACTAACATTTGCCCATTCTAAGCGTGTGGTTGGATGAATGCTGGCACTTTAAACTATCTAATCTACTGAGTTTTCATATTTATTGTCCTTTGGAATTTAAGGTCTATGAGGTGGCTTGATCTGGGGATCAGGGCTGACTCTGCTGCCAGGCCTCGCCACACGCTGTACACTAGTAGGGGAAGGGGGACCCTTCTTTGGGAACCAGGAGCCCAGCTAAGTAAGCAAGAGCCCAGCTTCCCATCTGTATGAAGGGCATGGATACACATCTTGTGTCCTCTGGCTTCAATCCTTCCAAACAATGGGCCTAACACGTTTATTCCCTTTGGTCTCCTTAGGAAGCGAGCCCCTCCTCTGGTGCCCACCTTCTCTCGTCTGCACGGGCAGTGTGCACAATCACTGATTCACTGATGCTCTATCTGCATCTACAATGACAATGTCCATGATCACTGATTTCAGACATGCCAGCACTGACCACACTCACAGCAGATCTTCATCTACATCAGTAAAAGGATAATCTCTATCCGTGAATCCGTGACTATGTGGCCCTGGATGCAGTCACGAATCATTCAGCTACGTTCTCATCTGCTCAGTCTCCACAGAGCTTGTTTGTTACACTGGCAATGGGCAGAGATTGAGAGCAGACCCATGTCTATACTGGCAATGGGTACACTCATTATAGCAGACTCACATATACACGTACAGCAGGCACAATCACGCATCTCTTGGCAATGGGCACACTCAGTAAACCAAGATCTGAGTTCCCACCAGCCATGGACGTAAACGACTGAGGAGAGAGGGCGCAAGGGCACAAAGCCTCCTTTACGGAGAGGGGCCGCCATATCCTCCTCACCCAGCAGGCCGTCGGGTGAAGGCGCTGGTTGTGGAGTTCCATAGCCCCAGTCCTGCCTAGGGGGCAGAATTGGCATGGGAATGTGGAATTCAAAACCCGCATGTGGGCCCTAGAGTGTGGAATCTAGAATCTGGGCATCAGAACTGGAATCTGGGACACATGGTGAGGAGATGAGACCATGTCTATTCCCAGAGTCTTGAGATCACTCAAGGTGAGGAGAGACTTGGAGTGTGTGACTCCCAGCGCCACCCACCCCCTCCCCACCCCATGCCCAGGTCTGGCCTAGCCAGCCTGGGCTTAAAAAAGCACCAGGAAATGTCACTTTCTTTTTGAGAAGGTGCAATGGGAGGAGATGTCCCAGGCAGTTTAGTTGCCAGCCTATTCAAAGGTTGAGAATGGGGACAGTACTTAAAAATCCTGAAGCTTGTTTCCTACCCAGGCTGACAGGATTTCAGCTTCTTCCATGGCAGATAGAGTCCTACCTAGTGCCAGCCCAGAGCTCCCTGCTCCCACTGTGCTGCCATTTCCCCATCTGCAAAAAGAGGGGTGGCTCAGATCCCCTTGAGCTCCTCCTCTATTTCTAGGACACCTGTGAACCCATAAGAACATCTAGATCCTACCAAGACATAGCCTGCACAAGATACAGTGAGGGTAGATTCCTCCTGAGAGAATTAAGCTCCAAGGACATCGGCTATATATTGATGCAGCTTTCACTCAATGTTTCATTCGTTAAATCATCAAGTACTTACTGAGTGCCTATTATACACCAGGCACCACTTTTCAAAACCACCTCCAGAAATAATAGCTTTAAATAAAGCTCCTGGCATAGAGCTAGGCACATAGTAGGTATCAATCATGAGGATAAAGATACCTACTGTGTATTGACACTTCTCTTGAGCTGGAACTATCCTGAGCTCTCTCACATGCCTCATCTCATTACCTTTACACCATATCTGAGGTCCATACTGTGAATACCATCCCAATTTTACAAAGAAGGAAACTGAGGCTTGGAGAGGTTAAGTTGCCTAAGAACATACACCAGGGAGGTGAAGGAGTTGGAATTTGAAACCCAGCTTTGTCTGACTCCAGAACACATGCTCTTAAGCACTCTCCTAATCCCTCAACAAATATTTATAGAATGAATGCCTGAGTGAATAAATGAAACTTTGTTTTGGTGCAAGTATGGGTCCATGAGTGTCCCAGGCCATTGGTATGCACGAGTGTGGGGAGCATGTGTGTACAGATGTTTGTGTGCTTGCATGTGGAGCTTTTTTATGGAAAGACTTTCCCTTGTTGTCTTGGTCTTGTGTGTGCTGGAGCTATACTTAGCTGCAGCCGTGACTGTAATGAGCAGTTAGCGGCACACCAGGCACTCTCATTGGGACCTGGTTTCCCAAGGAGATTGCTGGGGCCAGTGAATGTATGTGGGGGGTGTGGCCTGCTGCTGGGGGGACGCTAGAACAAGGCTTTGTGTCTGTAAGCACAGACGCTCACAGCATTGTGCCTTGTGCAAATGGAGATCCTTAGCTCCAGCTGGAGAAATGTTTTAGGCTAGCAGCATCTCCAGGTCCTGCCGAGCTCAACTATTGGGCACCCATGTCCATGGTCCCTTTACTGGCCCTTGCTCGGCAATTAGAATGAAAGCCCTGGAGCTCATGTCTAGAGCCTGGGGCTTGACAGCAAAAAGCAGTGGGAATCTCAGGTGGATCTCAGTATGCCTGAGCCAAGGTCATCTAGGGCCTCAGGAGGGCTACCCCACAGTCAGCAGAGCTGTGCTGCCCCTTGGAGCATGCCCTGCCAGAGCTACAAGAGGGGCTCATTCACCAAGGCTGGGGGACCTGAGGATGAAGAGTGTCCTCCCCGTCTCAGAACAGACTGAAACCACAGGTATGATCAGAGTGTCCTGGGGTTCAGAGGCCAACTCCCCACTCACTGTCTGCCCACAATGGCTTCAGGGAGTCTGGAGAACCTTGGGGCCTGAAGCTTTCCTTGTCATATGGCACTGCCTACAACTTCTTTCCAGCCTACCCTGGTTCTCCTCCATCAGAGCCTCTTACCTTTGAGAGTAGGCAAGTCTCCCAGGCCAGTCCCTGCCCCCAGCGCCCAGCTTCCTCACTCTACATCTGGCAAACCCACATTCTCTACACATGGGATGGGTTGCTCGACCCTGCCTTCTACCCTGAGGTTCTCAGCTTCCAACTCCTGTCCTCTAGGGTGTTTTCATTCCATGAGAGGCAGGATTTCCTCTCCCGCCTTGAAGCCAAGAGTAGAAATTTATCTATCCATCCTCACGTTCATCCATTTGTTGACCCATCCACTAAGCTACTCACTCCGCTGGGTATCCATTCATACATCTTTCCCTCCACCATTCATCCATATCCATTCATGTACCCCCATCTTTTCATTCATTCTTTCATCCACTTGTTCATCCAACTACTGTCTATTCAACTACTTCATTCTTGACCAGAGAACCACAGCATAATAGGAACACTGGCACTGCTTTAGTTTACCTTCTTAATTTCCCAAAGAAGACCTGGGGTCTAGTACTTTTCCCATCACTTACTAACTGTGTGGTCTTGTATAAATAAATTAACTTTTCTGGACCATTTTTTTCTTCATCAATAAAATGGGGATAATATCTAATCCTTGTACTTTACAGGGCTGTTGTGAGGTACGTTGCTTCAGCAAAGACTGATTGATTCCAAGTTATGTAACAGGCACTATCATTGCTTAGGCTAGTCCTTGTCCTCTAAGAGGCTGCAGCTGAGTCAAGGAGTCATGTAACCTCAATAGGTCAGCAGGATCAAGGGCAGGCAGAGTTTTCTTGGAGAGCAGCCTCTTCAGGAGGGTGATCAGGAAAGGCTCCAGACAGGAGGGGACATCAAAGCCAGCCTTGAAAGATGGCTCTGTTTCAAATATGCAGAGGTGGGAGAAAGGGCCTTCTTGGTGGAGGGAAGAAAATAAGAAAAGACAGGAGGCAGGGAGCTAGAGCATGCTGGAGGCACAGCTGATGTGCATGGAGGCCAAAGGTGGGTGTTCTGGAAGGACAGGATGGGTGGGATTTTGAAGGGTAGCACAAGAGGGTTTGGGAGGGGCCATGGTCATGGCAAGACTCAGCACGGTAGCACAAACCACAGTGATTCCTTACTCTGAGGCTTTTACTCAGATCCCCTGACTGCCAGACAGGAAAAAAATAATCTGCCTGGTGACAGCCAGGCCTTGGGAGACACGATTCCTGCCACCTAGAAGGGAAGCCAGCTCCTGGCATTTCTGACCTTTGTGCCGCTAAATATATCATTGGTGACAGTGGTTCATGCCTCTGAGGCTATGGGGCCACCGGATGAGGCTTCCACAGTCTGCCTCCTTGTCTCTGTGGCTCAGCCAAGGCCTCATTATACCAGCTCCCCTGGGAAATATGAATCGAGGACTAGGGTGACAATAGTGCCTCAGGGGACCAGATCCAACCCCTGGTAAGCGTCTCCTGTGTGCCAGGCACAGTGCTTGGGCTTTGCCCCTCTGAGACTCATCCCCCTTTCAAAGAAGAGGAAATGGGCTCAGCCAGATGCCACCTGCTCACACTGAGGCAGAGAAGAGACCAAAACCCAGGCCCAGACAGGTCCAAGGCCTGTGCTCTCACCTCTACTACATCCCCTCCTCACGCTCCCCATGCCCTTGAGATCACGGTCTCCTGCACATGGCCCTGCTATGAACCATATTTTCTCCCTCACAAATTATCTTTCTGCCTCTGGTCTTAGTGGATTCTCCCAGCATCGCTGAGAGGTAGGGAGACATCATTGTGCACACTTTTTAGATGAGGAAGCTAGGGCCCAGAAACACAAGAGCTATGCTCCAGGTGTGTGGGCTGGTCAGGGCCCACATTAGGAGAGCCCTAGAAACATGGGGAGAAGCACGCTGCCCAGGGCCAGCCCTTAGAAAATGACAGCCATGTAGGCCCAGCCTTCGGCCCTCAGCCCAGGGTTCTGGCTGGCTCCAGGTGGCCCAGCAGGTGACCGTGTTCCTGACAGCGGCTCAGGAGGCCCCTGAGGTTCAGCATAAAACATTAATCTCTAACTGGTAAGATGCTGGCCCTGGCAGGAGGCTGTGGTCTAAAGTATGTTCACAGTCCTGTCCTGGTGGCACAGCCCAAGGGAGTCACATTTCCCCATTCTACCACCTGCACAGGCAGAGAAGCTCCCCAGGGAACCAACGAAGCCTCCTTGGTCACAGCATCCCTTTGTGGACATTAGGTTCATGTTCTCGGAAGCTCTCAGCGGGGTGAGGCCAGTGTCTGCAGAGCATCCTAGAAAGAGGCCTCATGTGCCAAATGGTGAGAACGGCAGCAGTGCATAACTGGAAACACCTGTGCTGTGTCAAGTACTGTGCTGAAGGGCTTTCCGTGGCTTATCTTATTCATCTCACAGCAGCCCCTTGAAGAAGGGACTCTTATTGTCCCCCTTTAGAGCTGAGATGGCTGAGGCTTGCAGAGGTCACACAGCTAATAATCAGTGGAGCCAGGTTTAGACCTAAGCAGTTTGGCTTCATTCTGGTCCGTAACCACTACACTAACCATCTTCTCTCAACACACCTGGAGTGAGAGCCAGGTGAGCAGCTATCGACGGCAACGTGAATAGGAATTGCTAACAGGACTTTTTCTGGAAGCGCCCCTCACCTCTGGCTCCCTGACCAAATTCTTTCCCGCCCCATATCCCCCTCAGGGGACAGCTCATCCCTTAGTGTGGTGGCAGCAGTGTGTAGCCCGGCCATCTCCTCTGGGGCATAGCTGGCTTTAGGAAGATGACAGAGGTCTCCCAGTCTGGTGAGGCAGGAGCCTCGTCTCTGAGGCCCAGCTTTCTGGAGGTCCACACTGTGCAGCCCCTGTGGCCATGGGAGGGGAGGGGATGGCAATGCAGATATGAGCACAACCAAGCACTGGGCTGGGCACACCCGGAGACCCCACCGGCAGGCCCTGGTAGAGGCACACCCACCGTTGGGAGCACTGTGGGCGATGGGAAGCTCTGCCCTGCTCTACCTGACCTACCACTGTCCCCTGGATCTCTGAGCCTGGCCCTGGACACTGACCTCTCAGAGTGTCTTGAATCCCAGGCACATGCCTGTTCAGGGCATGTCCCATTTCCTTCTGTTTCCGGGATGTCACATATCTCCCTCCCTCACCTCCTTCAAGTCTTTGCTGAAACATCACCAGCTCAGGGAGACCGTCCCTGCCTGGTTAAAGATGCCACTTCCAGTACTTCCTGAGCCCTTCCCTCCGTTATGTATTTCCATAGCGCTTCTCACCATCGGACACACTATTTATTCCACATATCCCTTTGTTTCTTTTTATTCTCTTTGCACGAGAATATAAGCTTGTTGAGGGCAGGGATTTTTGACTGTTTTGTTGTTTGCTCTATTCTTGGCTTCTAAAGCAGTGCCTGCGACCTAGTAAGTAGATAGTCAATATATATTTGTTGACTGAATGAATGCTAACAGCAGCTCCTGGCAGGGGAACCACACAAACTGTTTTCATGTGCGGAGTTGGAGTGTTGGGAGAGAAGTCCCTTACTGCACTGTGGATGGAGAAGGAAAGAGGTGAAGTTGGGGGGATACCACAGGCAGTGAGCCAGGGGCTTGTGGGCTGGAGCCAAGAGACCAGGGTGAAGCAGGGTCAGAGCTGCCAGACCAGCAGGGGAAAGGTCTGAGTCATGCTAGGATGGAAGGGACATCTGAGGCCCTGCACAAGCTTGAGGAAGCTTCCTTTGTCTGCCATAGCCCAGGCTGAAGTAGCACCTGAGCCTGGGCCCAGTGAGGGTGGCTCCTGCAGCCCCCTGAGCTCAGCCGTCTTGGCTGCCCCATCTAATATTAGCTCGTCCCTATCCAGCCTGGCGTTGGTGTGACAGGGCAGGCTAGACCTGGAGTGAGTACCACGCACCAGCATAAACAGGAGCCCCAGGCCCTAGCCCCTGGGCTCTGGCAACTTCTGGGGTCTGCCTGGCTCCTGCTGCCACTGACCTCTGTGTCTGAGCATGCCCTGTAAAGAGAAGACGTTTCAATCCTGTGCTGTGATGCATGGCCCCGTCCGCCAGTCTCACGACGCTGGCACACTTGTCAGCATCTCAGGTCCCTGTGCTTGGCTCTCGACCATAGCCTGATGTCCATGGCTCTCCCTCCCTCTCCACCTGCAGGCAGAAGTTTCATCATCCATCTTTCTCATTCCTCACTACACCTGGGCAGGGAGGCAGAGCACGATGAGCAACCCATTCTAACAGATGGGAGACTAAGTCTCAGAGGGGGCCGTGGCCTGCCAATGACACACAGCAGTTTTGTGGCAGAACCAAGACAGAATCGAGGCCTGCCTCCCAGAGTGACACCCCTGAAATCTGGCCCCTTGGGGAAGCAGATGCTGGAAGGAGGGGAGCTCAGGGCCAAGGTAGGTGAGGTGACCCCTAAACAGGCATTTGAAGGGAGAGCCGGTTGCTGAAAGAAGGAAGCAGAGAGGGAACAGGTGAGAGTTTGGCTCATTCAGAGCCAAGCGCTGGTAAAAAGACAATAATGGAACCCACAATAATTAAGCACTTATGTTCCGGGTTCTAGGCTAAGTGCTTAACACATTCAATCCTCACGACTTCTTTATGAGTCAGGTTCTATTAATATTCCTCTCTTGAGGCACAGACAGGTCAGGGAACTTGTCCAAGGTCACACAGCTGGGAAGTGGTCAGGCTGAGATTCGAACACAGGCCTCTTGGCTCCAGAGGCCATGCTCTTAGGAGAGAGCGGGGCTCTAGGTCATATTGCCAAGGTCAGGAAGCTAGGAAGTGGGGGCCAGCCACAAAGCCCACCTACTATCTACTGAACACATAACCGAGGCTCAAAGCAAGGGGTTTGAGACAAAAAGCATCCCAGGCCTTTGAAGGATAGAGTCTGTTGAAAGCCAGTAACTAATTCCTAGAACTTCCTACTAACATAGCTGATAGAGGAAAGGGGACAATGGGAGGAGAAAGGGAAGGGAGGGAGGTGGATAAGGAAGGAGACAGGAAGGGAGAGAGAGAAAGAACCTGGCTGGCCTTCGGGAGAAACAGAATCCCAAGGGAAATCAGGCTTGGGTGTTAGGCTGGACCAAGTGGACTTGGGAACTCAATGTTCCTGCAAAGTCACCATCCTAGAGTTCGTGCATCCTCGTTTTGAAAAATAGTTTCTTGGCTTTTGAGCTCTGGTTGTGAGTAGTGGTTGGGCTTATGCCATGTGATGAAGTTTAGAGAGATGGTGGAGTCAAGATGTAAAGAGCCTGCTATGGCCCTAGGTGGTGACAGTGGCAGGTGGGACCCTACCTGACTGGACCCTGACTAGGGCAGCCCGGCACTCGGCACTGCCTCAGCCTCTGCCTCTCCATCATGGCTGCAGGCCTGCAGGATGGAGGGGTTGTGATTCCAGGTAAGGCTAGGAAGGAGGAGGCCAGCCATTGAGTGGCTCAAAGATGTGGTGCCAATGTCTGACCTAGGTCTTGAACTCTGGCCTCCTTATTCATTCTTTCAACAAATATTCATTTAGCACGCACTATGTGCCAGGCCCCATTCTAGGTCCCAAGCATAGAACAATGGGTAAAAGAGACAAAAATCCCTGCCCTCGTGGAGCTAACAAACATTCTAGTAGGGGAGACAGACAATAAACAAGGTAAATAAATCAAATGCAGTTAGATGGTGGTAAATGCCACGGAGAAAACAGGAAAGCACAAAAGAGGGGATGGGGCTGGCAGGGTACAATCTGAGATGATGGTATCTGAGTCTAGACCTGAAAAAGGTGAGGGACGAATATGTGGGGAGAAAGCACTCCAGGTGGAAGGAGCCGCAAGAGCACAGGTCCTGAGGCAGGGGCCCTGACGATGTGTTGGGGGAAACCAAGGAGGCCAGAAGGACATGAAGGAGGGAGGCGGGAGAACAGAGGGAGAGGTGGGGCGCAGAAGTTCATGTGGAGCTCGTAGAGTTCCTTATAACCCTCGTAAGGACTTAGGCTCCTCCCGAGTGAGACATAGCAGTCATGGCTCGGGCTGACTAGCATTTTACCAGGGTGGTCCTGACTGCCGCGTGGAGAAGGCACTGGCAAGGACAGAAGCAGGGAGGACAGTTCGCAGTAAACATGGGTAAGAGAGAAGACATGGCTTCAGATAGGAAGGTAGCAATGGAGGTGATGAGATGTGGTTGGGTCCTGGGTAAGTTTTCAACGTGGGGAAAATAGGATTTGTTGCTGTGTGAGATAAAGAGGAGAGTCGAGGATGACACCAAGGTTTTTGGTCTGAGCAACTGGACGCAGGTGCCATTTACTGAGCTAAGGGCCTTACCCTTAAGTCCATCACCCTGACATCTACATCTTGAGCACAAGGAAAGGTCAGAATACCCCATGAAGCTCTGCCAACCTGCAAACAAACATCCAGGCCTTTCTGCATCCTTATACTTCCCCACGACTGGGAAGTGTTGCCTGCATCAGCACTTCTCAGAATTTAATGTGTGTATGATTCATCTGGGACTCTTGTTAAAATGCAGATTCTGAATCAGTAGGTCTGGGGTGTGGGGGGGTGGGTGAACTCTTCTTTTCTAACAATTGCCCGGGTGATGTTGATATTTTGGTCAGAAGACCACACTGAGTAGCAAGAGCCCCGATGTCCCAAACCCTACTGCAGACCCATCCCCTCTGAGCCTTAGCATCACCTAGGAGTGGAGTAAACATTCTGACCTGACCCCTCCCCAGAGCTAGGAATCTAGTGCTTCCAGGACAGAGCCCAGGAGCCTGACCTTTTTTGAAGCATGACAGGTAATCTGAGAGTCAGCCATGTGTGGGAGTCATCCAGCAACCATCCCTACAGCTCCCAGTGCAGCCGCTGCAAACACCCCTACACCAACCCTGGCCCCATCTAGCAGAGCAGCAGCTCACTGACCTCCTTTCCATTGCACCCCTATACCATTGAAGTTAGCCCCCCTGCCCTTCTCCCGCCCCTACAGACTAGTACAGCACCTCCTGTCTGAGTGTACCTTTCTGCAACTCCCAGAGGGCAGACAGCCAATAGAAGGGCCTGGGGGAAGAGGGCAACAGATGCCGCTCACTGGGCCTGAGCAAGCATACCCTAAGGAGGTGGTACTCCCATGTCTGTGCCCACAAGAAAGGTGGGTGAGTTTATCATGCCACCGATGGCTCACAGGGACCCAGCACCAGAACCGACCCCAAGCAGGGCACGATTACTATGCCCTGAATGAATGAATGAACCAGAGCAGGTTGAGGGTGCCTGAATGAATGTAGGAAGCTCTTCAGACCCCCTCCCCTGGGCTCCTGCCTGTTTGGTATCAGGACTCTTGCCAGGAGAGCTCACATGTGCCCTAGAGAGGAGCTAGGCCAAGGATGAGGAAGGAGAGCTAGGGGAGGACTAACTTGGCTCTCACAGTGCCTCTGGGAAGCTGAAGCCCAGAATTCTTCGACTCCTGGAATATCAGAGCTGGGAAGGGACTTTGTGGTCATTTAGAACAACCTCTGAATTTTATGGGTGGAAAAACTGCAGCCTGAAGGCATGGTGGAACTTGCCCAAGGGAGCCTAGTTGGTTTAATGGCCTGGCTACAGATCTTTCTCTGGCCCAGTTGCCTGATGCCCACTATTGGGGTCTTGTCTGTGGCCTCATCTCTCCATGTACCCCAGCTAGTCCCTAATCCTGAGGGCTTGCCTGTCCCCAGCCACTGGCCTCCAGAACTGAACCGTAAACCTTCAGCTTGAATCATGTAAGCCTGGCGACTCCATGCTCAACCCCAATCCCTCACTCTCAAAGGAGGTCAGTGAGGGTGGGAGCAGCCAGGCT
Organism: Pteropus alecto; assembly: GCF_000325575.1. Taxonomy (NCBI): domain Eukaryota; kingdom Metazoa; phylum Chordata; class Mammalia; order Chiroptera; family Pteropodidae; genus Pteropus; species Pteropus alecto. The sequence continues at coordinate 310,999 of NW_006430061.1, forward strand.
AAACGTTAGTGATCTTAAGGGATGGGTTTTCACATTAAGCAAAAACTAGAAAGTACACTGCTGGAGGGGAAGACATGAGCAAAATCCTGGAGGTTTGAATGAGGGCTGAAGATGAAGAGGCCAGGAAGGAGCCTGGCAGAAGGGAGCAGCAGGAGACATGGCCAGGTTCCAGAGCAGAAGGC
>NW_006430061.1:311224-319592 GCF_000325575.1 Pteropus alecto
TCATGCAGGATAACTTGTGATTCTCCCCAAGCCCTCTGCCATCTTTCTGCAGGCCATATGGAGGCCCAGGGCCTGCATGGGTGGTGGGGGCAGTTGAGGCACCTTCTGAAAACCCTCTTCCTGAAGGCTGCCAGAGCATTCTCTTAGCTCCTGCAAGCTGGACCCTCACCTGCCATTGTTCAGGAGTCAGAACTGGCTGAGAAGAATTCCCTGACAGTTTTTTTGGGAAAGAGGGTTTGGGGGGGGAGGGAGGGAACCAGATGAAAACAAAGCCTGCGCCTTGGCAAGCCAGAGACCTCACCATCACCGGAAACAACAAAAGGCAGTAAGTACTGAGCAGTGGTTATGGACAGAGCTCCAGTGTCAGGCAGACCCAGGTCTGAATACCTGCTCCATCACTTGTGATAATATTAATATAGTTCCATGAGAGTTTTGTGAGAATTAAATGAGAATATGTAAATCAAGCCCCTAAAACTGTCTGACTCATACTAAGTGCTTTAGTAAATAGTAGCCATTAATAATGTGATTCAAGAAAGAAAGAGGGTTCTGTAAAATCCTGCTTAGAGGATGATAAGAATAGGATTTTGGCCAAGTCTGGGTGGACTGACCTATGGAGGTCTTGACCAGCTGTGCTGAGCCCTGAGGGCAGAATGAGGAAGAGAGGCTTGAGGGCAGGTAGCTGCTTATTCTCCCTCTCTTTAGGGGAGGAAAGAATGGGAGTAGTAAGAGGACAACAGCGGGCACAGGTGGGATTTGGTGCTCTTTCAAAACTGAGAGCCGAAAGAAATGCAAAGGGCCAGGCCATAGGCCAAGAGGCTTGGGGTGTGAGTTTGAGTCTCAGTGATTCCCTGTGTGGTTCTGGGCAAGTATCTTCCCCTCCCTGAGCCTCTGCTGGATGAGGACAGTGGTGAGAAATGGCCTGGGAGCACCCATCTGAGGCAACAGTCCCAGGTATGTGGAAGGTGGTCCTTGCCGCCCCAGTGGTTGCCCTGAACAAGGTCTGGCAGCCTACAGTCACTGGAGCCTCTTCGGCTCCCATTTTCCTCTGAGCCTGCACCTGGGGAAGGGAAGCTCAGGCCAGGGGTGGGGTGACATGGCTGGCCCGGGGGCTGATGGGAGGCAGCGGCTTGAGGCCCTGACCTTTTGGTCCAGAGCGAATACACTGGTCATGGGACTGCTCAGAATAGCTGTAGCACTATATTCAGCTGTCTTGGAAGGCCCCAAGATCCCTGGCCCAGGCAACAAGCCCTGGAAAAAGCTCCCACCAGACCTCCTCCCCCACCACTGAGAAAGCCTGCCTCCCTCTCTCTTGGAGGTTCAAGCTAATCTTCAAATCTTCTGGCAAATGCCAGACCTCCCACCCAGAGTTAGGGAGCACAGACTCCTGCCCCAAGAGCACCAGACTCCAAACACTCCCTGAGGTGCCTTAAGGTAGACACGGGTTCCCAGGCCACTGAGCTGGGACTTAGACACCTAGGTTTCTGAACCAGCCACGTAAGTAACCTCTTCTCATGTGACCTTGAGTAAAGCACTCCTCTCTGGGCCTCAGCGTCCTCATCTGCCATAATGATAGTTCTTATTATAATGCGTATGTAAGAAGCTTAGAGTCTGGAGAAGGAGACAGTCAAGCAAGGTTGCTAATGGACATTTTATTACAAACCAGATAGCTTCTATGAAGGGAAGGACTCTGGTTCTGAGTCCTGACCCAGCCTATGGGGTCTGGGAAGGCATCGCTGAGAAACTGATGTTTGAGGCCGGATGTGAAGGATGAAGAGGGGGAAATCAGGAGGAAAATAAGAGAGGAACAGCATATGCAAAGGCCCTGAGGCAGGGGGACCTGGCGCATGCAAGAAACTGAAACGAGACCAGGGTGACTAGAGCTCACTGAGTGATGGGGAGAGCCAAGCAAGAGGAGATTGGAGAGACAGGCAGGGCCTGAGGGGCCATGGTATGGACCAGGGAAGCACCAAAGGGTTTTGAGCAGGCAAGAAGGGGAGCTGACAGATTTGTGAGTTGAAGAGACCTCTGTGGTTGCCAAGTAAAGAACGAACTGGAGGTGTAGGCGCTGGAGTGGGGAGAGCAGTCCCGAAGCTGTTAGAAAGGTTGGCCTGAAGGATACAGTAGTGACTTGAACCAGGAGGGTGGACAAGGAGACAGAGGGCAAAGGATGAAGTCTAAAGAGAATCATGAAGTAAAATGATAATATAACCAATAGAAGTAATAGTAACAGCCAACATTTATTGAGTACTTACTGCATCCCAGGCCCTGTGACTTGGGGCTCTCCACATATTACCTCAGTTAATCTTTCCATCAACCCCCTGGGGGAGTGTTCTATCATTATGCCCATTTTATAGGTAAAGAGGCTGAGAGACTCTGACTAGGAGATGCTTGGTTTGTGCTTTTCTTTACTGGGAGGGGAGCTGGGGGTTGGAGTTAGCGTTCAAAGATACAAGGACACCTGTAAAAGCATCATGGGAAAGAGAAGAACACTGAATGAAGGATACACTGCGGCAGGACGCACTTGGGATGGGTGGGAGGGGGACACGCCCAGACCCTTCGCCACTGCTCATGAGTCTTCTTAACATGTTACCACAACTCGAACTGGGGCCCTGGAGAAGTGGGCCGAGTTGAGGGTGCGAGCTCCCTAGGATGTCCTTAGTTGTAGCTCTGTCCCCAATTCCTCTGCATGCCAAGCCAATGCTCCAAAAGCCCTGTGTCTGCTGGGACCCAAGAAAGAAACAGAAGCCTCTGGCTGGGCGCTTCATCCCAGCCACAGATGAATTTCCTTCCCAGAGAACTGAGGAAGAGTCAGACAACATCAGGACCATAGAGGTGGGGACAAAGCAGAGAGACAGAGACCTGGAGTAGGAGGAGAGGTGGGCAATGAGGTAGATGGAGGTGGGACTTCCACTGGCACTCCCTAGTCATTTGGAAGGTCAAGGGATTCCAGGGGACAGATGTCAACACATACATACACACACACACACAAATCTCTGACACAGAATAATATTCCTGATGACAACATGCAAATCATAGATAAAAGCCAAGGGCCTCAAACCTGTACTGGCCCCCAAAGAAAAGAGGAGGGCAGGTTTCAAGTCAAAGGCTGCCCTGGGCCGCCCCAGCATAACCCTGCCTGCTCTCACACCTCTATGGCTTTGCATGCTCGGACTGCTGTTCCCTGCCATCTGCCTAGCAAATACCTACTTGCTCCTCAAAGCCCGCCCAAGCATTACCTCTTCTGGGACAGTTCTTACTCTCATAGCCCCAGGAAGCCCCTTCACAGACACAGACATAGGGTCATCATCATCCTTTGCTTGTGTGTGTCTGGGGTACCACCCCTCATCCCAGAATACAAGCTGGCCTCATTTGTCCTTGCTCACCTCCCCACCCTTCACCCCCTCAGCCTGGGTGCCCAGGAAACCATAGGAGAAAGGGTCCTGAGAACCAACTGCTCCAGCTAGCGCTGTCACTCCTGAAAAACTCAGAAGGGGTCTCCTGCCCCAGCCAAGTATAGCCCCTATCTTTGTGGACCAATGCTAAGGCCTGGGAGAGATGGCCCTACTACCTGGTCTACACATCAACAACTGGCCCGGGCTACCGCAGTATTTCTATTGAGATTGAGAAATGAGGAGCAAAACTGCTCACTAAGGCAGCTCAGGAGTCCCAGGAGATGGAGGCAGCAGGCAGGAAGCTGGTGTGGAGTTTCATTTTCCTAAGGTACACGCATGCCCAGGCAGCACAAGGTCTCTCTTACATATAAGCACACACAGCAACATTGACACACAGTCTCTGTCTTACATACAGCCTCACATCAGTCTGTGTCACACATAGGTTCCCCCACCCCACATACAGCTCACACACAGATGGCCTCATGCACACAGCCTCACATGCAGAGCTTCGCATATATAGTTTCATGTTTGCCACACACATCAGTACACTCACAGTGACACACTCACAAGTCTCTTACACACTCTCCCAAGAATCTCCCTCTCCCTTACATATATAATCTCTTTTTTCTTATACATACACACTCATGCATTCTCATTTTCACACACAGTCCTTCTCTCAAAACACACACAATCTCTCTCACACACACAGAATTTCTATGAGACTCACAGAATGTCACAGTCTTGACACACACACACACACAACATACCACATCCAGAGTCTCACTCATCACATTTTTATTCTCATAGTCTTTCTCATACATGAAGAGTCTCTTACAGACATACAGAGTCTCTCTTTTTTTCACACACATATACAATGTCACACACATACAAGACTCTGGCCTAGAATCTAGAATAAAAATTTAAATCCTGACTCACAAATTAGAGGAGGCTGGGGGACGCTGTGGGGGAGGGGTAAACAAAGGTGACAGCGGCAGCGGCAGAGCACGGATGGAGGGGGGGAGGGCAGGCAGACTAGTCTCTGCGCAGAGAGGCAGCGCAATGCAGCTAGGCCAGCTGAGGGCGGCAGGAAGCCTGGGTTCTAATCCACGATCTGCCCTCAGTTCTCGTGTGCCCTTGGGCAGGTCCCTCCCCATGTGGATCTCAGTGTCCTCATCTGTCACCCAAGGGAGTCGGAATGACTCTGTGAGGCTGCTGGGGAAAGAAGGTGGCATCGACAGGCTGGGCACCTTCTAACTTTCCTTCATCCCCCTCTGCTGCCCAGCTTTCCCCCCAGAGTCTGCTCTTCAACGGACGCTCAAGAGAAGCAGAACTTTTCTGTAACACTTTGTATACCAAAAGACCCCACAGCACACTAGCCGGCCCATTTATCTGCATTGGGTAAAGGCCACCTCACAGCCTTGGAATGTCCAGTGGGAGAAGATGGACAGGGGAGAAGGCTAGGACAAGCCCCACATAACCCCTGCCTGTTCCGTAACTCAGGGACATTGGTTGGAGCCCTAAAGCTAAACTCAAGGGTGCGGGCGGGGTGGGGGGGGCAGTCTTTTGCTAGGGAGCCAGGAGGCTGAGAGGACAATGAAAAACTGAGGAAGTTGGGCCCACTTCTTGCTTCCTGGGCCAAGGAAGGTGGTGTGGTGGTAAGATACTAAGGTCAATCGTAGGCTGAGTTGGCAGCTGCTCTAACCCAGGCCTTTGCCCAGCAATACCTGCCCCCCACCCAACATGTGCTGGTTCAAACCTCCAGTTTCCCTCCTCCTGCCCCTCCCCACAGCTCAGCCACAGCCTCCAGTTACATAATTCCCAGGCTATGGTGGCTTCTGTCATTAGAGGGGAGGGAAGAGGAGGCCTCCGAGGGTCTCAGTCCACTTTGAGGATGGCAGGAAGCTGGTGGCCAGCTCTGGGGAGGATAAGGTCCCAGGAGGCCTGGTTCTAATCCTGCTTAGCCTCTAGCTCCCTGGGTGACCTTGGGTAGGGTCTTCAGTGGCAAAATGAGGGGCTTGGCTATTACACCTCCCCTCATACACATCTATTTTAGGATTTAATGTATAAATGTATAAAACTGACCTGTTGCCCCCTCCCTCCCATGCTAAAATATCGAGTGTTTTATCTCAGTAACAAATCTACTAGGCCTGTGCCTAAACAGTGCCTTTTTCTGCCTACGGACACCTCAGTGTCACCTAAATCCCTTTCCCCCATTGATCTTTGGCAGCTGAGCAGATACTCCTGCTCCCTCCCCTGCCCCATCCTCCCCCACTTGGCTCTGGTAGGCAGGAAGGAAGGCATGTAGAGCAGTAAAGAATGGCAGAGGTTTGCCCAGTAGGAAGATGAGGGTGGCTATGGATGGGAGAGGGGCTCTGCTTTAAATTCCCAACTCTGACCCTCCCCCTCATGCCTTAGGCTCCATTCAGGCCTCTGAGGACAGAAATCAGAGAAAGAAGGCAAGGGGTGTCTCTTCCAGGGTAGGTGGCTACTACCAGTGTCTCCCTTATGGGCTCAGTTAAGTAACAAAAACACTTAGAATTCACCAGAGCCCCCTCTTCCCATTTTACAGATGAAGAAACTGATCCAGAGAGGCCACCTGAGGGGCTGTGGTCAGCCCCAGAGTGCCCTTCCTACCCTGCAACAAGCTGCTGTCACTAAAGGGGAGTGGCTGATGAAGACACGCCCACCTCTCACATATCTCCTAGGTCCCTTTTAGACCCCCTCTCTGTTCTTGACAGGTCCCAGGCATAAGCCCAGTGGTCGCCTCCAACACCCTGCCCTCCTGACAAGGAAGAAGGTCAGGCTCTGTTCCCAGGAGCAGGTCTCTGAGGGGTCACATCACACTCCCACAGCCCAGCTCTATGCCAACTACTAAGCTAGTAATTAGCCACAAAGATTCCCCCTTGACCACCTCTTCGGAATGACTTGAGGCTGCTCCCTAGGGAGGGGTAGTCTCAGGCAACAGTCCAGGCCTCAAACCCTTTTCTGTGGACCCTAGCTGGCTCCAGATGCCCTAAGGAAGGAAGGGCTCCCAGCCTCCCTCTCCACACCAAAGTCTAAAGGGTGGATCACACCTTCACAGTGTACATCTGCAAGGACATAATCATGCACGCACAGGCACTCCTGCACACTCAAACAAACACACATGCTCACTCATTCCCACTACATTCTTTACACCACCAGTTACATAAATATGTACATAAAATCTACCCATACACATAAACACACCCATTCATACTCGCTCATACATATTAAATTTGGAAATACAGACAGAGACCTTACATACGTACAAAACTAGTCATCCACGAAAAAAGTCACCCTCTTTCTTACACACACACACGCACACACACACCTTTCAGTTCTGATTCCCTAGGTGCCAATTCTCAAATCCACTCCTGCCCGCGAGAGGTAGAGCACCCTACTTTCCCCACCCCACTCTTCTTAGGGCTACGTTGTCACTCACCCGCGCATAGCGCGATGAGTAGGGGTCCTCGAAGAGCGCCCAGATTCGCGGCTGCCAGCGGCGCCAGAAGCCGCCGGGCCGGCCGTCAGGGGAGTCGCTGAGCGCCAGGCGCTTGGTCATCTCCAGCTCGTCCTCGCCGTCGCCTGAGTCGCCCGGGCCGTCGGCGTCCGCGTCGTCAGCGCTGTTGTCCAGGGGCGCGCCGCCGAAGCTGTCCAGCGCCTCCTCGGCGTCGCGGTGCTGGCGGTACGTCATCCAGCAGCAGGGCTCCACGTCGGTCTCGTCGATGCCCCAGAAGGCCAGCTCCTCCTCGTAGAGCGGCCCGCACACGTCGGCAGGGCAGTGTAGCTTGCCCGTGCGGTAGTAGTTCAGGATGTGCGCGAAGACGCCCGGATGGCGGTCGAAAAAGAACTCGTCGGCGCGCGGGTCATAGTCGAAATGGCTGTGGGCGTCGGGCTCTGCCAGCCAGGCGAGCCGCGTGCCGGGCAGCGTGCGCAGCGTCGAGCGGTACGTCTGGTGGCGCGTGCCGCCCACGTTGATCACGATGCGCTCGCTCTCGTCCCCTTGGCCCATCGCGGCGCCCCCTTAGGCATGGCGCGGCCCAGCGACACCCATGGGAGCGGCCGCCAGGGGGAGTTGGCGCCGGGGAGGGGGGCGCGTGGCCTCCTCCCCCCTCCCCCCAGCCGTCGGCAGGGGACAGACGACCGCGGCTCTGGCCACCCCAAGAGCGACCCAAGCCCCTTGGGGGGGGGCTTTCTGTCGGGTGCTGGTCCAGGGGAGTGTGCGCGGGATCCCAAGGTCTCTAGGCGCCAGATGTGGGAGGGAGCTGGTCCGGCTGCGGAGGAGGCAGAGAAGGAAAGGGAGGGAGGGAAGAAAGAAGGGAGGGAGGGGGGCGGCGCTCAGCGGCGAGCCCGGGGAGGGGGGAAAAGAGGGTAGGGGGGCCGGGCTACCGTCCCCATCTCAGCGGGAAAATGGAGAAATCGACACAAAGCTTTGGAGGGGGAAGGTCAGCTGCTTCCAAGGCGGGATATATAGACCAGCCCCCGGAAGGGGGAGGGGACGGGGCCGGGAAAATCGCGCTCTGCTGTGCGGTGGTCGACACAGCGTGCTCTCGGCACCGGGTAGATGGATGCCCGCTGCTTTCCTCGCAGCGTGGCCGGGTTGCAGCTCGGGGAGCAAGGCGGGCTCCGGCCCCCTCCCTCTCTCCTTGCTTGGCTGCCTGCTCCCCCCCGCGGCGGGCGCGCCTGCCCGCCCGCCCTCTTCGCTCCTTCTCCCCGCCTCTCGGAGATGGCGGGCCCCCTGGGCAGGGGCACCCGGAACGCTGCTCCGTGCGGCTGCCGCGGAGCGCTGCGCTCCGTGCGCTCTGGTTCGAACTGGAGCTCCGCTGGGAAGCGCTCCGAATCCGGCGGCGGTGCTGAAAGGACAGCTCCCGGACTGCTGCGGAGCTGTGAGGGGCCCGGCAGGGGTTCTCCGAGCTGGATTCAGTCTGCGGGGCGGGTGGGCACTGGCTCCGGTG
>NW_006430061.1:319903-332119 GCF_000325575.1 Pteropus alecto
GCCCCCCTCCCAGCCCCACGCGGAGCTGGGCCTCCCTCAACCCCGGCGCTGGGGGCGCCCGCCCAACACGGCTTCTGCTTCTCCCGGGGGGCCCGCCGACGCTCCGCCCTCGGGGAGTGCTACTCGATGGGCGCAGGCTCCGGGAGACGTCTAGGCCCGCTTCCCCGGGTGAGACTGAGGTGAGAAAGGCGTCTGTACCCCTGCCCATCCAAACTAGGGATTGTCTGATCCCCTAGTGAACCGAGACGCCCCCGACTGCTATGAGACACACCTTGACCCAGGCCAGTATTGGCCGCTCCAAACAGCCCTTTAATATCAACCCTTACCACGGAATCTGGAGCCCACGTGATCCTTTCAGGGGTACTCTCTTGCAGGACTCCAAAATAACAGTCTCCCTCTCCTACCCTCCCCCCTCCCAGCCCCAGCCACACACACAACACGCATGCTGTCCTTTAAGCTCTCTACTAACAACTCAATTATCCTGGACCCCTGTTAACCCCTTTTGACCCCTTACTCACCCTAGGCCCTTCTTAACTCCAAGCTGACCCTAGTCTCATGAGTACCACACACTCTTGCTTATTGATCCCAGCTCACTGATCCTCCCACACTAGCCCTGGATCCCTAGGTGGGGATCTCTTATGAAAAGGACATTCTGCCCTTAGAGGTCAAAAGGAGCAACTGCCACTGGTGGTCCTGAACATTGACCATCACCGCTCTCCCCTGGGGCTCCAGCTGCTCTGGGTAGTAAGCTCATACTGTGTCTGGAGGCTAGATGGGAACAGCTGCCTGCTGTGATTCCTACAGCTTCACAGATGATCCTGGGGGTAGGAGTTGCAGTTTGGGCCTCCTGGCCTTCCCATATTTGCTGCCAGGGCTTCAGTTTACTGAGCAATCACTCTTACTACTGATTTGTTCCAGGCTCTTTTCCAGGCACAGGGACCCTGCCCTCCCAGACTGGTAGGGAAGTGGGCAGGTGGGCCTGGACAGGGTTGGGGAGGTCAGCCCAACTCTAGGGGTGGTTGTGTTGGGAAAGAGGCTTATTGATCCCAGCCCAGCTCAATCAAACACAAGGCTGCCTGGGCAAAGGGCGATTTAATTAAGAAGACATGAGGTTCTTATTTACCTGTTGGCACTTGCTAACTGTGCAGACAGCTGTCCCTTGACATTGACCTGCAGACACTGTTGTGGGCCTGGGGACAAAGCTATGCTGCAGACATCTCTCTCCTCACTTGGCCAGGGGAATCCCAGCCCAGTCCCTGAGGGAGAGGTTTGGAAGAGTAGAGAGGATTGGAGAGAGGTCAGGGGCAGGGCAAGAGATCAGGGATGGGAGAGAAGGACAGAGATGGGTAAAGGTAAAGAGAGATCTGGAGTCTGGGGCCAGGATGGTACATCCTCCCTCCAGAGATTGATCTGTGTTATTCCTCTAAATATCAGAGTAATGCAGACGGGAGAGTGCTTTTGAGTTTCCCTCTCACCCTCTCCCAGTGAGCCTCATCCCCTAGCCATGAGGAGGCCTGAACTGGTATGGCTCAGCCTGGCCCAGATTCAGATCCCTTGAACACAGGCTCTCAGAAACCTGTGCCCCAATCCAAGGACATGATAAAACAGAAAAATGGAGACCCCAGAAGGAAGAGAAAAAGATAGATACAGAGATGGACACACACACACACACACACACACACACACACACACCCCTGGCTGGGAGAAATCGAGATGGGGAAAGACAAGAAAGAGGCCTTTCCAAACCTTACTTTCCTTCCAGCTAGATGCTCACCCCTCTTCTCCCCCCAGGAAGCCTTCTGTGATTCTGCCAGCCATAGGGGCCAAGGGATCCATCTTTTCCCTCTCCTGCAGGACCACATGGGATCCAAGTATGGCTCCCAATCTTCACTTTGACTCATCTCATTTCCAAAAGACAACTAGCAGCTTTCCCACGGATGCTTCTTGTTTGCGTCTCTCCACAGTGCCCAGAGCACAAGAGCTCCTCATTAAAGGCTGGATGATTTGCGATAGGCCAGGAGAGGGTCCAGGAGAGGGTCCAGGATCCTAAAATCTCAGTGCTAGAGGTCATCGGAGTCTGGAGCCCTTAACTGAGGCTGATCCAAAGGGTGGGACTTACCCAGGGTCTCTCAGGGAGCCAGTGCAGAACCCACTCAGGCCATTACCCCATAGTGAGTCATAATGGGGAGCTGAAGTGTGCCCCAAATGGTGGAGGGAAGGAGGAGAGAGAGAGAGACAGAGAGAGAGACGGAGAGAGATGCAAAGAGCTCCTAGTAGGGGAAGATTGGGTAATTAGGTGTTCTGGTCAGGCCTGGCCCTGGAGGACGTGCTAGAAAAAGAGGCAGGCCAGGACTGGAGAGAAAGGGAGTGTGAAAGGGTGTCTGTCACACCCTAAAATCCCGTGAGGCAAAAACGGCTCAGAGAGAAGAGTTTCCCAGGTGGGGGAGAGTGGCTGCCCCTGAGGTGCCCCACACTGTCCCACTTTAATAATCTCACCTTTATCCTTGATGATGCCCCCCAGCCCAGGCTCCAAAGAGTGCCTCCCCACTTTCTCTATCCTAAGCAAGGGACATAAGTCTCTTTTCTCACTCCCTCTTCACACTGTAAGAAGGCTGGCATTTGCAGAAAGCCCAGAAAAACCAAGAGGGCAACACAGGAAAAAAAGGAAAAAGGCCCCAGAGACATGAGGAAAGGAGGAGGAACTGCTGACTGAGCCTTAGCTTCTCACCCACAACCACTAACCACAGACCCTCAGCCCAGCTGAGAACCTCACTCCTTCCCCTTTTTGAGCAGTTCTCCCTTGCTCACAGACATTTGCCCTCTCCCTTGCAGAGAGGAAGACTTGTGGTCCCACGCCAGGGTCTTTAGGATCAGTGGCTGGCGAGAGGGGGGCAGTGAACTACTGATGAGGTGGCGGTGTTCAGTGACTAGGAGCATAGACTCTAGGACCAGAGTGCCTGGGTTCAAATCCCAGCTCCGCCATTGACTAGCTATGACCTTAGGCAAATTATTCGATTTCTCTATGCCTCAGTTTCTTTATTGTTGGATATGAGTCATAATAATAAGTTCTATATCCCTAATACCTCAGCTCTGGAATTTCTCATGTTCAGATTAGAAGGGAGGGGTTGCTGATTCCCACTAGCTCCGTGGTAGGACTGGCTAGAGGATGAGCTAGGGCTGGGAGTGGACTAGAAAATGGTGAAGCAAGTCCTGCAATGAAGTTTGACTTATGTTCCCACACCTGGCACTTGCAGGCCTTAGATCTAGCCTCTGGAACTGGCCCAAAGCCAGCCCCCAGGCCTTTGTACGGGTTGACATATCCTATACACTCCTCTCCCCAGGCCCAGGGCCTTAGCATTCCTGATAGGTTGGGGTGCCATCTTGTGGCCACATCTGGAAGCCAACCTAAGCTGGGCACTGACAGTAGGCTTTGAGGTTATGGTAAGCTGTGGAACCAACGGGCATTTTTTCCTCGGACAGGGACCCCTCTCTCCAATGGACAACGGAAAGTGAACCTAAAGGTGCCATAGTGGGAAACTGGTGACCGTGGCTGCTGGGTCTGTAGCTTGAGCACTGACCCTCGTACCTAACCTGGGAATGGGTGGGTATACAGCTGTTCCTTCCTGCAAACCCTGGATGAGTGGATCCCAGATCTCTTAGGCCAGGAGAGATCAAGAAGGGGGCTAAGGTGAAGAATAGTTTAGGGAAGAGCCAGACCAGGGTTTCTCAGTCTCTGCACTATTGACATTTTCCACCAGATACTTCTTTGTCGTAGGGGCTATACTGTACATTGTAGGATGTTTAGCAGCATTCCTGGCCTCGCATTCCTGGCCTCTATCCACTAGATGTCAGTAGAATCCCTTCCCCAGTCATGACAATCAAAAAGGTCTACAGACACTGCCAAATGTCCTCTGGGGAGTAAAATGTCCTCTGGTTGAGAGAACCACTGATCTAGACAGATTTGGTTACAAATCTCATTTTGCTGCTTACCAGTGTGTAAACTAGTCACTTTCTCTCTCTAGATTTGTTTCCTTATCTGCAAAAAAATAATATTTTGTGAGGATTAAACGAGATAGTGTCTTTCATTGAACTTCCTTCTCTTTCCTTATTCTTCTTCCCTCGGACTGCCTACCCTTCCAAACCCTTTGTGACCAGCCCTTACTCCCATGATCTCCTGCCATTCCTCTGCACCATCCACCCCTCAGAGTGTCAGTGTAGCTCAGGGAGCAGAGCCTCAGCCCTCCCTAGGCTTGGCTTTGGGGAAGATGGGGCCTCAATGCCTCTTGCTGCTAGCCGTGGGAATGAGATGGGGAGGAGGGAAATGATGATGGCTGTGTTGAAGGGTGCATGAGGATGTCGGGTGCATATGTGTAGGGAGGGGAGGTGGGTATGGGCATTTCGGCAAGAGTGTCCCTAGAAAGACTGGGCAGGGACCACTGAGTTCTCCCAGAAGCAGTTGGAGATGTGAAGCTCTCCCAAGGGTCTTTCTCCCTCTGTGACTCCTTTCACAGGAGCCCTGTGGGTTCTCCTGGGTATGCTCCTGTGTGTGAGTCAGTCTGCAGGTAAGCATGGTCAGCAATGTGCAGGGTCCAGGTTTTGTGAGGCCTGAAATTTAAACATTTGGGAGTCACTCTTTAAAAAAAGAATAGAAAGTTGAGTACAAAAGTGAATATTTATTTAGACTTAGAAAAAGAAAATCAGGACCAGATGTAAGCTTCAAAAAAGCTGATAAATACTATAAACATGAAAAATTGAGGAAAAGTAGCTTAATATTATTAACTGCCTGACGCACCTACATAATGCTTTTAAATAAGTTATATTTACTTGGAAGCATTCATAATGCTAACAAAAACAGTTGCAACTTTGTTTTTGCAATTACAGAATAATATTCAGTGAACAAAAACATTTATTACATGAAAGCTTCATCAAAAATGACTGAAAATGAAAAAATCATCATACTCCCATATAACTATTTTTGGGGGGCACCAATAAGAAACTGATTTAAATTTCCATGTCAATTTACAGGTCTCATGTTTTACCGGGCAAAGTTTGTGGTTACTGAAATACCACCAGGACGGGACTACTAAAGATACATTCATGAAATGTATAGGACCCAGAATAGCGAAAATAATCTTGAAGAAGAACAAAGTTGGAGGACTTAACACTTCTAAAATTACTACAAAGCTATAGTAATCAAGTCTGTGCGATACTGGCATAACGAAGGACAGACAGATCAATAGAATAGAACTGAGAGTCCAGAAATAAACCTATGCTTTTATAGCCAATTAATTTTTGACAAGGGTGCCAAGACAATTCAATAGGAGACGAGTAATCTTTTCAACATAAATAGTGCAGGGACAACTACATATCCACATACAAAAGAATGAAGTTGGGCCTCTTCATCATACCATATACAAAAACTAACTAAAAATGGATCAAATGTCTAAATATAACAGCTAAAATTATGAAACTCTTAGAAGAACTTGGATAGTTAATAGTTTCTTAGATATGATGCCAAAAACACAAACAACACAGGATATAGGTATATTAGACTTCACTGAAATAATAAAAAAGACACAAACTTTGTGCTTCAAAGGACAGGATGAAGAAAGTGAAAAGACAAGCATAGAATGAGAGAGGATATTTGTAAATCATATATCTGGTCTACTATTTGGAATATATAAAGAACTCATAACTCAACAACAAAAAGACAAATAACCTAATTTAAAATGGATAAAGGATTTAAAAAGACATTTCTTTAAAGAAGATAAACAGATGGCCAATAAACAGAAAAAGGTACTCAACGTCATTAGTCATTAGGGAAATGCAAATCAAAATCACAATGAGATACCACTTCATACCCACTGGGATGGCTAGAATAAAAAGACAAATATTAACAGTGCTGTCGAGGATATAGAGAAATTGGAACCATCTTACACTGCTGATGAGGAATGCAAAATGGTGCAGCTGCTTTGGGGAAAATTTTGACAGTTCTTCAAAAATTTTAACATAGAGTTATGATATATACCTAGCAATTTCACTTTAGATATATACCCAAGAGAGTTAAAAGCATACATTCACACAAGAAGTTGTACATGAATATTCATAGCAGAATTATTCATAATAGCTAAAAGTGGAAACAACCCAAATATCTACCAACTGATGACTGGATAAGCAAAGTGTGATATATCTATATGTTGGACTATTATTCAGCTATATAAAGGAATGGAGTGCTGATACAAGCTACAACACGGATGAACCTTGAAAACATTATGCCAAGTGAAAGAAGCCAAGCACAAAAGGCCACATAGTGTGTGAGTCCGTGGTCCAGAATAAGCAAATCCATAGAGATGAAATAGATTAGTGGTCCCTGGGGACTAGGGAGAGGAGGCAGAGTAGGGAGTGACTGCTAATGGATATGGGTTTCTTAGAATAATGAAATGTTCTGACATAATGGATGGCTGTACAGGGTTGTGAGTATAGTACAAACCACTGAATGGGATACTTTAAAAGGGCGAATTTTATGGTATGTGAATTACCTCTCGATAAAAATTGGAAAAAAGTAAAAGAAGAATCAGTAAACCAAGAGGTTATAAATAATTTGATTATGCTTAGAAAAATCTGTTTGTCATGGTTCTAGTCCCTTTATCTGTAAAAGATCTATTTTATTATCTTTTTCTTTCTCTGAAACACTTTCAGTAAATTACTAAAGAATTTCAGAACATACCTTTTAAATTGACTAGTCCATTACACAGAGAGAAAGCCCAAGTCCAGAGGGTTTAAGCCACAGTCCCAAGACCTCAGAGCTGGGCAGTGGCACAGTCAGACTTTGATCCTGGGAATTATGTAGCCATTGACATCATCCAGGGCTCCTGCTCCCTGACACTGGGAACATTCTACATGAATTAAAACCTGTTAAATGTCTGAAAAAGAAAAACCGCTATAAGAAAATGAAACTGTATGGTATAAAAACGAACATTACACAACCTCACATTTTAGGTTTTTTCTTTTAATAGTAGTGAGTTGTGTGCAGAGGAGTTAAGTGTTTTATAGATGAGAAAAAACAGCTAGAACCACCTTGTTCTTCGTCATTAGCACCATCATCATTTTTGTCTTTATCTTCCTCCTCATCTCCTCATCCTTCTGCCTTCCCCCTCTTGTTTTTTTTTTGTTTTTTTTCCTGCCTTTTCCAGTCTTGCCCACCGCTTTTCACTGCATCAGGCTGCATATTCTTTAATTATGTCTTCATGTGATAATGATTTCGTAATATTTTCTATACAGAGAATTGACAGATAATTCAAATAATTCAATCTTTCCTTCAACATAGTTGATTAAAACTTGTTTTGTATCCTTGATAATTTCAGGAAGCTTCTTTCAGACTCAACACTCTATTGGAAATGTCATGGCCAATTTTAGGATTGGTGTCAAATTTGCAGAAAACTCCATCAAGTTTCTTTCATCTGTGGACTTTAACAGTTCAAGGTATTTTGAGTTTTCTTGTGTGGCAATTAATTTTAAATGTTTTTAAACCGACAGTGTTCATTAAAAAGTTTGTGGATGCTGAGGTCTTGTTATAGTGGCATGTTAGGAATTTTATGCTGTCTTTGTTGATGTTAGTATTTTGTGTTAAATTAGCAAAAACTTTAAATCTTTTCCTAATGTGTTCATTTAATTTGCCCTTCTTCATTGATTGGATTATCAAACAATGTGAGAATTTTTTTTCAATAATTCCATTCAAAAGTTAATAAACTTTCTTTTAATAAACTGCTTTCTGCTATGATCTAAACATATTTTGAGGGTACTATTCTCACTGTAAGAAATCATTTTAATTTATTTCATTGTTCATCATTATTGCTTCCGTTTTATACTCTATTTATTTAAGATATATTCCACTAAACCTGGACAAAATGTATACCTTTGGATAGGACACCAACATACCCATAAATGTCACCCAACACAAGGAGGAAGTCAGAATAGAGACAATGGTCATAACCAATTTGCTAAAATAATTTACTTTGGCAAATTAAAAAAGAAACTAGACCATGTAAAGGTATTTCTAGGGCTTTTCTCAGGGTCTTAGAAGGGGCTCATGCAAGGGGGAGGACCTGAGGCTTAAAATTCAAGGCGCATCCACCTCTGGGAGTGTGTCGTAGGTACCTATGTTCTATTGTATGAGCATCCATACCCATATGTCCCCATGGAGAGCATGGCCCAATGTTTCCTCAGACCCAGCCCAGGGGAACGTGGCCTCAAGAGCAAGGGACTTTTCATAGACACTGCAGATGGGGTTGGGCTTAGCTAGATGTGCTCCCTCCTCCTGGAGGACTGAGATAAGGGTCATGCCAGGAGAAGACCTCAAATCCCATCATCCATGGGGTGATCCAGTCTCCAGCTGCTCACATCCCTCTGACTTTCTTCACTTCCGCTTTCCTAAATTCCTCTATAGAGGCCACAGAGCAAGACAGCTAAGGGTATAGTCTCTAGAGCCTCTCTGCTTGGGTTCAAATCCTGCCTCATGACCTAAGCTGGTCCAATTAGAGGCTTTTTCCTGGGAATTTTCTAATTTGAGTTTAATGTTGAAATATAAGGTAATTCTGAGTTGCTGGAGAAAACCAATATGGAATAGGAGTAGAGGCAAGAGGGAATACGTGGACGAGTAAGAAAGGCTCCAGTCCCAGCTTTCCGGGCCCATGGACGCTGGGGTGCACATATTGCTCATCCACATGTGAGCTGCCCCATGTCCTTCCAGCATGCCTCATTGTGGAGTTTAAGTTAGTTTGAGTGGGGTTTCTGTCACTTGTAACTGGAAGTATCCTGAACTAAATACTTGCTTCTTCTCCTGACGTCTCCATCTCTGCAATGGCACCACCGCCCACTCAGAAGCAAACCAGAGCTTCATCCTTGGCTCTTTTTCTTTACTTCCTTAAGGCCTCTGTATACAAGGCATTGTAAACAGTTATGCAAGTTTGTTCACTGCTCAAATGAACCTGGCTGGAGAGGTGACTGGAGGCTGAGTCCAGCCTGCTCTTTCTTGCCCAGCCATGACCTAGTGCTGAGCATGAACCCCTCAAGAAGGGACACCTTTTTCTAATTGCATACTCCCTCCCTATAGGCTACTGGCCCTCTTCGTATATGTGATTGGTCCTCCCAGTGCAGAAACTCTGCCTCCTCTCTTCACCTGGTTGCCTTCCCACACCCTGTTATCAGCTCTCATTGCACCCTTTACTTTTCCTTATAGCACCTCTCACTATTTATAGCATTGCATTTATTCACTTGGTACTTTGTCTAATGGCTGTTTCTCTAGTGGATTTTAAGCTGTGTGAGGGTAAGGACTGTGCCTTCAAGGTTACCCACTGTACCATCAACACCTACACTTTATCTGGTATAAATGTCTCTCTACTCCTATGCCTTCTCTCCCATCCCCAGTCACTGCCCCAGTTCAGGCCATGTTATGTCTCCTCTGAGCAATCCTGGTGGCTTCCTGACAGTCTCCCATCCTATCCATCTGCCAGCCCAGACTGGCCTTTCTAAATTATAGATTTATTTATATCCTTCCCCTGTTTAGAGTCCTCTATGGTTCCCTGTTGCCTTCAGGATAAAGCACAAATGAGGTTTATTGTAGCCTTGTGTCTGCTTTTTCTCACTTCACCTCTGGCCCCACCCTGCAAACATTTTTGGTTCCATGAAGGCACAATTTGCTTCCTGTCACCTCTGGGTCTTTGCACTTGCTGTTTCTTCAGCTTGGAGCACCCTTATTCGGCTCCTCTTTCCTGACCAACTCTTTCAAGATTCTTATTAGGGGTTACCTGCTTGTCTATACCTTCTATTCCTACTATGTTCCTCTGCCACATACACCCCCCTTACAACACCTAATTCGTCATGATGTAACCAGCTGCTCTAAGATCCAGTCTCCCCAAATGTCTGCATGCTTCCCCAACTACTGGAACTGTGTCCACTGGTCCCTGTTTTCACCCAGCATAGGACCTGGCATTTGTTGAATGAATGAATTCATGAAAGCCCCGAGAGGTCTCAAAGGAGTGTAAAGAACCCTAAGGCGCATCTGTGGAAGCAGCCAGAAGAAAAGCTGAAGATCATTAGTAACAGAGCAGCTCTGGTGGCTCCTCAGGGACCCTGTGTTGAGGAGAATAGAGGCTCTCCTCAGAGCAGAAAGCAGATCCTCAGACATGTAATGAGGTTCTTCTTTCTGGCATCACATCTAGCCTGTGTTTCTCAGGGCCCCCCACTTGAGCAGAGCTCTGGAAAGTGGGCTTGCAAGGTTTTCAGGGGGGAAAAGTCTGTAAGCGTAGGATGTAGGAAGCACTGATGGCCTGGTGGCAAGTGTATGTGTGATGAGGGGTGGAGCTGGTGTGGTATGTGAATGGGGAAGAACTGTTGTTGCCAGGCCATCCTTTCAGGGGAGGATGAAGGTGCCTCTGGGAGGGCAGAAGTGCCTGTGTGTGTGTGGTCTCTCCCCTGGGTGTATGTGTGAGTCTGTGTTGTTTTCTCTTGTTTCTGAAGACATAGCTCAAATGACACCTCTTCCAGGAAGCCTTCTGCAGCACCCTCGCTAAATCAATCCCCCCTCTTTTGCTCTCAGAGTGTTTATGTCTTGATAAGACCATTTATGCCACCTGTGATGATGCCAGTTTGCATGTGCCCCTCTCCTTACAGGCTCTGTGTTCCTGTCTTATCAGATATGACAGGGCCCAGACGGTCTAAGTGCTGGGTTACTGCTAAGTAGAAGTGTCTGTGCCTGTCTGGTTTTCAGTGTTGTCCCCTTGTAGTTACACCTATCACTAAGAGCCTGTAAGTACCACACAGCTTACCATGCCCCTTCACATACATTTAGTACTTCCTCATAATGCTGTGAGCACCTTATCACTTCCTCTATAGCCATGAGGATTCTGAGTGGCCCCTGAAGCCATGACTTCCCAACGATCCTTCTGTACACCATACCTAAGTATACTGTGTGTATGGAGGGGTGTGATTCACAACCTTCCATGCACTTCAGAATCACCTGGGGAGCTTCGAAACATACCAATACCTGGCCTGGGGTCTCTGGGGCATATACATTAAAGCAGAACCTCTGGGACTTGGGGCCAGGCATGAGTCTTTTTAAAAACTACTCAGATCATTTTAATATGCATCCTGAGATGAGAACCACTGACCTGTGTGTGGTGTTGCTTCTCACGGTCATAGGAACCTCCCACGTATTGGAGACACGCGCCCTCCTCCCTTCCCCGAGCCCCAGGCTTCCTCCTTGCAACCCGCCTGCCCTCTACAGGGCTAGTTACCGTACAGCTGGCTCATCTTGCAGATTTTCCCTCCAGTCAAAATTCTGTCCCCGTCCCTAGGGAAAGCCAGAGCCGCCACGGTATAAATTAGCTTTTTATTTCGAACAGCTGAGCGAGCGCCCGTGGCTCGCCCTCCTGCAGTATAAACATACAAAGTCCCTGTCGCACCGCACACCATGCCTTAGAGATAAATACAGCCCTAGGGGCTCCTGCTCTGGCAAAGCAACTCTTATTTACAAGAATAGATTACAAAAGTATTACAAAAAGTGGTCCTGAACACGAGGAGGGGGTGGGAGTGGTTACCGTAACTTGTTACACTTGGGACCGGAGCGCACCCCGCTGGCGGTGGGAAAGAGAGGATGTTTCAAGTGCTAGGGAAAGGAGAGGCCACGCCCCCATAAGCAACCTCCGCGTCCCGGAACCTAGCTTAGGTCTGCACGGGTCCCACCCACCATCGGGGAAAGCTGCGAGAAAGAGGAAGGGCCTGACTCCCCGAGGGTCAGCTCTAGCCCACGGAGGAGTGCATAACGGCCATCGCAGCGGGTCTCAGGGAAGGGTGCTGCGTGGAAAAAAAGGACCGTGTCTTTGCCCTGGGGTGCAGGAGGCAGAAACACGTCAGTCTGCCTCTCCTCCCTTGGGAAGGGTGGCTTTTAAAGCGCGGTTGGGGATGGAGGTTGGCGCTTAAGCTCAATCTTTTGGGCTCATGGGACCCTAGGGGCACCATCCCTCGGACGATGCACAATGGCGTCCTCGGCCGCGGCCGCCCTCACCCTCAGAGCACCTGGTAGATGGGGTTGGGATTGGCGCCCGCGGGACACTGCTGGGTAGCGTCGGAGGTTGGTGTGGGGGCGCTGCGATCTTCCTCGCTCGGGGCGGCCGCCTCGTGCGGGCCGGGAGACGACTCAGGCTGCGCGTCCGCCAG
>NW_006430061.1:332226-334126 GCF_000325575.1 Pteropus alecto
GGGGTTGAGCCGCAAACAAGTCTCCCACCTCTGGGCCCAGCGCTTTGGGGCAGAGGGGAAACTGAGGGCCTGCCATTGTGGGACAATCTAGCGACAATGGGGGGCGAAAGGAGAGGGAGCTACACGTGTAGTATTTCATTCCTTGGACCATCTTTCAAGAGGTGTGTGTGGGCAGAGGAGGCCGGTGTCCTAAATGGTGGAAGTCAAAGGTGGAGGACAACTCAAAGGGAAGGAGGCGCAAATACGCACCGCTGGGAGCCTCGCTGTAGTAGGTCCCGTCGTAGCAGTTCCGCCGCCGGGCACCGCTTGGGGGGCCGCTGTAGTCCATCTGCAAACAGCAAGGGCGACCGACTCAGGCCCGCGGGGCCACGTGAGGCTGGAACATCACTCTCTGTAGCCGCCCCCTCCCCAACTCCCCAAGTCTCAGCCTAGAGTTTCCTGCCCTGCTTGGGAGGAGGGAGGAGGTAACGGTGGGCAAGAGCTGTCTGCAGCATGCAGGGCCAAACAGAAGACGAACAGTTACTTGGGGCACACGTCTCAATTTCGAAAATAGGGGTGAGTAGAGAAAAAGCAGAGTGTTCTATTAGCGCTCCCAACTGGGTGGATTGCATTTGTACAATGCGTTCCCAAAACACTAGGCCACCCCAGTGACAGCTCCCGGGACACGGGGTCCACTCTCGGCCAACCCTCCCCCTGGAGGGCCAGCTTCCCGCCCTTGGAAATGCTTCTCAGATACACACGAGAGCTGCCTCCAGTTCTCTAGCCCGGGGTTTCAGCCTTACCATGCCGTCCGAGCAGTTGGAGCGCGGGCTGGACGCGTCCGAGTCGCCGCTGTAGTGCTCGCTGCGGCGGCCGGGGGGCAGCGGGCCAGGCGCGTAGAAGGCCGCAGCGGCGCCAGGGGGCGCGGCGTCCTGGTCGCGCAGTAGCGCCTGGAGGCCCTCAATATAGCGGATGGCATTGCGCAGGATCTCCACCTTGGGCAGCCGCTGGTTAGGGTTGCTAGACGTGCAGCGCTTGAGCGTCTCAAAGGCTTCGTTGACTTTGCTCAGGCGGCGCCGCTCGCGCATGGTGGCAGCCTTGCGGCGGTCAGCGTTAGTGGTCTTGCGCTTGCACGCCTTGCAGGCCCAGAGTAGACAGCGACCCGCCTGGTGGTGCCCGCTAGGCGCACGCACATGCTCGTCCTCGCGCGCGCCCGGGGCCGAGTGCACGGCCGCAGGGAAGTGCGAGTGTTCCTCTGGCTTCAGAAGGGCTCCCACGTGGACCAGGCGCGGGTCCAGGTCCTCGAAGAAGCGCAGGTCCGGGGAATCGAAACATGGATCATCGTAGAAGTCATCCGCTGTGGCAAAGTTACAGAGAGAGCCATCGGGGCCCGTCAAGTCTACGTCGTGGAGCGGCGGCGACAGCAGCTCCATATCCCGGAGTTGGGAGGCTAAGTCCTGGCTTTGCCCAACCCCAGCCGCAGGAGTTGCCCGAAACTTTCTGCAGCTCGGGAAACTGAGCGGCGCGATAGCGAAGTGCTGGGAGTCTGAGTGTACACCCGACTGTCCCCCGCCCTGCCCTGCCCTGTCTGGCCTGATGGACTCCGGGGAAAGTAGCGGCAGCTCCCTGGGGCTTCTCTACTCTTAGCTTCACGCCAAGCGCCGGGGGGCTATTTATCCCGTAGTAGCCTATGGGCCCCGCGAGCGAGCACCGGCGGCTGCGGGCGGGGGAGCCCGAGGCCAATAGGAACAGGGCGGGGAGGAGCTTGGGATCCCCAGGGTGGCCGCCGGAACTAGGCACTGGCCAGCCCCTACCCCCTAGACACTCGCGCGCGCGCGCGCGCGCGCGCTAGGGCTCCTCCCTAGGCAGGAAGGGAGGCAAAGGCTGGCAGCCCAACGCTACTGCACTTGGCTGCGGGGCA
>NW_006430061.1:334138-360255 GCF_000325575.1 Pteropus alecto
CAAACCTCTCCAGCACAGGACTCCTCCTGTGTCCGTGGGAAACGCTGGCCGCGGGCGCTCCCCTCCCAGCTGACTTTAGGTTCCTCTGTCTTCTGATTTGTGGGGGACCCAGAATCAGAGTATTGAAATTAGATATGGAGAAATTTGGAGAGAGACATGTGGCAATAGGGCAGAGACACACTCAGCTGAGATAGTGAGATACACGCAAGAGGCTGAGACATTCAGAGAGCAGAAAGCTAGAGTTCGAGCAGAGTAAGGTGCAACGGAAGATAGACTCGGAGAGTCTAAGTGTGCAAACCTGATGTTAACTGGACATGGGGGCTATGTTATTAGGCCAGTTCCTGCTCATCTTCCGTGGACTCTTGAAAACCCACCCGTATTTATACAGGAGTCCAGGATCGCTACTAAAGCTTTGCACTAATGTCTCCAAATTCAGCTCCTGTCCAGGCTTGGAGGGAGAGAAACGGACTCCTGCCCATCTCAACCTGAGGATTTCAGCAGCAGATGTCTAGTGCCGCTCTAGGAGATGTCTCTTCAGCTGGGAAGAAAACTCCATCTGCTCCAGGCTTCCTTCCGTTTCGTGTGCAGTGCTGCGCCATCAAAGTATGTTGCCCAAAGACTTCGAAAGCCCAGACTCCAGAGTGGAGTCTTTGAGAGTGGAGTTTGCAGAACAATGACCTAAGTTCGAGTCCAGACCCCACAGTTTGAATTTATATAAGTCATTTGCCTTCTGAGCCTGTTTGCCCATTTTGTAAATTTGGGAATAGGTAATAATAGTGATCTCTTGGAGTTGGTTGTGGTGATGATGAGACTCTAGAGACCAAAGATGTGTAAGCCCTCAGTCTGAAGTGCAAGGCTATACTAGCAAGAGGACTTTCTTCTGTTTCTGGAACCTAGTGGACCATACACTCCCTGTGGGCTTCCCAGCTGTTACCTGGGGCTCTGAGCTCTGACAGGGGCCCATGTAGTCTTAAGGCTCACCTCCCACAGAAGCCACAGCTGTATTTCTTTCCAGCAGGCCCAGTGCAGAGACGGGAGATAGGAGGAGGAGGCCACCCCATGGGAGATCTGGCTCCCTCACAAGCCCCATAGGACCTCTCGGTGTCTTCCTGAATCTGCGGTCTACACCTTCCTCTCAGCATCCTTGCTAGAGGTCTCTTTTAGACTAGACACCCCTACTGAAGTCTCTTCTCCTGGAGCCTAGAGATATAAGCAAGAGAGGTCTTTGTGCCTTTCCCACTAACTTTCGGAAGCTGTCCTAACTGGCTTTCTGGATGCTGGGAAGCCCTCCCTTCCCTCTAAACCTAAAGGACCCTTTTAGGAGTCCTGCCTTCTTCACTTTTTTGCCATTTATAGTAGTGCTGAAGGTCCCCTTCATGCAATGCTCACCTCTCTCCACTCCATAATGCCACCTTCATTTATTCATTCAGCACATATTATGGAGCATCTATTATGTGTCAGGTACTGGTCTAGGTATTGGAGAGAGACCCTTCTCTCATGGTGCTTATATTTTGGAGTAAGGTGACAGATAATAAATGAACAAACAAGGAAGTATACAACGTGAGGAGGTTATAAGTTTTATGAAGAAAAATAAAACAAGGCAAGGGAACAAAGTGATGAAGATTATTTCATTATATGGAGTGGTCAAAGAAGGTTTCTCTACATTTGAGCAAAGACCTGAATGAAAGGAGAGCAGAAACAGATATCCGGAGCCAGGGGAACGCATGTGCAAAGGTCCTGGGCCAACACTGTGTTTGGCAGATTTTAAGTACAGAAAGGAGGGTGATATTATCAGGGTGAGCAAGTGGGAGTGTGGTAGGAGATGGGGTCAGACAGAAAGCAGACAAATTGTATCGTGAGATGGAAAGCCACTGGAGGGCTTGAGCAGGAGAGAAGAATGTCACCATCTGACTTATATTTTAATAGGAGCACGCTGGTTATAGTGAGCAGGGCAGAAGCAGGAAAACCAATTAGGATGCTATTGCAATAATCCAAGCAAGTGGTGATTATGGCTTAGATCTGGGTGGCAGCAATAGAGATGGTGAAAGTGTCTGAACTCCAGATATATTTTGAAGTTAGAGCCAGCATGATTTATTCATAATTGTGGGCAGTGAGACAAGAGAGGAGTTAAGGATGACTCCTGGAAGAATGAAGTTGGGGAAGAGCAGGTTTGCGGATGGCAGATCAAAAGTCCAAGTTTGGGCAAAATTTGAAATGGGTATTCAATATCCAGGTGGAGATGTCAAGTAAGCAAGGGGATTTATGAGGCTGGAGTCCCAGAGGGAAAGTCTGGGTATGTGGAAGACCTGTCCACTTGACCTCTAAGACATCTCTCAAATCTCTCCATCCCCGGTGTCGCCATTCTGGACTAAGCTGCCATACTGCTGACCTGGATGACCCAATAGCCTCCTAGCTGTTCTCCTCACTTCTGCTTTTGCCCCAGTATGATCCATTTGCTACACAGCAGCCTCTACCATCCTTTAAAAAACATAAATGGGATTATGTCCCTCTTGTGCTTCAAACTCCCTAACAGCTTCTCATTGCATTTAGAATAAAATGTCATGTCCTTACTCTGGCCTATAAGGGCCCTGTAAGACTTGCCTTCAGCTCATCTCTGCAATTTCACTTGGAACCACTGTCTCCTTTGATCACTCCATTCTAATCTGACCTCCTTTCCTGTCTTCCAACACAGGGGTCCCCAAACCTTGGGCTGCAGACTGGTACCAGTCTGTGGCCTGTTAGGAACCAGGCTGCACAGCAGGAGATGAGTGTCAGGTGAGCCAGCAAAGCCTCATCTGTATTTGCAGTTGCTCCTCAGCGCTAGCATCCCCACCTCAGCTCCATATCAGATCATTGGCATTAGATTCTCATAGGAGCATCGGTTCCTGGTGCCAAAATGGTTGGGGACTGCTGTTCCAACACTTGGGGCACGGCCTTGCCTTGGAGCCTTGTGCTTGCTGATTATAGCAGCTTCCCCTTGGGCTCTTCTCAATATTAACTTCTTTTCATATATCAGGTCTCAGCTCAAATGTTTCTTCCTTGGGATGTCTCTGGCCACTCTCTCTAAGTTAGCTGGGTCACATCACTCTGCTCATTTCCTTAGCATAACTACTATTTAGTTATCTTCTTGATTAGTTTGTTCATTGATCGACATAGCCCCATGGAGGCAGGGACGTTTTGTTCACCATGGCATTTCCGGAAACCATCACAGTGGCTGTCGTATTGTAGGAACTTGATAAATGAATGAATGAGTGAACGGGTGGCCTCATGCCCTTTGAATCTCTATGCATATATTTGAACTTCTTGAAATATGTCATTAATGAAGATGGTTGTATTTCTTCTAAACTGGACAGTTGCATACACAATTAGATATACTTTCTCGGTCACACTTGCTCTTTCCGGGCAAGACTCAGTCCAATCGGCCTGGGCATGCTCCTTTATGTTGAACAGTTACACATGGCTTTTTTCATTTGACTTACATGCACAATGAAGAATGTGAATAATTATTACATTAGTGATTTAGATTGAAACAAATACTTCTTCCTACTTGCTCAAGCCTCAGCAGAATGCCTGGCACATAGTAGGCACTCAAATATTTGTTGGATGAATGAATGAATCAAACCATTTAACTGAAAAGTACCCTGAGATTTCCAGGTGAGCTCTTCAAACCATTTATCCATACAAATCTAGATTTTCCTCAAACCTGAGCAAGCAAAGAAAACACAAATAAATTGGATACTGAGACTTAAATGATTACAACTTTGCTTTTTATGTTTTGTATTTGTAAAAACCACCTTGGGGATGTCATCAATGTGACTTTACAATAAATAAATGTTATATGTTCGAACTTACCAAACACATTTAATATTTTATCACTTGTGGTTTGGAAATCTAAACTGCTTTGACAGTTTTAAACTTGATGTGAAGCTTCATCTTCAGTAATTAGGAAGCACTGTTTTAAAACACACACACACACTCTAGTGGTACATGCAACTTTTATATAATACTTTCATGTGGGGTTTTGTTTGCTACAAGGCTTCTGATACTGAAAGAGTTTGGAGATCACTGGATTCAGCGACTTTTACAGACCTCTCTGGGCCTGGGACCCATGCCTGGCCAGGATCACTTTTCTGGTTGTGCCACCACATCTTTGGGGGAGAGGTTTGCCAATACCATCATCCTACCCCTGGCCCGAAAGAGCAGGGAGAAGTGTGTCCGCCCTGAGACCTGGTGCCTTTTAGTCTTAGTGCTGGGTTAGGAGCAGAGAGGGAAAGGACGTCCAGTTTGGAAGCTGAAAGAGTCAGGTGTGTCCCTCAGGGACACAGGTGCTGCACTTGTTCTGGGAGAGCCCCATGGCAATGAGCTGAGACACCTATGGAGGGGGCATCCCTCAGCACCTCTCCCTCCAACTCAAGGCTGAGCAGCCTGGTGGACTATGTGACGTGGGGCAAGTAGTGTCCTCAGCCAGGGTCTTGGTTTCCGGTCTTCACAAAGAGGAGCAACTTTGGCAGCAGGTGAAGAGGGAGGGCTTCCTGGGCTCTTCTTCTTCCACCCTTTCCAGTCCCCCTTCCTCAGCTCCCTTGGCCTAGGGCTATAAATGGAGAGCCAGCCTCTGGGCAAGAATGCAGAACGTTGCTGGCTGGGCCCCACAGTGTTGCACCCTCAGGGAGTGGCTGGCCCCAGGGCTCCCGGCAGCCTTTATATATATATATAGCCTCTGGAAACCCAATCCAGCCTGCACCTGCCCAGGGCTTCAAGCACCCTGGCCCTGCCCAGGCTGGACGTGTGGCCTCTCCCCCTGGGCTGGCAGAGGCTGCATATCTGGCTGGGGTAAGGGAGGGGCGATGCCACAGGGCCAGAGGGCGAAAACATGAGTGGGACAGTTGGGCAGGGCCAGCCAGTCCCAGGTCCCCTTTCTGTCCCCAGGCTTTTCCTTCTCATCCCTGGATCCACTTTGAGCACCATCCTCTGTCCCCTGCCAACTTCGTTCCCCAGGAAAGCCTGAAACTGCCTGCCACTTGGATATGGATCCTGCTGTGCGACCAGTCTAAAGTGGTCAGAGAATGTAGCATTGGCTCAGACTCTCCACAGATGGCCACATTTTCCACTTTGGGGTACTGCCCAGTCCCCCACATACAAACAGGACTTGGCAGTTTAGCAGATGAACTGAGAGTTGTAGAAAAGGGGTCTACATGGAGGGGGAAGGGCAAGGGGAGACAGCAAATACATCCTTCCTGCCCTGGTGACCCGGGGGGCTGTGTGGGGCGGTGTGTACACTGCTGGCAATGCAGGGCCTATGCCCACGGTCAGTCATCCACTCTGTGATTCATTGACTCACTCAACAAATAGTTATGTGGCTCATGTTCCGTGTCAGATGCTGGGAATAAAACAGGGAACACAACAAAGTTCCCTGCCCTTGTGGAGCTGACATTCTAACAGGCAAGACCAACCGTAAACAATAAACAGACTAATAAGTACATTATGGAGTACGTTAGAAGGTGAGAGGTGCTGCAGAAAAATATTAAAAGCAGAGAAGAGCGAACAGGATTGAGGGGCCAGGGCCAGACTAATTGTAGAATTAAATAGAGTGGTCAGATTGACAAAGCGACATTTGAGTGAAGAGGTAAAAGAGGTTTGGGAGCGAGCCATGTGCCCATCTGGAGAAGAGCATTCCAGACAGAGAGGCAGGTCATTATTGAGCATCTTCTGTGAGACAGTTGCCTCTGCTAGGAGCGGGGGATTCTATGAGGGACAAGACAGGAATGGCTGCTGCTCTTCTAGGAAACCGTGGCCTGGGTGTCCGGTGCTGCTTGTGCTGGGCGAGGGGTACGGAGGTGGCATGAGATGGGGTTTGAGGATGGCTTTGATGACTGACTTGTGATCGCAGGGCGAGGTAAGGATGAA
Source organism: Pteropus alecto (assembly GCF_000325575.1). NCBI lineage: Eukaryota > Metazoa > Chordata > Mammalia > Chiroptera > Pteropodidae > Pteropus > Pteropus alecto. Next base: position 340,043 of record NW_006430061.1, read on the forward strand.
ATGCTTTTTTGCGCAGAAAGCATGCGTATAGTGCATTTTGTGCACAGGGAGGGAGTGCCTGACGTGAGCTTGGCATCGCTGGACGAGACTCACCTGAAGCCTGCACAGCTTTTCATCCCAATGGCCCCTCATGCCACGTGCACCTCACTCCATGCACCCCCTCCCTCTCCTTGCATTCCTCTTGCCTTCAGGTTCTTCCCCAGGGACTGGGAAGCCAGTGAAGGAGGTTAGCAGGGGCCCAAACTGCTTGACAGCGGTGGGGAAAGCTGAGGCCCAATTTGAAAACCACCTGATATCTTGCTTCTGGAAAGACCTTAGAAATTCATTTTTCTAGTCTCTCTCCTTCAAGCTTGTTCTTTATGTAATTAAAGCCTTTTTCTGCCTCAGAGGTGAGCACAGGGGTCTTTGTGGGCCCAGATTCTTGGAATCTGAAATACAAACTTGCTGTGGTTTATTAAACAACACAAATAGAGTGACAATAGCTGAATGACTAGAAGTGTTAAGGCAGGCACGTTAAGGGTTCTGTTAAGACAGAAGGATCATGAGAAGGCCTCTCCAAGCAGGCTTCTACTTTATGCATATAAGAGTTTGTGAAAAGCCAGAGGATGTGCCTCTGTCTCCTCTGCCAATGATGTTCCTTAGGAGGTTGTGTCAAGGGTCCAGCGTCTGAGTCCAGGACAGAGCTGACAGGCGCATCTCCTGGGACAGACCATTTGGCCTCACACCCATACCTCCATGCCCTTTTGTGGTCTGTCACAGGCATGTGTACCTCATGAATTGTGGACACTCTTCACACTGTGTTCACTCTATGTGCACCTCACGCTCCATGTATATCTTACACAGCGTGTACCTCACAAACCATGTAATGTTGTACTTCACGTACACTTCTCACTTCACATACACCTCACACGGTGTGCACCTCACACTCTGTATACACCTCACATATCATATAGACCTCACATCCTGTTAAAACCTTCCACACAACGTACACAGCTCACACATGAGTATATCTCATGTGAAGGACATATCTTCCATACTGTGTACACCTCTCATACCACGTCTGCCTCACAAACATTACACATATGCTATGTACCCCTCACACTCCATGTAGGTCTTCATACATGTACATACCTCCCATGCTCTGTACACCTCACCTGCAGAACACACCTCACACTCTATGTCCACACCACACCTGTTTCTCACACTGCTCATATTCTATGTCGGTTACATCTACACCTTGGTCCCAGTGTGAACACTTGCCTCCACCTATGTGTCTGATTGTCACTCGCTCCATCCAGAAGAAAAGACACTAAGGGGGCATATTGGCTGTGGCATCCATCTCTTCCTTACAGTTTCTAGTTTAAACTTTTTAAGCTGAATCTTCCTGCCTAGAGAAGGTCAGGCCTCCATGTAAGGGCTGAGGGGGGAGTAGTTCTGGGCTGAGGGGAAATCTGGCGATGGGGGGGCCTGGCGATGGGGACAGCACATGTGGCAAGATCCAGTGGGCAGCTGTGGGGGCCTGAGGAGGGGCCTTGGCTCCCCACCCCTTTCCCATTGCCTCCTTTTTGCCTAATCAGCCCACCTGCCAGCCTGGGGGGCTCCAAGGAGCTGGGATTAAGACACACACAGCCGTTGGGCTCCGGGGACAGACACCAGCTGTTGCCCCCAGCAGCTGCCCAGCCATACGCCTCCAAGGAGAGATTAGGTGCCTTGGAGAGGTCCAATTCTCTCCCCCAAACCTGCCCACCCCTGGCCAGTGGCACCTAGGACAGGAGTTTCCTGGCAGAGAGACAGAGGGCAAGGGCCTCCTAACTGGTATCCAGACTGCCCGGGATATCTGTCATCTGCCTCTGACTTACATCCTGTCCATTCCACCACCTCCATGAAGCACTCCTGGATTGCTGTTTCCTTCCTCCCCTGGTTATGGAAAGTGATTTTACAGCTCATGTGTCCCAACAGGACTATTCTCCCTCCATTCCTCAAGCATTCTGTAAGTACCCACTCTGTTCCCAGGCTCCAAGTTAGACCCTGCGGCAGAATCTAAGGATGTTTCAGACAGGGTATCTGGCCTCTGGGAGCTCCATCTCGTGGGGAGAGGGAGACCCACGAATCAGTGATTAAAACACGCTGCGGGAGCACCCAGGAGTGGACGACAAACTGTCTTGTGACTCTCTGAGAAGACTTCCTAAAGGAGGACGTAGTGATACTCTTCTTCTTGGGTACTGAAGGAGGAGTAGGAGTGCCCAATGGGAGAAGTGGAGGGAAAGGCATCCCAGGCTTAGAGAACGACAGTAGGAACAAGGGGCAGAAGCCAACACGCCATAGAATGTTTCCCCTGTGGTTGACACTATACCCGGGGTTCCTTCGGTCATTTGTAACCCCTTAGACCCCTAGAAGGGAAATGGCTTCTTTCTGAGGTGAAGCTCACCAGTTATGACAATCAAGACAACAGTTTAAGTCAAGGGTAGAGGGTGGTATAAAGCAGGATTGCAGGGGGAGGACAAACTTGTCCAGTGAAGACGGCTTGGATCGGAGCTGAAAGACCAGGGTTGTCACAGCACTGGCTGTGTGTTGCCATGTGATACTCTCTGAGCCTTTTCACACCCCTTCCTGGGTCTCATTTTTTCCATATGTAGGATGAAAGCATCGGACTCCTGGCTCCACTCACACTCAGGAAGGGCCTTACCAGGGTCCCTGCTTTTCCCTGGTCTCCCAGCTTCCTTCTTGGGCCTCACTTCTTGGTATGAGGGGCAGAGGCTTGTTCTTTGACTCTGTCCACCTGGCCCAGCACAGAGCCAGGGGATGAGTGAAGCAGAAGCCTGAGCGAGGCTGGGGCTCAGCAAGAGATGCAGAAGCCTGTCCCTCAGACTGAAACGGTGGTCAACTTTGAAGACCTCACCCCAAGGGGCACTGGGGACCATGAATGTCATAGCATTGTCATCTCCTGAAGATACAGCACAAACTCTCACGGGCCCTGTCTGAACATGGCTTTCAAGAATATGGTGCTGATCTTGCCTGACACAGAGTGTGAGCCACCAGTGTCTGGGGCTGTGTTCTGAGGTATCTCCACTTAGGCTCTGCCGCTTACTTACCTTGGGTAAGTCACTTCCCCTCTCTGAGTCTCACTTTTCGTGGCTGTAAAATGTGATCAGTCCCAGCACCTATCTTGTAGGACTGTAAGCGTTCAATACAACAAGGCGTGAACTGTGTATGTGGAACCTGCCTCACGGTGCACAGGAGGAGCTTGGGAATTATTCTCTCCTTGCTTGCTCTCTCTTTGGATGGAAGCTGTGAGCAAGCACTGGGTGGGGTGGGTATAGGGCACTGGGGGCCCCAGGCTGGCTATTTTGGGCTCTGGACTTCTTGGAACTGGGGGCCATGGTGGGGTACAGAGCAGCTGGAAGTGTGGGTAACCACGCAGCTTGTGAGGTATTGTCTGTAGCAGTGGGCGTCACTGCCTCCATTGCACGCATGGGCAGTCTGCCAGTTGCCCCCAAACAAAGCCTGGCCTGGGGACGGGGAGCAGAGCGGACTGATGACAGATGCAGAGGGGCTGGTGTTGGCAGGGCGGGTGGTGGGAGGGGAGAGACGGGGGCTAAGAGAGGCCCAAGGAAGCAGCTCTGTGCAAGGCATCCCCAGAGAAGGCTGGGCCCAGCAGAGTCCACATCTCAGCAGCCAGAGTCCCTGCTCAGCCCTGACACCAGTGACAACATTTATCCCCAGTAAATAGTGTAGGAATCTGAGGCCCAAGGTCCTAAGCAACTTGCCCAGGGGTCATATGTACTTAGCTATGGCAGCTCTGGGACAGGAGCTAGGGTCTCTCTGCTCTACATACCAGGCCAAGTCTAGGAAGCCTTGACCTTAGAGACAAGGAAATGGACTTGATGGTTTCTTGAGGCCACTTGCTGCTCAGTATTCTCTGAATGGATAGGGATGCAGTTGCCCCTACTTTATGACCTCGAAGCAGGGACACCCCCCGCCCTGTGGTAGACAAAGGCAAATGCAGGGTCACCAGAAGCTGGTGCTGATTTGGTTTCTCTATGGTCAAGAGGTGGCCACCTCTGCCCTGACATCTGACCTCTGACCAAACTGGCTCAGGGGTCTTGGGTCTCACTGTTTTTCCCTTGCTATTTTGGGATGAGGGTTCAGAGTATGCTTGTCCCGGGAACTAGGGAGAGGCAGGGGAGATGAAGCGAATATGGGGAGAAAGAGACATTTGGTGTTGGGGATTTGTGGGGCCCATCAAATTTGCTCCCCATCCATTCAGTCCTTCCCCTGCTTCTTCCCTTCTCAGCCTAACCTGTTTTTTCATTCTTTATTATGAAGAATTGCAAACATCGAAATAGACACAATCAAGCTCCATTACCAGGTCTGGCAACCATTAACCCATGTCCAAACCTGACTCGTTACCATCTATCCACTATCTCCTTTCCTGTATTATTTTGAAACAAGTTTCAGACATTACATTATTTCACTTACATATATTTGATTATTTATTATCTAAAAGATGATAATTTTTTTTACATTAGCACAATACCATTAGTGGCTGAAGTTTTAAAAAATTAACAGAAGTTCTTTATACTCTAAATTATTAAATTAGCAATCAAATTTCCAATAATCTCAAAAATGTTTTTGTTTGATTGAGTGAAGCTCCAAATTAGGGCCCACACAGTGTGATTGGTTACTCTATTTTTTAAGTCTCTTTAAGTCTAAAAGTTCCTCCTTCATATATTTTTATTTCCTTTGAAATTTATTTATTGAAAAAAACTGGGTTGTTTGTCCTTTGTGTGGCATTTCATATTTTCTGGAGTTTTCTGATTTCACCCTTATGCTGTCTTTTTTTTTTTTAATATAAATTTTTACACACTGATATAATTTTTAGCCTGAAACATGGCCACCTAGCAGAGACCACACTTTCTAGATTCCCTTGCAGATATCTGTGGCCATGTGAGTAAATTCTGGCCAGTGAAGTATGAGTGGAAGTGGTTTGCATGTAACTTCTTTGTTGTGACTTCTTTTCTTTTTTCCTCCTCTCCCCTCCTCTCACTGGTTAGAATCTGGGTGAATGGCAGGACCTGGAGAAATCATCTGCGGTAGGCAGAAAAATGGGCCACTAAAGATGCCTACATCCTAATCCCCAGAACCTGTGGATGTGTTACCTTACATGGCACAAAGAACTTTGCAGATATGATTAAGTTAAGGATCCTGATGGGGAGATTTTCCTGGATTATCTAGGTGAGCCCAATGTAATCACATGCGTCCTTAAAGAAAATGAGTCAGAGTCAGAGAAGAAAATGTAACTACAGAACCAGAGGTTGAAATGATGTATTCACAAGCCAAGGAATACAAGAAGTTTCTAGAAGTTGAAAAAAGGCAAGAGAAGAATTCTCCTCTAGAGCCTTCAGAAGAAATGCTGCTGCTCTGCTAGCATCTTGATCTTAGCTCTGTAAGACCCATTTCAGACTTCTGACCATCATAATTGTAAAATAATAAGTATGTGCTTTTTAAACCACCAAGTTCGTGTTAATGTTTCAGCAGCAATAGGGAACTTATAAACCATCTTAGATCATTTGGTGAAAAGTTGCTTATTGAAGATTGCAGAACAAGAAGATAGAAAGAACCTGGGCCCCCAGTATTGTTAGGCTGCCATACAATTCTTTGACCACAGCCCTGGAATTTTATGTAAGAAAGAAATAAAACCGCGTTTTCAGTTTTCTTTGTTGTTACAGCAGCCTAACCTGTCTGCTAATTAATATGCATACGTACCATGCATCTGGCAAAGACATGGGCCCTGGAGAATAAAATGTATAACGTATGTGATAAATGTGGTGGGCTGATATATGCCCAGGAAATCATGTGATCATAAACAAAGGAGTTGAGAAATAGCCGTTTGACTAAGTTGGCTGCTGCTAGCTTAGTAAGGATTGCTCTCTTCATTTTGCAGGTAAGGCCAAGAGGTTGATGACTCTCTCCCAAGCCAATAGATGGTGTTACCATTAGGGAAGATGAGAAGTAAGGACCACATGAAGGGGAGCGATGTAAGCAATGTGGTTAAGCCTGTGGGCTCTGGGAGTCACACTGCCCGGGCCGTGCTCCTGACTCTGCCACTAACTGTGATTTTGGCAAGTCCCTGAAATCTCTGAGCCTCGGTTTCCACATCTAAAAAATGGAGATATTAATTTACATACACAGACTTCTAGAATAGTTGTAGCTGTCGTTTAATAGCCCCTGACCACGGAAGAAGTGAAAGGGTCTGCCCTGCCTGCCTCTCCTTCTGTCGCCTTCTCTTTTGTCCTACTCATTTTGGCCTAATGAGGAGCAACTATTAGCAAATGCACAGGATCTAGGTATAATTCTGTTAAAAATGTTTCCCAGGGGCAATTTTCTGATTACTCTCACATCTAATGGCTCTCGGGAGGAGGGGTCAGAACAGAAAGGCAGTTTTATCACTTGTTGCAAGTGGCTCCCACTGGCTTAGCTCATTTGTGCGTTCTTTCAACAAACCATATGTTTTTACTTGGTGCTCAGCTCTGAAAGATGTAAAATTGAACACGTCTTGGACTTTTCTTTCAAGTTTCAAATGTTTGAGGGAGGAGGGCAGATAGGGAAACATTTCCTGATCCCAGAGGGCAGAATGAAATTAGTGCTAACCAGAGGGACCAGAATAGGCAAAGCACAGAGCTCTAAAAGGGCATAGTTCTGTAGGGACACTTCAGCAGAAGAATATAAAGTTCATGACTTTTGAAATAAGACCTAAGTTTGAATCCCAGACCTGCCACTTACGGCTGTGTGGTTTTGGACAGATTATTTAACCACTTTACACTTCCATTTCCTCATCTAAAAATGGTATACTGAAACTCGGGAGCAATCAAGGTGTTCTTCAGCGGGTGAATGAATAAACTGTGGTACCTCCAGACACTGGAATATTATTCAGTGCTAAAACGAAATGAGCTATCAAGCCACGAAAAGACATGAAAATGTAGATTACTAAGTGAAAGAAGCCAATTTGAAAAGGTTATATACAGTGTGATTCCAACTATACGACATTCTGGAAAAGGCAAAAATGTGGAGACAGTAAGATCAGTGTTTGCCAGGGGTTATGGGGGAGAGAGATGAATAGGCAGAACACAGGATTTTTAGGGCAGTGAAACTATTCTATATGATGCTATAATGGTGAATACATTATTCATTTGTCTAAACTGATAGAAGGTATAACACTAAGAGTGAACCCCAAAGTAAACTACGGACTTTGGGTGATTATGATGCCAATGTAGGTTCATCGACTGTGACAAATGTACCACTCTGGTGGGGAGATTGTGTGTATGGGGCAGGGGGTACATGAGAAATCTCAATTTTGCTATGAACCTAAAACGGCCCCCCAAAATAAAGTCTTTTTTTTTTTTTTTTTTTTTTTACAAAAAGGTATGTATCTGTTTTCTATTACCATGAAGATGTTATGTAATGATCCATCTCAAAACTCAGTAGCTTCAGACAATAAGCATTTATTTAGTTTATGAGTCTGCAAGTTGGCCATTTAGATTGGGCTGTTCTCCCGGACTCGTCTGGGCAGCTGTTCTGGGCTCGGCTGAGCTCACACGTTGTGGCCGACTGGCTTTTGGCTGCTCCAGGCTGGCATTGACTGGGGTGACTGGGGCAACTAAGCTCTTTTCTACAGGTTTCTCATCGTCCAGAAGGCTAGCCTGGGCATGTTTTCTCAGGGATAGCAATGGTGTAAAAAGTGCAGGTAGAAGCACACAGGTGCTTTTTCAAACCTCTGCCTGAGCCGTGTATGTTATCCCGTGGGCCACACCAAGTTCCACGATTGAATTCAGACTTGAGGGGTGGAGAAATATGCCTCTTGATGTGAAGAGCTGCAAAGTCATGCGGCAACGGGCGTGGATACTAGGAGGAGTGGGGAATGGAGTCCATTCATATAATTAGTCTATCAGATAGGGATAATATCATGCTTACCCTACAGGGTTGTTGCAAAGATTAGATGTGGTCAGAGGTATGTGTTTATTACAGGCCTGGCCCCTAATAGGAACTTAGAAAGTGATTAGTTCCTCTTCACCACAAGCATCTTAGGCTATTTCTGGGACTTTTCAGATAGAGTAGAAAATACCAAGAATTTCTGGAACCACATCAGCAAAGGTTAACACATAATTTTGAGCAATAGTGATGATGTTGATAACAATAATAATATTAATAGCTGCCATCTACTGAATAGGCAAAACAGAATCTCCTCTGATTCTCACATTAATTCCCCAAGGTTAGTATTATTACTATCTTCATTTTATAGATTAGGGAACTGAGGCTCAGAAAAGCTATTCAGCGAGCAAGTGGCAGAGTTGGGACCAGGTCTTTCCAACTCCAGAGCCAATACTCTTAACTACTTCACTTTTTCTCCCTTAAAGGTCTTGTGCTTATTCTGCTCATTTCAAGTCAGAGGCTGCTTGACATTTCTGTTACTTTTTGAGAACCTGCTTCAGTCATTTTCCACGTGCTTCACATCACACACTGATGAGGAATGGCAGATCTGCATTGTCACGGGGGTCATGGTTGAAGGGAATTTTTCCAGGTCTGTACAGGTAAGGGACGCTAAATTGGTAGGGCTGCCCTTTCTCCCCTCTTAGAGTTACACTTGAAATCTCGCCCTGCTGTTGAAGGCCAGTGCTTGCTGGTCATTCCTGGGGACAGCTTGAAGTCTTGGCCAAAGCCAAAGCCCTGGAACTGGCCTTCCTCCCAGGGCCGCGACCTCTCATAGCTCATATTGAGGGGTCAGTAAGGAGCAGGACTCCAGGAGGGAAGACAAGGCCCCAAACTTCAGGCTTGAGTTGGAGAAACCCGAGAAGGCCCCCCGGAACAGCTGACTCTGGGCGCCACGTTTTGGAGGCAGCTGCCCCCTCCCCCACACTGGCTGTGCTGTGAGTCACGGGTTTTAAGCTGAGCACTCTGGGAGATTAACCAGCTTTGTGACCAGCTGCTGGAGGAGGATACTTGGCCGAAAGAAGCAGGATAAAGTTACCCTCTCAGAAGTTTATAGGAAGGCTCATAAATGCTCCCAACCGCTGTGGGGCCCATGATCTGGGGCACTCCTAGGTGCTCCTCCTGCCCAGGCCCTCATGGCCATATTCATCCCCCGACTCCTCGCCTATGCAGCAGGTTCTGTGAATCTGGCACCTATTGGGAATGCCCGCCACTTGGGGCCCAGTGGCTCCAAGTGGGGTCTTGGGTAATGGGCCTTCCTTCCCCTGATGACACACATTAGGAACAGAGCCCAGCCTGGAGTCAGTGGGAAGGGCCTGGCTCCTGCCTGGCTAAGGCCTGGGGCAGAGGCTGGCGGGAAATGCCTGACATAGGATGGGGGAGTGCGGGGCGCTAGCACACAGGCTGTCCTAGGCAGGGTGAAATTGACAGGAAAGATCCTACTCCAGGGTTCCAGAATGCACCATGCTGAGGGGCTAAGAGGGAGCCCTGGGATGGGGAGTCAGGAGGCCTGGGTTCTAGTCCAACTCTGCCGTTGACCCTGGCCTTAGTATGCTCATTCATGAAAAGGAAGACTCATGTAGACCAGTTGTTTTCCAACACTGTTCTGTGGAGTCCTGGGTCATTCAGAAGTGCTGCAGGGATTCTATAAGGGCTCGATTAGAATTTCGGGCTAGTAGGATTCTCCAACTATCATATAGAACTCCCTTCTTTTGCGTATTCATCAAAATAACCTCATTTTTTTTTTCACCAGTTGACTATCCATTCTGTCAACAATTATTTATTGAATGCCTACTATGTGCCAGGCTCTGTTATAACTAGTGGAGAACAATGGTGTTCTTTATAAGAAATGAGAGTTACACATTTGAACTAATAACATTAATTTATAACAACAAAATGGCACTTCTATTTGCTTTATAATCAGGTTTCAAATAAGAACTTAACTGAAGATGGGAATATGCTCCTAGAGAACTTTGGCTTGGAATGATCTCTTGGTACCTTCCTGTTTACCCAACTCTATTCTCAAAGCTCTGAGCTGCCAGTTCCTTGGGGAACACCCAGGAAGGGGTGAGGAGGGGGCATTTTGGCCCTTGGGGTAGCCACTGGCATAGGGGTTTCTCCACACGATGGAGGGGCACAGTCTGAGTGAGCTCGTGCCCCTCTCTACCGAGGCCTGAAGGGAATGGGGGCAGGAGGATGGTGTGGGTTGCAGCCTCTGCCCTGGAGCCAATGATGGGGTGTCCCGGAGAGCTCAACCCGGCTCTGGCCCCCATCAACTTACCCACAGCCTCTCTGGTGCCACTACCAGTGCCAGCCTCTTCCCTGTGCCAGGCATTTTACATACATCCCCTTAATCCTGGTGGTTGGATACTTTTAGCCACATCTTACAGATGAGAAAATGAAAGACCTACTATAGTCCAGACCTGTGCTAGTGTTGGGGATATAACAGAAAGTGGAACAGGGCTCATTCTCATCTATTAGGAGATAATAATAGATAATGAGAGTAATATCTAACACATACTACCTACCATATGACAGGAACTTTTCTCAAGTTATCCTTCTAACATCTCCATAGGATTATTTTTCCCATTTTATGGATGAGCAAATTGAGACAGGAAGTTTCGAATCTCAAGGTCATACAGCAAGCAAGATAGATCTGGGTTTGAACCGCAGCCCTTGCTGTGCTGTCTAACAGACAAATTAACACCATTCCACTAGCATTCCTTAATACCATCATTGGGTCAATCAAGAGGACAGGACAATCCTTGCTGTCCCATAGCTTCTAGTCTGATGTGGGAGTCAGATGTTTAACAGAGGTCACCACCCAGGGTGAGGAGGGCAGAACCTGGGGTCAGCACAGGAGAACAGGACGTGGAAAGATCCGTGTGTGAATCCTGGCTCTCCTCTGATTAACATGGTGACTTTGGACAAGACATAAAACCTCTGAATCACTACTGCCTCATCGGAAAGATAGGGATAATAATACCCACTATTCAGGATGGATTTAAGATTAAGTAGATAATGCATGTACATCATCAAACACTGTGTGAAGAAGACAATCAGGGCCCAGAAAATGGTAGCTGTTATTATAAACAATACTAAGGAGAGGGTGGGGGAGAATGAGGAAGAGGAAGATTTTGGAATCTGTCTCTCTATAAGTCCTGTTCTTGGCCAGAGGCTGGCCTGCTGCTCCCAGCCCTCCTCTCTAGGCCCAAGTCTGTCCAGGCACCTGCTGTGGGTCCTGGCATCCCCAGGCAGGGCCAGGAAAGGGCCAGGGGGAGGCCAGGAGGGCGAGTGAGGACAGCTCAGCCCAGTTCCTCACTGCCGGGGAGCCTACTGAGTGGGTAGGGCTGCTCCTGGCAGCATGGTGCCTCCCTGAAAGGAGAGAGGACATATGTGTACAAGGAGGAGTAAGTGGCATCAGGGTTGGCCAGACCCTCCTGCCTCCCAGAATGAAGCCCCTAGGAGGCTTTTCTGGTTGTTGGTAGTAGGGGCAAGATCTATAGCTCTGCCTGTCCAGTGCCTCAGCTCAGTGAGCATCTCCTGCCACTTATCGTGTGTCCAGACCTGCTTGTTCTCAGGCAGCTCCTATCTCTAGGAGATTCAGATGGCATTAGAGCACCCGAAGCCTGGCATGAGCCAAGGTTCTGCAAGGAGAGGGGACAGCGGGGTGGGGTAGGGGTACCACAGGAAGGATTCCCAGTGGAGGTGGCTCCTATGCTCTGGGAAGGGGAGAGGCCTCTTTCTAGGCAGAGGGAACAGCAGGTACAAAGGCCCAGAGGCATATCTATGACATTAGATAAGAGCTCTTAATTCCAACACAAGCTTTGTCCGGATCCAATTATTTTAGAAAATATAGTAGAAAATGGGCCTGTTAAAGTAAATCTAGAGGCGCTGAGCTAGGCTTGAGAGGCAGGTCTGAGTTTAGAAAGGGCAAAGAGCAGGCACCAGACTTCCCTCCCATGGTCTTCACTCAGCACCAGAGGTTTGGGGCCCTGCAGGGTGCACAGCTGAGACCCTATGGAATACCGGCTGGGAAGTAGACAATTTGTGTGCGTTTGGAGCCCTGCAGAAGGAGAGAGTTCTTACTGATATTCCCTAAACACGTACTCAAAGTAGGTGTCCCATACAATCTTGTCCACAGACACTTAGTCTGGAATATAGATTAAGGTCCTGGCTGGTGATGCACTGTCAACATAGGGTGATAATAGGGACTGTCGCATCAGAGAGGCATCCCCAGACTCCCCAAAGATGCAGACCAAGAGCAACGCCATCACAAGGTGACAACTGCTTACGGTGGCACACAATCAAGCGGCCCCCACTTGACCCTCAAAGTCCCCACACAGGGTGGGACACCCTCAGGCCACTGCTCTTCAGCAGCCTCAGTCCAGGGATTCTCAGGCCTGCCCAGCCCAGCCGGGGGCGATCAGCGACAGCAGCAGGGCCCCGGATGGCACACATGCGCCCGCCGCCTGAGGCCGCACACACCCTCGCACACGCCAGTGAGGGCTAACGAGCCCGCAGCACTCCTCGGCAGGAGGGAGCCAGTTGTCGGGCGGGGCCGCGCGGTCACACAGCATTAGCCCTGCGGCCGCCCCACCAGGTGTGGCCACTGCCCCTAATCCCTGGCCCTGGCCCGCTAAGCCGGGCCTGAGCGACGCCACAGCTGGGGGCTGCCGGCCACGCGCCGCCCATCACCGCTGCCCCAGCCCACCGCCCTCCCCTGCCACGTGCCCATCGCGGCCCCTCCCCGCACTCCACCGGCTCTCACCTCCCCCAGCCCTGCACAACCCGTCCCAGCCTGCCACCGCTGACCCTGTGCTCCCACCTCCATCTATCCCTTAGCGCCCCGCTGCCCCGCCCCCAGATCCTCCCCCTATGTGCCTATCAGGCTCCGTCTGGGTCCTCGGGCTGGCTGGAGCCGCACCCCTATCCCAGCCTCTCCACCAGGGGACCTGCCGAGCCTATCCCTGCCCCAGGGCCACCCACCTGCCAGCTCCATGCCCACACTCTCTACCATATCATGACTTGGGCTCCAACCTCTTCCCTCCCTACCCCTCTCATTTACCTTCTCTGCCTTTCTCAGCTGCCTAGACCTTGCCTACCTCCACTTCTACCTGGATTTGTAAAGTTTGAGGGGGCGTGTTCCTCTTTCTCTACCACACATATTTACAGCCTCCATGCGCATGCTATTCCCAAGCAGAACTCACCTTCCCCAAGAGTAACCAAACTTCAGTTTTAATCCTCTGATTCTTGCTGGACCCTAGATGGATTCCAGAATCTTTGGGGGGATTTCATGGCCTCTTTGAACTCAGTTTTACTTGTTTGAAAAATAAAGAGGTGTGATATAGATGACCTCTGAGGATCCTTTTGCCTTTTCCTGTCCCACACATTAGCAAGGTCATGTACTTCTGGTCATCTGAATGTTGAAGGACATTTTCATCACCCTTCTCCCCTCCGAAGGGCTCCCACTGGCCATGTGTGCCCTGCCCTTCTCCCTCCATTACTTAGCTTTCAGGGTCTGAGCTGGCCAAGGCAGCTTTTAGCCTCTGGTGTGGGGGTGGGTAAGAGAGGACAAGGTGGAATCTGGGTGCTTAGGTCTGAGCCAGGGTTGGTGCTGGCTTTTGGGGGGGCGGTGTCTCTGCCACCTTGGGATGTCCCCTGGAAAGGTGTGCCTGTGGGATTGGCCCGCTGGGGGTCCTGGCCTCAGGCACTGCCAGCATTGGTGCTGATGGACAGCCTTGGCAGGTGGGAGCCGGCTGGTCACCCCTGACGGCCCTGCCCACCTGTCACCCTCCTGCTCGGGTGACCGGCTGTCTGACCCACTGACCAACTTCCTGCTGCTTCCCAGCACCCTGGACACTGCATCGTCAGGGCTGTAGTGTCCTGCCCCCTTTCCTTCAGCTTTTCCCAACAACTTACTGGCTCAGAGCACATGGGCATACAAATATGCATATGCATATTCACACTGCACACAGACACATGCACTAATACAGGGCTGCGTGTATGCAAGCTGCACATTGGAGCCTGCTTTATGCTCATGCAAACTGAGCTAAGTTGCTTCTCCCCAGGTGGGCAATAGGGCCATGGAGTAAAGTTGCTTCTCCCCAGGTGGGCAATAGGACCATGGAGTAAAGACGAAGGCATTATTTGGGGCACCAGACACCAGTCCTAGCTCTGTGATATCCTAACTGTGCAACATTGTCAACCTCCCTGCACCTCAGGTTTCTCATCTGTTAAATGGAGCTGATTATAATAAGTATCTATCTCACAGGATTGCTCTGAGGATCAAATGAAACAATCCACCAAAAGTGCTTAGAATAGTTTCTAGCACAGTGTAAATCAATAATATATGTTAACTGTTAACATTATTATCCAGTGGGGGCTGACAGGCTTCTGGGAACACCCTAGTTGATAATGTTTCTTTAATCAGTAATTTCTGGCTGTAAATGTTTAAATGGTTATAAATCATCCTAATAGTATTTTTATTCCACTTTCTACCAGAGGTTGTCAATTGGCAGATGAAATCAGGATATGACATTTTCACAACCTTACCTGGCTGTGATTGCTCATTCTTTGCTGTTTAAAAACCAAGAAAGCATGCAAGGCTAGACTTAAGTTGTTCAGTGAACTCTGTGCTGGGCCTGAAGCTCACACATTTCTTCAGAATTTGTTCTAGACAGTTCCTCAGATCAGGATCACTAGTCTGTGTGTCTCAGAATCCACCTCCTTCTTTTTGGAAAAGAGGACAGTGTCTCTGCCCCCTCCAATAGTATGACCTCCCTCGCCCCATTCCCCAGGCCTCCCCAGGGGCCACCAATAGCACTTCAACAATCTCACTTCACATACTCTTGGGCCCTCAGCGTGGGATTTCTTGGGGCCTGAAGAGAAGAATGCACTTAGCCGAGCTCTAAGCTCTAGGACAATCTTTTTTAGCATCTCCTCTTCAGTCTGCCCCAGCCAGATCTAATTCTGCCCTTAATGAATGAAGCAGGCTGAGGTACATTGACCCCTCTGGAGACAATGGATGCAGGATGAAACTGGGGAGCTCCCTGCTTTTCTTCCACCCTTGGCCCCAACAGGAAACCTTCTTTCTTCTGCTTCTTGCCCTAAACAAAACTGAAAAAGACCTGTTTTCTGCCTTTAACATTTTCCCAAGTCTCGTTTCACATGGGTCCTCTTCCTTTCTGACTCCTTTCTCTCAAGACTTTGCTTTGGTTCATGCTCAGGTGTGTGTCCTGCCTTTGATACTTGAGTATGTTCTTTATTTATATTCTTTATTATAACTATTATAAAGTTATAGACCCTCTATTATAGACCTTCCTGTATTATTTATCCTTTGGTGTATAACAAGTTACTCCAAAACGTAGCAGCTTAAAACAACAAATGAATTATCTCACTGTTTCTGTGGGTAGGAATCCAGGTGCAACTTAGCTGTGGCTTTAGTTCAGGGTCTCTCATAGGTGTTGTCTGGGGCTGCAGTTATCTAGTGGCGTGACTAGGGGAGGATCCATGTCCAGGTCACTCATGTGGCTGTTGGCAGGCCTCAGGTCCTCACTGTTTGTTGGTGGGAAACATCAGTTCCTTGCCCTGTGGGCCTCTTCATGGGCAGCCCACAATGTGGCAGCTGGCTTCTCTCAGAGCAAGTGAGCTGAGAGAGATCAAGAGAGAGAAAATGTACCTAAAACAAAGCTGCATCTTTTAATAACCTAATCTTGGGAGTGACATCCTATTATTTCTGCTGATATTCATATTCAAAGGGAAGGGATTACATTCTGCTAGGAGGCAGGGATCATTGGGAGGCTACATACTGCATTTCTCATTGGGTTTCCATCTGCATTATCCCACCCAGCACAGTGCCGTCATTAGATATTTGTTGAAAGAAGGGAATCAGAAGACACTCTGCAGAGATCCTATTATTCTACATTGTTCTCCTTTAGATACTACCCTCCCCTCCCCACCCCACTCCAAACTTTTCATCTTCATGGGAATCATTTGCAGTTAAAAATTTTTAAATGTTACCTTTAAATAACACATCTGTTCATGGAAGCCTGTCTATCTCCTCTCCCACTTTTTGAAATTTGCCTTCCAAAAATGGGGACATGCTTGGCATTTATCTCATGCAGATAACCTCTATGGTTATCACAAGTTTTAAAATAACTTGCTACTTTCTTTCAGGATTACTATCACCTCTCTTCATTTAACAGGTCAGGACTGGTTTTAAAGAAACCATTCCCTAGATCGAGATCTCCTGTGCGTTCCCACCACTTTTACTTACCCCTTATAGTTACTGGCTCCTGAAACTTCCTTGTGTATGGATGGTTCTGTCTTCTTAATAGATCAGAGACCTACCATAGGGTAGAGACAGTTCAGCAAACAGGCAATGAGTATTCATCAAGCACACATTATGTGCTAGGACTGGGCTAGGGCCAGGGGAACAGGCAGTAACTCGTGCAACTCCCAGCACCGGAATGCAGCAGGTGCTTAGGAATGCTTGCTCAAATTGGGAGATAAAATTGTCAGAAAATCCACTCGAAATAATGATCAAGTGCTGTAGTGGCAGAATTTTTAGGAATGGCTCCCAAGATTCCATGCTTTAATTCCTGGAAGCTGTGAATGTGATGCGATACCACTCCCCTGATAGTATTATGCATGTTGTATGGCACAGTAGACTTTAAAAAGGGACGATTATCTGAGGTGATTATCTGAAGGGGTCTAATCTAATCCTATGAATCATTAACATCAAAGAACTGTCCATGTTGGCAGAAAAGGAAGTCCTAGAGATATTAAACATAAGAAAAATTCAATGCACTGGTTCTATTTGCTAGTTTGAAGACAGAGGGGGCCATACGAGGAGGAGTGCAGGTAGCCTTAAGGTGTTGAGAGACAGCCAGCAAGGAAAAGGGACTTCGGCCCAATAATCACAAGGACTGACTTCTGCCAACAAGTTGCATAAGTTTGGAAGCAGATCCTGGGAATATGTCTCATGCCCTTCTCCTACTGAGACCTCGATTTCAGTCCTGTGAGACCTTGAGATTAGAACCCAGCCAAGCTCACCCAGACTTCTGATTCACAGAACTGCAAACTAATTAATGGCTCTTTTTAAAGTGTACAACGCAGTGTTTCTTAGTATATTCACAAAGTTGTGCAGCATTATCACTATCGAATTCCAGGACATTTTCATCACCCTTCTCCCCTCCCAACAAAGGCTATACACAGTGAGTAGTCATTCCCCATTTCCCACTTCCTGGCAATCATTAACCTGCTTTTCGTATGTACGATTTTGCCTATTCTGAACATTTCATATAAATGGGATCAAATAATATGTGGCCTTTTGTGTCTGTGCTTCTTTCGTTTTTCATATTTTCAAGGTTCATCCAAATTGTAGTATATATCCATGCTCATTCCTTTTTATGGCTAAATAATATCCCATTGTATGGATATATGACATATAGACCCACTCGTAAATTGATGCACATTTGAGTTTCTACTTTTTGGCTATTATGAATAAAGCTGCTATGAACATATGAACAGGTTTTTGCGTGGACTCATGTTTTCAACTCTTTTAGTTATATACCTAGGAGCGGAATTGCTAGGTCAAATGGTAATTCTATGTTTAACTTTTTGAGAAGCTGCCAAACTGTTTCCCAAAGTGATTGCATGAATTTGCATTCCCACCAGCAATGTATGAGGGTTCCAATTTCTTCACATCCATGCCAACAATTGTCATATGTCCTTTTTTTTTTTTTTAAATTAAAACCATCCTGGTGTATATGAAGTAGTATCTCATTGTGTTTTTAATTTGCATTTTTCTAATGACAATTAATGTTGAGTGGGTATTGTTTTAAGACACTAAGTTTAGGGCAATTTGTTACACAACAATATAAAACTAATACGGGTGTTTTCTCACATCCAAGTGGCAAAAATGGGAATGGGGCAAAAATTGTTTACAAAACAAGACACTTGAGGCCAAAGAAGTCAATAAATGGCACTCTAAGGTGAATCTGGACTGCCATGGCTGGGAGGACAGACATATAAAGTTAAAGGGCTGGACTAAATGAAGACCCAAGACAGTTACCCAGTTATGAAGGCATAAACAGGCATGGGAGGAACTCGAGGAAAATTGGGAGGAACTTGCTTCTAGTTTTTGCTCACTTCTACTGGGTCAGCCATAGTATGGCTGTGTTAAAGACATCTCAAAGTCTGCAACATATTTGACTTTTAGTCACAAATCCCTTGTAGCAGGACATACAGATGACTGGAGACCACAACACTGCTTAACTAGATGACTGGGCCAGGCTTGGAACATATTTCAATATGCCAACCTTCGTTTCTGAGATATAACCAGAGAGCTTTAGGGGTCATTCCTAACCCCTTTACCACCTTGATTAATTCATTCACTCTTGAATGAACCAAGTTCTGTTTTAGATACTCGGGATACAGAAGTGAACAAAATATAGATCTTGTGAAGGTTACCTTTTAGTAGGAAGATATAGTCAATAAGTATAAAGGTAATGAATAGGTGAATTAGACACTTTAAATGTTATTAGTGGATCGGGGTAAGGATTCTGGAGGAAAGAGAGTTCGATTGTGGTTAAGGAGGATCAGGGCAAACATTGTTGAAGAACAGATTTGAGTAAAGACTTGAAGGCAGTGAAGAATGAGGAAGGTAGATAGATACCTGGCAGAAGAATATTCCAAGCAGAGAGAACAATTACAACAAAGGTTCTAAGGCAGGAACATGTTTCTTTGTCTTGAGAAACAGCAAGGAAGTCAGTGTACCTGGAGCAGAGAAAGAATAAGAGTAGCAGGAGATGAGGGACAAGTGTTGATGGAACAAGATCGTGTTGAGCCTTGTGGGCATCGCCAGGGCTTTGGCTTTTAGTTTGAATGAAATGAGGAGCCTTGAAGGATTTTGAGCAGAAAAGTTATGAGACCTAACTTGCATTTTTAGAAGAATTCCTTTGGCCGTTGTGCTGAGAATAGACGGAGTGGGGAGGTAGGGCCAGGAGACGAGTTGAAGCAGGAGGGCTGTATAAAGGCTTCTACCATCCAGGTAAAAGATGACCGTAGCTTGGTACACAGTGGTAACGGTGGAGGCAGTAAAAGGTAGTCAGCTTTTTGATATAGTATTTAAAAGTAGAGTCAATAGGGCCTCATGACAGATCAGACGTGGGAGTGGAGAAGAGAGACAAAGAGTTTCAAAGATAGTGTCAAGGTTTTTGCCTGAGCAATGTGAATGATGGAGCTGCCATACACTGGGATGAGAAAGGTTGTACATAAAGCAAGTTTGGGAGAGGAGATCAGGAGTTCAGTTTTGGATAGGTTAAATTCGAGAGGCCCGTTGGACATCCACACAATGACATACACGAATTCTCAGAACACTTCCTGTCTAAGCAGACTGAAGGTATAACAGTTTGGAGTTTGAGAGGTGTGGCTGAAGCTAGAAATTTGATAATCGTAGCACATAAATCATCATCATATAAAGCAAGACTGCATCACAAACATTGATGTTTTTGACATGTACGATTGTTTGTCCTTCCTTCCAAACAGACCCATTGTCTTTGTGCACATAAAACATCTCTCTTACTACATCTTCATGAAGTTTAAAAGTGGTATTGACTTTACTGACTTAAAATCACAAGCTCATGGGGTTTGTCACCCTGCTCTGATCTCTGCTTTGGAGACCACCACATTATTCACCAGCCCCTGCTCCTAGGTGGTAACTCTGAAAAGCTGGGTAGCATCCCTACATTGCTTTTCTTTCTATGTCATGCCATTACATGCCCTAGTAGTTTTATCTGCCATCTTTCCCCCTCTTCCTCCATCTTCAGTTTCTTGGTAGACTGGTGTCAGAGCAGGAAGCTGTTAGCGTGGACTTCAATACATGATATGAATGGGGAAACTTAGATGGTATTTTTAAGTCAGAGCGTAATAGAATTTTGCTGGTCAGTCCTGTCAATTATGCTCTCAGGGGCGGGAGGTGAGAATAGCTGCCAAAGATGCCACTTGTATCACAGTCCCTCAACGCAAGGATTTGGGGTTGGTCCTGGAGTGAGAAATGTTCCCCACTCTTATCAGCTGGCTATTCTCTATTTTATTTATTTTTGTTATTTTATTATTTATTTATTTATCTTTCTTTCTTTTCTTTCTTTCTTTCTTTCTTTCTTTCTTTCTTTCTTTCTTTCTTTCTTTCTTTCTTTCTTTCTTTCTTTCTTTCTTTTTAT
>NW_006430061.1:360284-418118 GCF_000325575.1 Pteropus alecto
TCTTTCTTTCTTTCTTTCTTTCTTTCTTTCTTTCTTTCTTTCTTTCTTTCTTTCTTTTTATTATGGTGACGTTGGTTAACGAAATCCAGTAAATTTCAGGTGTATGGTTTAACAGTAAGGCATACATACTCTGTCCATTTTAAAGGATGGAGACACAACAGTCAGGATGGATGTGACCTGTGAAAGAGATGAGATTAGGGAGTCAGGGCATGATAAAGAAGCTGATGTCTGGGCCTGATGTTCGTATCACTCCAGAGTATGAATTTGGGGTCTCAAAAAGTCACAAAGAAGGTGACTGAGTAAGAACACCCCTAGGAGCCTGGCCTGGTTCCTATCTATAACCCCCCCTGCCATTTCTCTCCTCTGGGTTCTCATTTCCCTCTTCCCTGAGACCTGGTTCTCCCTTGCCTCCTCCACCCTCACCCCAGGCAGAAAGGGGGCCAATTCAGGGCCCTATGACTCAGGCACAGGGTGGGGGAGGATGTTTTGGATGCCGCTCTGCTGACGCTGGTGCCCTCTGTTCTTACATCCTCCTTAATTTACTGCCTGAGGAGGGGGCCAGGACTCTAGAGAGGGGATTAGATGGTCCACACTGATCTGAGGCAACAGCTGCTGGGCTGGCGGCCGAGGAGTGAGCAGGAGGCGGGGGAGGCTCATGCCTTCACCAGGGCCGGAAGGGAACTAGGCGGGTATCCGGATGGGGCCCCTAGGTGAGGTTGGCTCTGGAAGAATCTGCCCTTAGTCTGAGAAGTAGGATTGCAAAGTTTGCCTGACCAATAAGGTCAGATCCAGAAGTCACACACAGAGGCCAGGAGGCCATCTGGTGAACCATCTTGCCAGTTTTCTGGAAAAAATTTCAAAGTATTTTCTTTAGATTCCTGCAATCCAGTGAGGGGAAGATGGGCTCTGGGGACTGGAGCCTAAAGGGCCATCTTATCAAGCCCAAGTTGTCATATAACCATGCGAGAGGCTCTCGAAAGTCGAGGCTGCCCCACATCGCTTGGATCAATCCTTATATCATTACAACACTCTCTGTTCTCTCATCTCCACTCCTTTGTTCCTCACAAGGCAGAAGGCAAACCAGATAGCAGCATTCCCCTTTGACAGGTGGGAAAACTAAGACCCACAGTTCAGTGCCTTGTCCTAGGTCACACTGGGGTCAGTGGTATGGTTCTGATTACAGTTCAGTACTCCTAACTAACTGCATCTTGAATGCCAGGGCAGACATGTTGACCGTTTAGCATTGGAGACTGGCCTCTATCCCTCCTTCGCCCATACTTCTGGGTGGTAGATTCGTCTAGTGAAAAGTGGCCTAGTCATAGAAGCCATAAACCTGGAATCTTTACATCAATTAGTGTCTCCTTTTGGGGACTTGGTTTTCCCATCTATTCAATGAACAATTTCTTTAATAGCTCTGTGACTGTCCTTAAAAGCCTAACAGAATATTGCCTTAGTCAGTCAAAGGACAGGAAAAGCTTTTGGGATTATTAAAAAGATAAGATTTGGGCTGTGGAGGCAAAATATCTGGGATTAAATATAATCTCTGCCACTTACTATTATTTCTAGTACATTTTCCCCCTCTTTGAATTCTTTGAATTACCTCATCTTCTGTAGACAAGGGATAATAACACCTACCACAAATAGCTATTATAAGGATTAAAAGAGACAACGCATTCTAAAACCAAGTATTATTCTTGGTGCATAGTTAATGTTAAATAAATTATATAAAGAACAGTACTGATACATATGGCCACCGAGATTAGGCCAAGAGATCCAGGGCTAGTGGATAGCTTAGGGCAATGGTTTTCACCCTTGGCTGACCAATCAGGATCACTGCTTTGGAGACTGATGCTTAACAAGGTTCCTAGGTGACCTTGAGAGTCACAGAGGTTGGTAATCGCTACCTTAGAGGACCTGCTTTGATGGTCAGATAATTGACATATCAGTTGTTTGTAGGTAAACAGGTGCTCAGCCATTTAACAGTTTAAACACTTTCCCTGATTGGCACTTTCACTATTAATTAACTCCTAACGAGCCCTTCCTTCTCTGGGTCATGAGCAGGAATTCTCCACTGGGGTTCCCAATTAATGAAGTTTACCAGCTTGGGGGCCTCTGGGAAGCAGGCAGGACTAATTATGCTCTAGCCCCGCCAACCCCCTGGCCAAATCCTCTCTCTGTCCTTCATCAATCTTGTCCTGGCCTCCAGCTGGCTTGCATTAGCTCTGGTTTTCCAGCCCCCAGTTGCGGCTGTAGCTGAGAGGTTGAGCCCGTCCAGGCTGGATAGATCTGTCACTCGATCCTGGGTCTGTGCTACAGCGAGTCCTGGAATCTGGGGCAACGTGATCCTGCCCTGCAGGAGCCCCTAGCCCGGACAGGGATGCCACGGTGGGTTTCAGAAAATCTCAGCTATCCAGGGACCCCTGCCTAGCCCCCAAGGATCACATCCACTGATTCTCAGAGCACCTCATGTCTAAGTCCCTCACTTTAAAATACAGAAAATTGGGACCCAGAGAGGTGAGGCACCTGCCCAAGGTCACGTAGCCTGTTCACAGCAGAGCCTGAATTAGAACTCTGATCTCTTTACTCCCAGCCCAGGCTCTTTCTCTGGCTCCTCCTGCAGAAAATTTTCTGTAGACCTATTGTCTGGGTGATGGGGTCTGAAATGGGGGCTCGTGTCTAACTCCAGGTCCCCAGACAAAGCAGATCAGGGGAAGGAAGTTTTTGAACTAAAGTACATGATCCTTTTAACCCAGATTAAAGAAGTCAAATTTTAGGTCATTCAAAGCTAGAAATTTGAGCACTTCAGGGATGGGAATAATTGAAATAAGGGCAATAAATAAGTTTTAAAATGTCTTTCATTGACATAGCACCACTTTTGGCACAATTGAGGAACACAGATGATTGGATTTGACAGGTAGAAACACTCACCTCTGGAATCTAAGTTTGCAATGTTCACCCAAAGGTATTGCGTCACCCAAAGGTACGGAAACCCAGACCATGAAACAGAAAAATTCGTAGAGGAAAGCTTGCATTTGGTCTTCATTGGTTGAAGGAAGAGTCAGATAGTTATTCAAAGACCGATCTTTCCCACATCGTTTCATTTTTTTTTTTAATACCTGGATTTTACATATCTCACTGAGATCTGTTTCCCTTGTACTTCCTAAATGGTTTGAACCAAATCTCTAGGTTCTGTTAAGGTCCGAGGGTGAGGACAGCAGTGACCATATGGCTATCTGGATTGGCCTACAAAGTGTCAAGATGTTGGGCAGCTCTAGTCTAGATGAGGTGAAATAGCCACCTTCCCTTAGAGACAGTCTGGAGCTCAGTGGTGACTAAGGGTGTGAAAAATGTGCCAGCCCTTTAGTAAGAGTTGCCGTATGTTGAGAAAGGGCTTACCGTGTCCCAATGGTTTTACATACAACTTTTTTATAAGGTAAGTTTTTATCCTTGTTATACACTAGAGGAAACTGAGACTTGGAGTAGTCAGGTAGCATGCCTAAGGTTACTAACTTTCTACATGTCAGAGCCAGGATTTGAACCCAAATTTGTAAGATCCAGAAGTCAGTACACTTTTCTCTAATGCCTTCTGAGTGCAAGTGTGGATACTACATACTACAGTTTGGGTGAGGTAAACTGATTCACATTTCTTGTTCCTCTTGAGTTTTTTTCCTGTTGTTCTCTATCAGACTTCATAATATTGTTCAGGAAGGTTTCAGTCAGTATGGATACCCCATGGTGTCTGCACCACAAGCCCCTCCCTAGTCCACCTCTGATTTCAGCCACAGTCATGACAGACAGTTATATGCAAGCTCAGGCTCCTTCTCAATGTCCTTCTATAAGCTGGAACCAGAGTCTTTCCAAATTCTGTTTGGGGGTTTTTCCCATGTCATAGGAGCCTGCTCACAGCCAGCAAATGCTACCTGGAAGCACGAGGAAGTTAACTTCCCCAGGAACAATTTTCGATCAGTGAGGGAGGGAGATGGTGGAGAAAGACTCCAGTTATCATCTGTCATGTGGATATTTCTGGGAGGTCTGTATACTCGTCAGAGGTTCCAACTGAATCAAACCCTCTACGCCTACAGATACGACCTCAAGGAAACGCACTCTCATCTTGGCTTTTCCTATCTCTCTGGCTCATTCTCTCTACTCCACACTTCTGCTTCCCGGAGTCACCTTCTGAGTAGACTACCTCCGTCAAATCCTTGCCTCAGGCTCTGCTTTTAGGGTGACCCAAATCAAGATGGTGTGCCTGTTACCTAGAAGGGTGTATGAATTGGGAGCAGCAAGCAGGGGGGTGTGGTCTGTGGACACTTGGGGGCAAAGTAGGGAAGAACTTCAAAAAGAAGGTAAACTCCCAGGCACACAGCGGCCAAGACCTCCTTTCCTCCCCTGTAGCTTCCTCACACATAAAACTCTTGGAGCTCCTAAAGTCCTCACCAAAAGGAAGGCATCACAGAGTTTACCGGAGCTGGCAGACACATGCGATCTCTTGACATTTGCTTCAGGATAGGACTACCCCTGTCTCTAGTTAGGGATGTACTTCAGCCTCTGGTGTTGGCTTCTCCAGACATTAGTGGGGCTGTCGCAAGCAGTGACTCCTGGCCGTGGTTTTACTGAGCTAGTTTCATTGGTCACAGAGTCTGGAACTTGCCTGGGTGAGGTGTGGGGGCTCTTTTACCTGGTAATATCTTTGGAGCTGATATCTAGCCACGTCCTAAGCCTTTGTATAAAAACAAAGGGGGAATTTATCCAACTGGAAAAATCAATTTAAATGCTTACAGAGAAACAGTAAGGCCTGACACTGACGCCTCATTTTCACGAGGTGAGTCACTAAAACGGTTGACCTCATGGCTAATCTATGAGCAAAGGCGCGCTGGCAGTGACTGCTGGCTTGGGAACAGCCTCAGACCTGTTTCCTGGAACCCTGGCGCCAGTCAGAGCCCAGAGTGGCCTTTAGCCATTAGGAAGTCAGATTACCTCTCCACGGAGCAAGTTCCCAACGCAGAGCCGTAGGCCTAGCTGTGACTCCTTGATTGGTCAGTTTCACTGACTAATCCCCCTTTTGCAGTTGCTGATTGGCCAGTCCCACCACCCACCCCTCACAATATGCAGCATTCATTGGTCAAGTCCACTGTATGTTCTCCAAAGATTTTGCTCTCTGATTGGTAAGTTTCATCAGCCAGTCAGCTGAAAGGAATCTCTGGTCGGCTCTCATACACCTTCCATCCAATTTCTATTTAAAGGCTAATTCCCGTTATGGCCATCTGAATTTACGCTACTCTCATAGGCTTGCCTGCCTTCTGCTTCATGCCCCTTCTCTGTCCAGTAAGGTGAAGAACAAAGGTTTGGAGTTGGATGAGATCTGGATTTTAATGCCAGCCCAGCCACTTATTAGCTTTATAACTGTAGAGAAATTATTTAACTTTTGTATGCCCCTATTTAATAGCTAAGAGCCCTGGCTTTTTTGTTTGCTGGCTGTGCAATTTCCATTGGGTTACTTAAGTCCTCCGAGCCTCACGTTTTTTCAGCTATAAAACAGCGATATTAGTAGTACATACCTCAAAGACATATTATGAGAATTAAATGAGATAATGAATGTAAAGTATTTGGTACTTAATAAGTTCTCAGTAAATGTTAGCTGTTTCCATTGTGTATTTAGAGGGAAGGGAACTTGCAGAACAAGAAAGTCTCAGCCTCATACTTGAGTGGCTAAGGATTCGGTTTAAAGATCAGCCAGTATACAGACCTAGGCGATGGTCAGTGATCTTATGTAGGCAGTTCTTAACTTCCTGGGTGGGGACAACCTCAATGTCTGGTCCTGCCTGGACCTGTCCCTCATGAGGTGCAGGCAGAGGCTTCAGGTGTGAGCCAGAGGCCCAAAAGGAGGTAGAAAAATGTTGCATTTAGACCAGTGGCTCTGAGAGACCTATGTACGTCAGAGGTGACAAGAGTATTAGTTGTGGTTATTAAATATGCAAAAGAGCTTTAAAATGAGCATAAACACACTAGCAAAGAAAGAAATGCATAATTAATAGAATTCAAATTAGGGTAAAGGATCTGGATTCAAATACACAACTAAGATATCACGATGTACAAACCTTAGGACAACAGAAGAGATAAGAGCTAAGGCATATTAAAGTGTATCTTTGCACTATTCCATTAATACAATTTTCTGCCAGTTGCTCAATAACACTTAATAATCATCCTCTTAGTCTTTAATTGGGTAAGCAGTTACAAGAGGAAAATGCATTGTGCTGGTAAAAATATAAACATCAGCAGGTTAAAAAAAAGGCACAAGAAATTGCTATATTATAGTTCAAATTCAGCTTTGGAATTCAGACCTGATTTTGTCAAAGAATATTTCACTTGCATTTATTATTCTAAAGTTTTAAGATTAGGATATGCTATGCCTGGACAATTTTCATATGTAAAATAATATATATATATATATCTGGTCAGTATATTGGCCTTATGTAAATCGGTTGTTGTATGCCCTTTGTCAGAAAGAATCTAAAGTTTGTGTGAACATCAGTGAGGATAAACTGCTGTGTCAGTAGTCACTGCCCCTTTCAGACTTGGCTGCTTGTTAGCTGAAAGTATACAGAAGCCTTTGCTAGGATCATATGTCAGGGATTGTGTGTGTGTGTGTGTGTGTACACCTCCTGATGTATTTTTCTATTCTAAGTAGTTTGGGTTTGTGCCCTACAGCATTTTCGCCATCAACCTGCCGGTTGTGGGGCTGGAGTGGGGAAGGAGGAGAAGGAGGATGTAAGAGAAGCTCTTCCGTCATGCAGGAAGGGGAAACAGAGAGCTCTTCAGTTACTAGGAAAGGATGAAATAAGATAAGGATGCTGCTGTCTTAGCCCAGGGATACAGGGGAGAGGGAAGACAATAGATGTCCCAGTAGAAATGCAGCCCCCAGCAGGTTTAGGAAAATACTGTGAACGCTTATGTCATTGTTGTGCATTTTCTCCCAGCCCCGTCCTCATGCTGAGAGGTCTGTCTAGACCGGTAGCCCAAAGTAGCCTTCGTGTGCTATGGAAGAGATCCAGAAGCATCTACATATCTATGGCAAACAAAGAGGGTGGCTGAGAATCGAGAATCAGCAAGCCCGCCCAAAGGTTGCCACGATGTGGAGGTACAAAGACTCCCTCCTCTCCATCATATGGAGGTGTGAGGACTCCCACAACAAGAGGCTGCAGGTAGGTAGCTCAAAGCTGAGGGTCCAAGTGGGTGGTATAGCTGTGTCTCAGAGCATCAGCAGCTGGAGCGGGAGCCTGGTGATAGGTGAGAGGGCCATCTTCCAGAAAGCAACCAAGTGATTTGCCTGTGCTTTGAGCATAGACAGAGATATTCCACCACAGATTCCTCATCAACAGAGGAGAGAGGACAGAGGCTCATATCCAGCGATCAGGTGGGTTGAGCTCTCCTTTCCCCTAGATGGGCAGAAGCCACATGGCCCAGACAGAAGTCCCTCTCCTTCCCAGTGCTCCTGTAGCACTCGCAGAGCAGAGAGGGAGGAGTGAGTAGAGAGCACCTTGAAGTACTAAGTAGCTACCACAGAGAGTAACTTCACTCAGAAGCTACTAGAAAAGTTGAAGTATAATTTTCCCCTACCTTCATTTTGTTTGGAGACTTTGAAACAAGATTAACAATATTTAGAGAATAGTAACGAAAACTATATTTTCTATGTCTGAATTGTAATGCACAAATTGTGATCCAGTTACCAAAGTGTACAGTGGCCAATGACATTGTCCTAAAGGCCATGCTACACCAACTGTTTTAGATTACATTTCCCATGTTGTAAAACCCTCTTGGTTGAAAGATAATGCTTTAAACGTTTTTGCGTCATCTGCTCCAGAGCATATGATGGTTCTCTGATGTGCAGATTCTTTAGGGAAAAGGATTATAATTCACCATTTTTCATCCTGTAATTGATATACTAACTGCCTGTCAAGACCCAAGATTTCAGAGGCGAAGTGTGGCTATTAACATTGTTTGCATGGCTTACCCTGCAAAAGTTAGAAATGGGTGAAAAATCCAGTTTGTCAGACACACAGAGGTGTAAAAGCACTTCTCAAGTGACCCTTCAGAAGCATCAGTGCTGCTTTATGTAAAATCATTAAATGCCAAACTGGCAAAAAATTAAGACTGAATTTGCTGTGATGGTTACCATGAAATATTGCAACCTAAGCGCCTGCTTCTTTGTATTGTATGCTGCAGTTTGAACAACTCCTATCGCTTTTGACTTTGGCAAAATCTCTCTCCAAATTAAAAATGATTTAAGACCCTTTAAGGAACTGTGGGAGGCAGCACCATTTGTGAGTATAGCATGGCTTATCAAAAAGACTCAACTAGCTGAAGCCCCTCCCTCCCAGGCATTGCAAAATTAGAGCATAACCTTTGTAATTTGTATAAAGTTCTTCATAGCAACAGAATATCGTTCGATCGTTATATTGTCAAGAACTGTTTAACATTTTCAGGGTTTTTTTTCCCAATGTTTTAACCAATGAACCAATAAAATTATTCACTATCAGTAAAGTTATATGCCAGTAATTACAACAAGCCTTTTTTACTTGCCTCAGTGCTGGCAGGAGACACATTAAACTTCACACTGGGGGCTATTTTTCCTGCTGGAAGGTCTTATTATTCCCCAAATATCTGCCTGGAGCTCTCACCCTCTAGTCTTCTGGGCTAAGGCACCTGCTTCATGAAACATGCTCACCTGGGCGGTGGGGATGATACAAAGAGAGCTTGACTGCAAAGTAAGGTAGGGGACAGCCACAGACATAGAGAAATGCTCTTCCTGAGCTCTTATAGTGTGCTGGGCACCGGACCGAGCTCTTATGAGCATATCATTGCTTTTTTTTTTTTTTTAACTTTCTATTAAAGTATTGTATATATAGATTAAAATGCACATGAGTTTACTGCCTGATGAATTTTCATAAAATGAACACACCTGTGTAGTTAGCCCCGAATTGAGAAACAGATCATGATAACAGCCCAGAAGCCTCTCCCAATCACTTCTGAGTCTCCCAAGGACAATTAATCTAGCACCATAGATTAATTGCCTTTTTTTAAAACTTTTATTTTTAAATAATCTTAGACTAATAAGAAGTTGCAAAAGTAGTACAGAATTCTGGCATAGCCTATACCCAGCTTTCCCCAGTAATACATTGCAGAACCATAGTACATTATCAAAACCAAGAAACTGACATTGATACAATAATAGTAACTTAGCTACATATCTTTTGCAGCTTCATCAGTTTTTACATGCACTTTTTTTGGTGTATAGTTCCATAAAATTTTAATCGTATACATAGATTCATGCAGTCACCACCACAATGAGGATACAGAAATGTTCCATCACCACAAAGAGTTTTACCTGGTTTTGAACTTTATCTAAATGGTACCATACATTGTACTTTTATTTCTAGCTTCTTTCATTGAATATTATGATTGCAAGATTTATTCCTGTTGCTGTGTGTAGTTGTATTTGTTTATCCTCATTGTTGTGTTCCATTGTGTGTCTATCCCATACCTTATTTACCTGCTGCTGCTGGTGGACATTTTAGTAGTTTTAATTTTTATCTGTTATGGATATTCTGGTGAATATATGTAAGCATTTCATTTGTGTCTACACTGAGGTCTTAGGGTGTGTATATGTTTATCTTTGATACGTATTGCAAAGCAATTTTCTAAAGTGTTTCTACCAGTTTATATTCCATTAGCAGTTCACAGAGTCCTGGTTTTCACATCCTTACCAAGTCTTAGTATGTTCTGCTATTTTCCTTCAGCTGTGCAGTTATGCGTATGGTATTGTATGGTGGGTTTAATTTGCATTCCCCTGGAGACTAGTGAAGTTAAGCACCACTTTATACATTTATTGGCCACTTGGAAGTTATTTTTTGAGAAGTGCCTGCCTGTTCAAGTCTTTCACCTTTTATTTTACTGCATTGTCTTTTTTCCTCTTATTAATTTGGATATGAGTGCTCTGTTGGATATATGCATTGCCATACTGTCTCCCACTCCATGTTGCCTTTTAAAAAAATTTATTTTTTTAGAGCTGTTTTAGGTTCACAGCAAAATTGAGTGGAAAGTACAGAGAGTTCCTATATACTCCCTAACTCTATGCACTTGCAGCCACCCCACTGTCAATATCTTGAGTCAAAATGATACATTTGTCTCAATCGATGAACCTACATTGAAACATCATTATCATCCAAAGCTCATAGTTTATATTAGGGTTCACTTTTGGTTTGTACATTTTATGGATTTGGAAAAATACGTAATGATATGTATTCACCATTATAGTTTCATACAGAATAGTTTCACAGTGCTAAAAATCCTCTAGGCTCTACCTATTTATTTCTCTCTTCTCCGTCACCCTTAGCAACCACTAATTTTTTTGTGTCTCATAGTTTTTCTTTTCCAGATGTCATACAGTATGTGGCCTTTTCGGTTAGTGCTATTTATGTTCTGTTTAAGAAACTTTGCTTATCCCAAAGTCACACGAATGTTCTATATTTTACTCTAAAAGTTTTTGTTTTACCTTTCACATTTAGATTTGTCATCCAAATGGAATTTATATTTGTGTATTGTGTGAGGCGGGGGTTAACATTCTTTTTTTCCCCCTCTATAGATATCCAATTGACCCAGCACTATTTATTGACAATAATCATCACCTCCCCATTGCACTGCAGTGGCTTGTCACAAATCAGATGTCCATATATATGTGTGTCTGTCCACGTATAGCTATGTATCCTACAAAGTAATTCTTTGTAAGAGTTGGACTCTGAAAACTCTTACAACTCTCCAAGAGTCTGCACTTGGACTCCTGCCTTCTAGAGCTGCTCAACAGAGACCTGGCCTGAGACTGGCTGGAAGTTGGAAATTTCGATCTTCGGAATTAATTCCGTATGCTTTGTAGTGTGGCAGATATGCTTTTGTCTTTGTTGTGTGACTTTGAACAAGTTGGTTGAGCCTGCTTTCAATGAAGATAAGAATACCATTGTAACATGGCACTTGAGAAGCTTAAACAATTAAACATATTATTATGGTGGTTGTTATTACTATCTGTTATCTTAAGAATGATGAGGAAGAAGACAGGGTGATTCCACTACATCCTTTAAGTGCCTTAGTTCCTGCCTCCCTCCACTCCTGCTATTCTTATCTCCCTGGGGAAGCCCCTAAGCTAATGTAGGACAGGGGAATGGGAAAAGTTTTGAAGGTCTGCCTCCTAGTGGAAGCCCATTGCTTTCTATCCTCAAGGCTTTGCTTTCCCCCAGAGCCTCTGTTCTTTCCCGAGACCACCTCTAGCCTCCCCACGGGGAATTTGTTAAGTGTAAAGCAAGCATGGGATGCAGAAACAAGAGCCTATGTGGCTGTCAGGAAACTTTGGTTCTTCGGCTTAGCTCAGTAGTTCAACCTTAGATGAGCTGTTCCCTTTCTTGAGCCTTAGATTCTCACCAATGGTAGAGTGGAATCATTTCACCCTGTCCCCAAGTCTCCTTAGTGCTCATACTCTGTAATTTCTTGATGCGATATGACACCAATGAACCCCAGTTAGTGGTAAGTACCAGGGTAGGTTCCCAGAGGAGCTGCAGAGGAAGCTTACCCTGCCCTCAGGCCTGTCCTTTCTCAGAGAAGGACCAGGTAGTCTGATCACTCCTCTTTCTTATTTGTCCCAAAGGAAAAATCCAGAATACAGAAATAGCTTTATGCACAAAGATGTTCACCACAGTATTGCTTATACCAGTGGAAACACCTAGTTTGGAAATAATTGCTCTGCGTCATGCTCCATCTGAGGGCGGCCAGATTGGTCCTCAGGATCCTAGATTCAGCATAGAGAAATCTAATGTTGACTGGTTGCAAGAATGTTGGCTTGATATAAAATCATTTTGTCAAACATCAAATATTTTTGATCACTCATTATGTTCTGGGCTAAGGAATGGCTATATAAAGATGACTCAGACACTGTATCTACCCTCAAGGAGCTCACAGTTTAGCCAAGGGAGCAGAAATCTAAGGGGAGGTGTAAAAGCCAATGTAAATGTTGTATTAGGGGTATGCGAAGGGTGCCATGAGAGCCCGAAGGAGAGACAATAATTTTGTGGAGAGAATAAAGGAAGGCTTCTGGGAGGAGGTGGCATCTGGGTTTTCCAGATGAGAAGCTGAAGAAAATAATTTCAGACAGTGTGAGCAAAGGAATAGAAGGGCCAGTACATCTCTGTGGCTGGACTGTAGGGTGCACAAGAGTGGAATAAGGGACAACATGCAGAAGAGGTAGGACATCAATCAGAACAGAAGACTAGGGTCAAATCTGAAGGGCCTTGAAGGCCAGGGTAAGCAGCATCGGCTATATCCTATGAGTGGGGATGGGATGCGGGGAGAATAGGATAACAATGGAATGATGATCAGGTGATGTTTTTGAAAGATGGATTGGAGAAGGGCAGAATGGAAGTGAGGTTATCAGATGGGAGCTGCTTCTAGTTTTCCAGGAGAGAACGGAAGAGGCATGGAGGCCTGAGGCCACTGAGGATGGAGTGTAGCAAAATCCCTAAGCTATTTAGGAGGTAGAATCAACAGGCCCTTTGGAGTAAGAGGATACGGGAGGTGTGATGAGTCTCTGGTGTCTGACTCTGGCACCTGCCTGGATGGTGGTCTCTTTTCCTGAGATGGGAAGCCCAGGAGGAGAAGCTGGAGGGAAGACAAGGACGGTAGTCTGGGCCATGTTGAATTTAAGTGCCGAGGAAGGGCTGTCAAGAGGCAGATGGGGGTGTAAATCAGAGACTGAGGCTGATGATATTGCTTTGGGCCTCACCAGCCTAGAATCAGTGAGTAAAATCTTTGGAAGGGAAGACATGTGTCAGGGAGGCGTGTTGAGAGAAGGGGACTGAGGACAGTGCCCAGAGAACTCTGACCTTTAAGAAAGGGAAAGAAAGGCAATGGAAAGGCAAAAGAAGAAAAGCCAATGAAGGAGGCTGAGGAGGAACAGGCAGAGGAGACCAGGAGAGTGCAGTGTTCAAGGAAGGGAGGAGCGAGCCTGGAGAAGGATGGGGCTGCTAATACGTCTTCTAATGCTGAGAGGCCCAGACAGTTAAGGACCGAAACGTATACATTAAGTTTAGCAACAAAGTGATTGGAACAGGATAATTTCCATGGCAAGTTGAGGAGTGAGGAAGAGGAGGACAGCAAATGGAGACAACGGTTTCGAGGAGCTTGACTAGAAAGGAAGAAGAAAGATGGGGTAGTGACTAGGCATAGGGGTAGGTTGAAGGAGGGTGTGAACCTGTGATGGGATTTTCCCCGCATCCCATCCCCACTCATGGGATATAGCTGATGCTGCTTACCCTGGCATCCAGTGAGCAAGGTTGGAGTCTGCTTTGGGACCTTTCTCCTCTGGGCCAGCCTTCCCATCGAGGAAAGGGCCTGGGTCAAATGTCTTTTCTCTTCTACTTTCTGTGTGTGTGTGTCTGTGGGCAGCTAGAGTAAGGAACCACTAGGTGGCTAGTAAGGAGCCGGGAATCCCCAACCGGCCTAGTGACAGCCCTGGGGCAGCCCCAAGCTTCCCGAGGGGGCGGGCCTACATCTTTTTCTCCAAGATGAGGATGCAAAGTTGGAGGCAGGCTGTGGAGCATCAAGATCTGTCAGCGGCCTCTACAAGTCTGCCCACCATCTGGGCCCTATCAGACGAGTAGGACTTTTCCTACATTAATCTCTGATGAGCTTGGCCCAGCTTTTGTTTCAAAAGCCTTCACTTCTTTTCTCTCTTCCATTGGCCCCTTCTTTACACCCCTTCCAAAAATAGGACTAAAAATTATGCCTTCTGCCTTCCTTGGTTTCTCAACCCAGCTGGGGCCGGAGAAAGCTTTGAAATTGGAGCAAGGCTCAGAATGGTGTGGGGGGAGGGGGACTGATGTAGCTTATGGAGAGGGGCTGGAGGAGGAACCGGCCAACATAGCTTCCAAGGAAGTGAAAGAAAATAGAAATCTCTTTGGTGACCAGCTGTGGCCCCTTGGGATCTACAACCTTTCCTTCCCATCTCCTACCAAGTGTCCGTTCATCACCCCAATTCTTCCTCTTCCCACATCCCTGGAAACCATTTTCTGGCACTTCTACTTCTCCCCTGGATGTCTCTAGAGACAAGGGGCAACCTTCGGGTTCTTTCTGTTTCTCTACTTGGCCTTACTCCATGTCCTAAGACGGCTGCCTCCTAGTTGTAAGATAGCTGCTAGAAGAAAAGGGGAGACTTCCCTCATCCTCTCCTTTATTCAGTTTAATGGAAAAGAGGAAAATAATTTCTCCCCAACCATGGACTTACATCTCTCTTGAGTCTATTTGGGCAACTTCAGGTCACATGCCCAGGACAAATGGTGGTTACTAAACTGCAGATCATGGACCAGACCCAGCTAGCATTTGTTTATTCATAAGCACAAGCTAAGAATAGGTTTTGTATTATTATATGGTTACAGTTTAGCGGTTATATAAGCACCCATGTAATAGCTTTCATATTGCCTCTTAACCCTCAAAGCCTAAAATATTTACTATTTAGTAACTTCTTCAGTACCACAAATCTGCTGCTTTTTCCATGCCAGACTCTACAAAGTACGCTCTCTAGTCTATATGTCTTTCATTATATAATTATTCATACTTTCTGTTTACTAGCATCCCTTGGCTTCTGTTGACTCGTGGTTCTATTTACTCATGGCCTGCCGACTCGTGGCCTTTACCGCATATCAGACTTTCTTTTTCCTGAGTCTTTCACTTTCTGCTTGAACTACCAAACTAACACATTCTTTTTTCTCTGTTATGTATTCAACCTCTAAGAGAGAGGTTTTGATTAGTTCGGTTAAACTGCTGGGCAAAGCCCTCTAGCCAGGCCTTACCTGGTCCTAGTCTTGGCCGCGGCTCAGTCTTTCCTCCAAGATTAACAGAGAAATTCTCATCTAAATACCAGCCTCAACCTAAGCTCTATAAAAATTCTGAGAAAGCTTTATTGGTCACATTTCCTCATTCATATTCTGTGACCATTGAGTTAGAGGGCTGAAGTGAAGTTTCTCTAAGAAAAAAAAAATTGATAGCTAAGCCAGTGTCCAAGATCTGTCATGCTCTCCCATGATTGACGGAATCTTGGAGCTTGTTGCAAGGAAGTGTCATTACAAGTTCCAGGAGCACCTCAAACACATAAAATTACTTATAGACCATTAAGGGGTTATAAAAATTACTACCTCTTATATGGTACTATACCAAGCCTAGGTGTTTAATTCATTTTATTGCCAAAATATTATTGCAGTGACAGAAGAAGTGTAAAAACAAAATGACAGTAGCCCCAGACAGCCGGAAAGGGGTTTGGAAATCACCAGTAAGTCCTAAGAATTTTCAGAAAGATCTAAGATAGATCAGGTTGGATTGATAATAACAGCTTGAAATAGAATCATTAAACTGAACAATCGAAAGAAACTCCTCCAAAAAATAGAGTTCATGATGGCAAAGAAAAGAACTTGCAATTCTAGTTACTATACTCAGAGAAATTTGAGAGGATATTATATGCGTAAAGTAATACATGGCATAGACTGAATAGACGCTTACCAATCCCATTTCTGTGCTCCCCAGAAAACTACACCTCCAGCCTTTCTTGCATTTAGATGGGACCACGTAATTGGTTTCGAATCACCTGGGAAGTTGGCAAAAGCAATGTGCACCACTTCTAGGCCCGGCCATGAAAAACTTTGTGTGATTTTTTTATGCTTTCTCTTCCCCTTTTACAGTGACTTGGAAGCCACACATGAAGATGGTGGCATCATAAGATGTAAGGAGCTTGGACCTTAGCTTTACCACTTGGAGGAGAGCTTCTGAGGAGAGTTACCCAATATGCATCAGACTGTTCAGACTGTTAGGAAAATGAGCGATAAAACTCTCATTGTGATAAGTCATTGTGACTTGGGGACTGTTTGTTTTAAAAGCATACATAAACAATTCTATATAATACATTAAAATAGATTTTTTAAAAATCTCTCAAGTTTTCTTGGAAATAAAAACCTGATTGGTGCGGAAAAAATAATCGAAGGCTTGATGGACATCCTGAGACAGAATCAGTGAACCAAAAAATAATGCCTAGGAATTCCCTCAAAATACAATGCCATAAGACGAAGAGGTAAAAAGTATAAGACAGAGGCTTAAATATAGGTAAACTCAAGACTTCTGCTTATATCTAAGCTGTAGAAAGTTGGAAAGAACATTCTCATTGCTCCCACACTAACAAAAAGAAAAAAGCTGTGTAAACTGTAAAATTATGATGTTTCTTGAATCCCTCCTGTGGTTGTCAGCTTCCAATGTGGCCCCCAGTGATTCCTGCTTTCTGGTATTTACACCTGTGTGTAGTTCCCTCCCGTATCGTACCAGGGTCAATATGCAAAAGTAATGATATTCCACTTCCAAGATCAGGTTATAAAAGAATATGGTTCTCTCTCTTTCTCTGGGAGAAGCTAGCTGCCATATTGTGAGTGGCCGTATGGAGACTTATACAGCAAGGTCTCTGACCACCAGCCAACAATGAACTGAGGCCTGGTGACAACCATAAACATGAGCTTGAAAAAGATTCTTTAGCCCCATGCAAATCTTGAGATGTCTATAAGCCTGGCTGACAGCTTGAAAGCAACCTTATAAGACAGCCTGAGCCAGAACCACCCCATTAAGTCACTCCCATATTCCTGAGACATGGAAACTGTGAAATAATAATTGTACATTGTTTTAAGCTGCTATGTCTGGGCATAATTTGTTAGGTAGCAGTTGACAACTAATAACCCACCAGGGAGTGAAGCTTTCAGGGTAACCAAGCAGTTAGAAATCTAAGGAAAGATGGAGCCCTCCAAGCAGAGACAGAATATGAGCATTTGCTTACCTATGGCAGAGTATGAGAAGAGATCTAGGTGCCATAGAAAGAGGTAAAGAGAATAGAAGTGATTTAAAAAACGTTTTGATACATCAGATGATTTTATTTTATTATTTTTCATTGAGGTATAATCAACATATTTTCAGGTGTACAGCAATGATTCAATACTTGTATATATCGTGAAATAATCACCACAATAAGTCTAGTTAACATCCATCGCCACACATAATTTCAACATTTTTTCTTGTAATGAGAACTTTTAAGATCTATGCTCTTAACCACGTTAAAATATACAATACAGTATTATTAACTCTAGTCACCATGCTATACATTACATTCATATCACTTATTTACTTTATAACTGGGAGTTTGTACCTTTTGACCCTCTTCACTTATTTCACCCACTCTCCACCCTGGCAACCACCAATATATTCTCTGTATTCATGAGCTTGTGATTATATCAGTATTTATCCATCTGTGACTTATTTCATGTGGTAAAATTTAAAAAAAAATTGCTACAAACAAAAAGGTGGTTTCTACTCACTTGTAGGCTCTTCTCCAACCTTCACTGGTTGCTCATGACAAAGATTAGTGACAATGTGGGAGAATAGAGAACCAAATCCATCTGTACCTTGATCTTAGACTTCCCAACCTCCAGAACCATGAGAAAATAAATTTCTGTTATTTAAGCCATCCAGTCTGTTGATGTTTGTTGTGGTAGCCCTAGCTGACATAGTACTCATTTTAAATTGTAATTTTAAATTCTTTGTTAATGATATGTTAACCTTGTATCCAACAACCTTGCGAAACTCATTTATTAGTTCTCTTACTTTGTTGATGCTTTGAGATTTTCCACAGAGAAAATTATGTCATCTATAAATAGAGACAGTTTTATTTTTTTATTTCCAATCTGTATACCTTTGATTTCTCTTTCTTGCTTTACTTAACTGGGTAGAATTTCTAGTACAGTATTGAATAGAAGTGATGAGAACAGATCTCTCAGATTTAGGGGTAAAGCATTTAGTCTTTCATCATTAAGTGTAATATCACCTTTAGAATTTTTTTCAGACACCCTTTATTGAGGAAATTTCCTTCTATTCCTAGTTTGCTGAACATTCTTATCATGAATAAATGTTGAATTTTGTCTGATGATTTTTCTGCATTTATTGAGATGATATTATATTTTTCCTCTGTTGACAGTAATTTTTCTCTGTTACATTGATTTTCAAACGAACTAAACTTGCATACCTGGGATAAGTCCCACTTGATCATGTTTTTTTATTTTATAAAGCAAAATTGCTGGATTTTGATTTTCTACTATTTTCTTAAGGATTTTTGCATCTATATTCATGAAAGGTATTGGTCTGTACTTTGTTTTCCTCATGTCTTTTTCTGGTTTCAGTATCAGGCCACATGATGCTGGCCACATACAGTGAGTTGGGAGATGTTTCCTCCACTTTAATTGTCTGGAAGAGTTTGCATATAATTGGTATTATTTCTTCCTTAATATTGGGTAGAATTTGCCAGTGAAGCTATCCAGTCCTGCGGTTTTCTTTACTGGAAAATTTTAAGTTACTAATTAAATTTCTTTAATAGATACAGTGTTGTTCAGATTATCTAACGCTCCTTGAGTTACATTTGGTAGTTTGTGTGTTCAAGAAGATTTTCCATTTCTTTTAAATTTGTCGGCATTATGTTTTCATAATATCTTATTCTGCTTTAGTGTTTGTAAGATCTGTAATAATGTCCCTTCTTTCATTCTTGATACTGATAATTTGTATCATCTCTTCTTTTTCTTAGTCTGCCTGATTAGAAGGTTATTAATTTTATTAATCTTGATGAAAAACTAGCTTTGGATTTATTGATTTTTCTCTGTAACATTTCCCTTTTTTATTCTATTGATTCTCCAGTTATCTTTATTATTTCCCTCCTACTTGCTTAGAATTTAATTTACCTTTTTCCGTTTTTTTTTAAGGTGAAAACTTATAAAATTAATTTACACCTTTTCTTCTTTTTAAACATAGGCATTTAATGCTATAAATATCTGTCTGCACAGTACTTTAGCTGTACCCCACTAATTTTAATAATGTTGTGTTTTCATTTTCATTCAATTCAAAATGTTTTCTAATTTCTCTTATAATTTCCTCTTTGATCAACGGGTTATTAATAAATGCATGTTGAAATATTTGTGGATTTCCAAGACATCTTTTTAAAATTAATTCCTAATTTAATTCTGTTTGGTAAGACAACTTTATATAATTTCGACTTTTTAAACAACTTTTTGAAGTTTATTTAATGGCCCAGACTGTGTTCTCTCTTGGTAAATGTCTCATGTGCGGTTGAGTAGAATGAGTATTCTGCTGTTGGTGGGTTATGTTTTCTTTAAACGTCAATTAAGTCAATTTGATTGCGCATTTTTCCTGTGCTTATTGCCATTTGCATATCTTCTTTGGAGAAATATCTGTTCAAGTCCTTTGCCCTTTTAAAAATTGTGTCATTTATTCCTTTGTTATTGAGTTGTAGGAGTTCTCTGTATATTCTGGATTCAGCTATTATTTCTTAAGATAATTTTTTCTTTAACTTCTCTCCTTTTGGCCCTTTAATTATATAGATTTTAGATCTCTTTATATTACTTTACAGGCCAGTGAAGCTCTACTCATTTTTTCAGCCTTTTTTTCTACTCTGTAATTCATTTTGGTTTTCTTCCGAAGTCTCTAATCTGTTGTTAATCCCATTTTCATTTAAAATTTTGTATTTTCATCTTTAGAAGTTTCCTTTTTTATATCTCCCAATTCTTTCCTCATTATGTTCATATTTTTCTCTATATTCCCGAGCACATTTGTAATAGTTATTTTAAAGTCCTTATCTGCTACTATCATCATCTTTGTCATTTCTGTCTTTTTCTATTGACTGATTTTTCTCCTTGTTATAAATCATATTTTTTAGCTTCTTTGCATGTCTAGTAATTTTTTATTGAACTCTGGACATTATTATTAATACATTGTTGAATGTTTGGAATTTTTTTTTCCTCTAAAGAATATTTAGACTTTATTATGTCTTATGCATTGGCATAGTCAATTTGTGGCTTATTTCAAAGCTTAATTAGGGCAAGTTTAGGGTAGGATTACTTTAAACTAGATCTAGTTTACTCCTATTTCTAAGGCGTGACCCTTTCTGGAGGCTTAATTAAGTGCCCTGGATGTTCAGTGAGGTCACTCCACTCTGGCTGGTAAGAACTTGAATGTCTCCCAGCCCTGTATAAGCTCCAGGAATTGCTCAGTTTACAATTACTGGATAGTTCTTTGCCCAGCCTTATGGATTTCTACCCTACGCATGTGTACCTTCGTATTCAGTAGCAGTCTTAATCTATACAGATTTCTGGAGCTCTTTCTCTACAGATCAACCTCTTCTCTGGTACTCTGCCATACAAATTCCAGTTGTATCAGACTTCCTAAATTTGATCTCTGTTTCTTCAACTCAGTGAGACCACCATGCTCTGCTGGCACTTCCTCCTCTCTGTGCCTTTTCCCAGAAAATGCCTCCAGATAGAAAGTTGGAGTTTCTAGTAAGACTCATTTCATTTGTTTCCCTTCCCTTGGGAATCCCAGTCCTACACTGCCTGTTGTCCAATATCTGAAAACACATATTTGATGTATTTTGTCCAATTTTCTAGTTGTTTGTAATTGTAAGGTAGGTCTGCAATTGCAAGGTATTCTGTTATGAGGTCATATATGTTTTCAATTTCTAAAAGCTCTTTTTTGCTTTCTGATTGTGCTTTTATGTATACACCTCCACCGTTGTCCTATATTACGGATACTTAAATATCTTCATGAATCATCCTGAGAATGTTAACTAAAATACTGTTCATGT
This sequence comes from Pteropus alecto, assembly GCF_000325575.1. Lineage (NCBI taxonomy): Eukaryota > Metazoa > Chordata > Mammalia > Chiroptera > Pteropodidae > Pteropus > Pteropus alecto. The sequence goes on from NW_006430061.1 coordinate 381,049, forward strand.
CCTTCCTGTTTCTTAAATTGATGGTATTTTGTTGAAGGAAATTTCCCTTGCCATCTCAACTTGGACACTATTTTGGGGTTGTCTATCATTTCCAAATAGCTAGTGAGTTTCAATTGACCAATAATATTTATAATAAAAGTCTAGATTAATCATACTTGGTATTGTGTGAGGTTCCTCCGCAGTTATGTGCAGGGTTGGCTGGGGAGACAGACCATTCACTCATTAGGTGATGCTGGTTCCTCTGCTAGTGGGATCACCACAGCGTTTCCCACATACGGTCTCTTCGAATCTTCACATTCTAACAACTATTGTAATTATTATTCAGATTTTACAGTTGAGGAAACTAAAATTCAGAGACATTTAGTAACTGGCCAAGGTCATAGAACTAGTGAGTGAAGCAACCGGGATTAGAACCTAGGCAGTTTGTCCAGTCTATACAGTATGCTGCCTCCCGTTTGCTTTCTAGTTTCCAGAAATTTCCGGCCTATTAATGGAACTGTTTCATATTTTTCATTACAGGTACAGATATTTTCTAGTTTTAAACTTCTCTTTCTCATTTTATATGGCTTTTTTGAGAGTATTCATGACATTAGTTTTTTTTTTTAACCTTGAAACTATAGCCCACATTTCTCCATATTACAAACTATTTAAGTTAAATTCTTCCTGAAGTCAAAGTCTTCAGTGAAACAACTGGTCAAAGGAATAGACATTTTTGAGGGACTTCATATATACTTCATAAGATAAAATGTTCATAAATTTTACCAAGACATTTCCACCAAGCAGTGTATAAGAATGCCGGTTACGCCATGGACTGTCATTTTTAATTGGTGCCTTTGGAAGACCCAAAGTTTCTAAGACGGCTAATGTGGAATTTGAGGCATAGTGACATATGGGCAAAGGAGTTATTTTTGGGAGCAATCCCTTCCCTGTACCTCCCAAATCCCTTACAGACCCCCTTTCTCCTCAGGCGGCCCCTCCTGCACATGTTGGGGGCAGGGCCTGGGCTGGGGGCACTTCTGCCAGGATCCTGCTGATCTATGTTCTTGTCTGATACTCAGCAGCTGTCGTGGAGGCGTGGGCTGCAGGCGCTGTTCCCTATGGGCCGTGTGCAGGCTGCAGGCCGGGGATCCTTTCCCGCCTAATCCGAGGGGCACTGAGGTGGGGAGGGAGACAGCTGGGTGTAACTGATCTGCAAAGGAATGGAATGGCACAGGCCTCCCAGTGCTGGGCTGGGCTGGGCTGCAGGCTGCTCGCCCCAGCTGCCGAACCTTTAACCCTTCCCTCTCTTACTTCTCTCTCCCTTCCATTCTGGGAGTTGATGTCACTCATCTCAGCCAAGTCCCAGGAATGTCCCCAGAGTCTGAACACCTTGCCAAGGACCAAGCCTTGTGATAGTTACTGCTGGGGAGGCTCAGGCAAGAGCAAGAGGCTTAGATCCTATCTGGAGACCTTCCTGTCTTAGAAGGAGATGGAGCACTTGGAAGGCCCAGTGGGTGATTCAGACAGTGGAGGCTGTGAGGTCAGAGTAGGGAGGCCCAGCCTCAGTTGGAGCTCAGGGAAGACTTCCTGGAGGAGGCAATGGAAGGAGCACTGGGTTTAAAGTCTGGTACTGCCTCCACCATGGCTCACTTTGCAGGAAGACATTGGGTGAGTCACTCTTCTCTAGGATCGGTTTCCTACTCCTGAAAATGTGGAGTTCTGAGATAACCTATAAGCTTCTGTCCATAGTGATAACAATAGCTCCATTCATTAAATGCCTACCATAGGCCAGGAGCTTTATCTATAAACATTCTCACCTTCGCTTTGCCAGATTCTCATTCCCATTTTAGTGATGAGGAAACTGAGATTTGGAGAGGGTAAATCATACAGCTGTTCTGAGATAGAGCCTTACCCTAGAATCTAGGCTCTTCCACTGCATTCTGCTCCCTCTTCAGCTCTAACAATCTCAAAGTAGTGGTTTAGTTCAGGTAGAACAGAGGCAGGTTGCACAACTGGCTGGGGAGCAGCAGAGGCAAAAGCTTAGTGGTGAGCCTCAGAACTCCTGGATGAAGGGTGGGCTAGGGCTGTGTCAGGCTCTTTGCTTCTGCTTTTCTCTTGCCCTGGGCATGGCTGGGCTGGACCTCTTAGTTCAGCCAGGCAGCCTCACACATGGCCACAGCCTCTGCAGTTGTCCAGTTCATTGCCATCCATGATCTCACTTGACCCTCATGCCAACCCAGAGATAAAAAACCTGTCACCTCTCCTCACGATGTGAGACTGAAGCTTGAAATTTGTCAATGTCCTATAACTGGTAACTGGCTGAAGAGAAACCAGAACCCTCTTTTCGACTGCCCCTCTGGCTTCCTGAAGGAAGGGTGCCGGAGAACAAGCTACCAGGCCCCCACCAATCCTCTTCATGCTCTCTGCTAGTTGAGAAGGAAAGTATGAGTGTGGGCCCTGGAGTTAAATAATCATGGGCTCAAGTCCTGACTCCCCCATCCTCCAGCTATGCAGTTGCTTAACCTCGCTGAGCCTTAGCTTCCTCATCTGTTGTGAGTGAAATGTGAGTGAGTAATGAATGAATGAGGGAGCCAGACCTGTATCCCCCTGGCTCGAGCATAGACATAGGTCAGCAAGTGATGCCTGAGACAAGCAGAACCTTGGGCCATGGCAGAGATATAGGCTAAAGGAAAGATCCTGTGGGCTGGGGTTTTGTAGTGAGGTGGGACTCAAGGCTGGTGTAAAGGTTAGGCAGGAACTTCCTAGGAAGAAGGAGGAAAAGGCATTCCAGGTGAGGCAGAGGTCACAGGCAAAGGTGCAGAGTCAGGAATGAATACCGTGTGAGAGGGGCAGGGTCAGAGTTTGAGTTCCACTGGCTGGAGGAGACACTGGCCCAGAGGGAGGTGGGTTTCCATGGCAAGTGGGTGTTGAGTAGCAAGCCTAGAGAATGGCTCAGCTCTGGAGAAAGGGTTCTCCAAGGGTGCAGGGGCTGGACCAGTTACCTACCCTGTTGCCTACCTTATCCCTCCCCCGCAGCCCCTGGGCTGCCAGGACCTCCAGGCAAAGGGCCGGGTGGGGATGCATTTCCAGCTTCGGAGAGACAGCTGTGCAGGCCTCCTGCCTGCTGCAGGGGATTAAGTGGCACTGCCACAGTATGTTGGGAGGCACTTGGCTCCCTGGCTCTGCCCACCCCTGTGCCCTTTAACTTCTTGCTGCCTGGGCTCCTCACTTTTATGTTTAGAAGCATATTTATGCTCCTTTTTCAGTGCCCTGTGTTAGACATTGAAGACATAGAGATAAATAAAGATCTAGGGCAGGATCTACCCAGCCAGAGGTGCTTTTATCTATCACTGTCCCTCCGCATGCCAGCCCCGGGCCCTCTGAGACCCTTATTCTCTTTCCCAACAACACCCTTTCTCTATTGGCTCCTTCCAGAACATATGGTCAAGTCATTGCTTTCCTCAACCATCAAATAAATAAACTCTTTCTTGACCTCATGCCCTATCTCTCTTCTGCCCTTCTCAGCCAAACTACTCAGCGTTGTCTGCACTATCTCTTCTTCCTCACTGAAGACACTGTCTACCAGACCCATCTCTTCCTCCAAGCCTGGACTACACAGCTGGACTACATTTCCCAGCCTCCTTTGCCATTAGGTGTGCCCACTTACATGAATTCTGGCCAGTGGGATGTGAGTGGAAGAGAGCAAGCCACTTTTAGTCTCATACCCCCACACCTCCTGTACTCCTCCTGGGACTGACTTGCTGGGGAAAGAGATTTTCTGGAGCAGGATGTGGCCAGTGAATTTATACAAGTAGTGATTGACCTTCACTTGAAGTGTTCCTGTTTGATTAGGTGCTGTGATTGCTATCTGCCTTCCCCAAACCACCATGATAAGTGTGTGAGACTCCTTAGAGAAATATGAAAGGCAGGGCCACACATGGGTGAACAGGCTCTGGGGACCTATGCCTCAGGGAGGGGGCTGAATCAGGCACAGGTGCTGACACAGCTGATAGGAGCAGAGAGGAAAGGGTTAAGGGGTCTTTGAACAGGATTGGCTCTCTGCTCAGTGAGGGCAGTAAAATCAGCATGTCGCCTCCAATTTGCTCCGGCCTGACCTTGAACGTGAATCATTCCATCACAATGTCCTTATTGATTTCCACAGGAAGAGGATTAAGCCCAGAAAATCAGGGCTGGAACTTGAGCCTGAAGCAGGGAAAATGGGATGGTTCTGGGGCTCAAAACCCCTCGTGTTTGCAAATACGTCACAGGGGGCTGCAGGCTGGGCAACCGCCCAGCTTGCTACCAGCTCTTTGAAAGTGGCTGGGTCCCGGGCTTCTGTTTCTTTCTCTTTTTTTCTCAAATTAAATTTATTGGGGTTACATTGGTTAATAACATTATATAAGTTTCAAGTGTACGATTCTATAATACATCATTTGTATATCGCGTTGTGTGTTCACCACCTAAAGTCTAGTTTCCTTCCATCACTACATATTTGACCTTTTTTACCCTCTTCATCCTCCCACCATGATATTCTGTTTCTTACCTGTCTGGTGTGTGGTCTTTGGGGTTTTCTTAAGCGTTAAGTCATGCGTAAAGGGCCGGGAGGAAATGAGGGTTGGAGGAGATGCTGTAGATACCGCTTGAGCCTTGAGGCTATTCTGGGGTGGTCACTTTATCCCCCTATACAACCCTTGAGTCCCAAACAGAACCAAATAGCCTGCTCCAGGACCAGCACTGCCATTGAATCAGCTGGACCAAACAGCCAAGAAGGACCCTCTCATCCCTGAAAAACCTTAAAGAAAAAGAGATGACCATAGGGGTGTGTGTGTGTGTGTCCCTGCATAGGTGCATAAAGGAGATGGGTCATTAGCTGGACCAAAAGCCAAGAAGGACCCTCTCATCTCTGAAAAACCTTAAAGAAAAAGAGATGACTATAGGTGTGTGTGTGTGTGTGTGTGTGTGTGTGTGTCCCTGCATAGGTGCATAAAGGAGATGGGTCATTCTGTGGGAAACTGACCCACAATTTCCTTTCTTCCTTTAACATATCCTAGAAAGCCTACCACGTCAAAAAGGGCTATATAATATGCTATGGTATGGCTGTATTAGGTTTTTAATCATTCTTTATTGATGGACACTTAAAGTTATTTTTTTAAACTTAAGAGAATGCTGCAATAAACATCTGGACTGGCACATTCCTCTTCGTATAAATTATTTCTTTAAATGCTGTATTAGTTTCCTATTGCTACTGCAACAGATTACCACCAATTTAGAACAACACAGATTTATTCTCTTAACAGTTTCGGAGGTCAGATGTTTTAAGTCAGTTTCACTGGGTTAAAATCAAAGTATTAGTAGGCCTCTGTTCCTTCTGGAGGCTCCAGAGGAGAATCTATTTCTTTGCCTTTTCCAGGTTCTAGAGGCTGTCCACATTCTTTGGCCAGTGGCCCCTTCCTCCAACTTCAAAGTGTATCACTCCAACCTCAGTTTCTGTTATCACATCTCTTCTCTCTCACTCTGATCTTTCTGCCTCTCTAAAGACCCTGTGATTACATTGGGCCACCTGGATCCTTATCCAAAAAATTCCTTTTATCATATAAAGTAACATGGTCGGAGGTTCCTGGCACTAACACGTGGACATACTTGATAGGCCATTGTTCAGCCTACACCGTCTGCCTTGAAATAGGATGGCTTAGTCAAAGGGTGTATGTATTTTTAATGTAAATCAACATCTACAAATTGTATCAATGAACAGTCATATCAACATCAATGGTACTGGTGTTTTGAGGGGAGCTGGGCACCATTAATTAAGGTTTAAAATCCTTACCCTCTCCTATTTTCCCCACAGTGTGGAGCAGGGTACCGTGCTGATTGATGATTTACTTGTTAATGTTTCACTAAAGTGTCTTAACCTAAAAGAGTTGGATTCCCAGGAGGAAGCTGGGGTAATAGGACTGGGAATTTTGGCCAAAGAGTTGGGGCGTGAGGTTGGCTTTCCAGAAGGAGTAGGCAGGAGGGGGTGCCTGGGTGGGAATGAAGGCGAGGAAGGGGATAAAAAGCCAGGAGCACTGTGATTCCAGCGACGGGGTATGATCATTAAAGCTATGGCCACCTGTGAGTGTAGGGGATTGGGTGAAGCAGGCAGCCTGAGAACTGGTGCCAGCTGGAGCCAAGGATGGTCAAGTCAGCAAAGCTGGGTCACCAGTGACAGATAAGATTCAAAGAATAAGCACCCGAAAGCCTGAGGCCAACCTTCCAAAATGAGGCTGCACAAAGCATTCAGGCCAAGGCTGGCTGGCTTGACCTGATGCCCTCTGTTTACGCAACAGCTGGCTAGAAGCAGCCCTGTTCAAAAGCTGCCTACTTGTCCCTGGACATAAACAGATGGGAGTGGAGGTGAGGTGAGGGGCGAGTAGCCAAGAACCCTGGATTTCAACAATGACTAAAGAACTACCTTATGTCTTAATCTAAACATCTTGCTGTATTATAGAATCAGTATTTTTAAATCAGTTCTCTTTAAAGTTATGTTTAACATCATCTTGTGTTAAGCTCAGTGTTAGAAACTCTGTGAAAGCTATTGATATGTGACTTAGGGAGTGAGTTGTGCTGAGAATGTGCCTTTGATCATCATCAATGATGGAGAAATGTAGAAACCCTATCCTACATCGCCTCTGGTTATAATGATGGGAAATTAAGAAATATGAATTTAAGGCTGTAAATATCCCTCTAAATACTGCTTTAACTGCATCTCAAAGTTTAATGTGTCATAATTTCATAGTCACGCAGATCAAAATATTGTCTAGTTTCTACTCTGATTTCTTTTTTCATCCACGGCTTATTCAGAAGTGGGCTTCTTAAGAGGCTGTAAAGCTCTCTTTTCATTAAGAAAAGTCCCAGGGTACATGTTAGCAGACAGATGTACCATGAGGGGTGAGACAAAAACCAAGGCTTCCAATTTTAGCTTCAAGGGAATTTTCCATTCCTCTAGGCAGGGTGAAGCTCTTGCACCCTAAGCACTGACTTGGGCCCTAGGAGTGTCCCTCTTATTGGTGAGTGCTTCCTCAGTCCTCTCCTTTTTTATTCCTCCCCACATGAGACAACCCAGAAAAGCATTCTTCCACTTGCCCCTTAGATGTGCCCGTGGTCCCTTAGAGTTGAAAAGCCCCTAAGAACTCAATCCCTGGATTCTCCCTAACCCAGCATAGTTAACAGTGGCTGCGAAAACTTACTAAGCTCTATGAGAGAACAATGTGGAAACAAATACAGAAATGCTGAGGGGCCAACATGAAACCTACCCTTAGGGCCTTCCCCATCCACATCCTGTGTGGGAGGCATCTGTCCCAGGCCCCACAGAGCTGGGACCACTTCTGAGGCCCCTCACCTGAGTGCTAGCTCCCCACTTCTCAATGTCTCCTTCCTTCTTCCTACCCCTTCCCCTGGGAGCCAATTTCTATCAGTTCAATTCCAACCGGCAGACACCCACTGAGGGCCTGCCCTGAGTGGAGCATGGTGCTGCGTACAAGTGGGGCAGAAGTCAGGATGACCTCCAGGGCCATAAAGTAGAGTCTTCTCTTTATAGCTGAAACTCCTTCAGATTCAAAGCAAACCTGACACCCTAGAGATGCTCCGAGGCCCAATGTCTTCTCATAGTTTATTGGTTATATAAACAGAATACAGATACAGGAACAAAGAGGCAGCAGGGAGAGCTGGGACTATCCTGGCACAGACCCCCAACCCCAACCCTAGGGGTTCTAGGGCAGCCACGCATCTCCAGACATACAGGTAGTGCTGGGGCCCGAACAACCTCATGTTCATGCTCTTTGGACCAAGCAGCACAAAGTGGCATGGCGGGGGCAGGTAGAGTAGGGTGTGGAGGGGGCCCTGGCCCTGGCTTAGGAAAGACGCTCTGGTTCAGAGACAAGGCTCTGCCAGATGCTCAGAGACTCAGGCTGCACACACACAGGGCCTGCATTTTCCACTGACAGATGCTCTTCTGCTGAACAGTCCCAGGAAGCAGTGAGCTGGGAATTGACTAAACCACAAAACCCACACTGAGGCCCCTCCAGAGACCAACTCTGCTATGTTCTTGGAGAAAAGCTCACCGCAAAGCCGGGAGCCATTCTTGCTAACGGTACCCATTAAACCATCTAAGGCCCTAGGAGCGGTGGGCTGTCCACCAACATTAACAGGATTTGTGCTGGACACTCGCCGAGAAAGTCATTCCCTCCCACTACCACCTCACAAGAGCCAGCCCACCTGCCAAAAAGGCTGGCTTTGGGGCTGGGGGGCTGGGGTGGTATGGAGCAGGCACGGGACTATTCTTCTCAATCATTCCTGAATCACAATGTCAATAACAGAATTCTAGGTCATCCCTCTTGGGGCTCCGGGCACTTGAACATCACTGAGCCCACTCCTCAGTCTCTGGACTTGACCTCGCAGATGTCAGTGAGACTGAGCCCGGGAACCCACCCTTTGTGCTTTTGGGAATTCCTTCTGGTGGCTATAAGCAGGCCTGCATGTTGCAATTAAAGCCCCGTTTCCTTTTACTGTCTCTGTGGTTCTCCCTTGGTCAAAAGAGCTAAGAAAGAGAATGGGCCCCTACATACTGAGCCTGCCCTTGGTCTTGGGTCCAGCTCTGGTCCTGGCTTCCCAGGAAAGTTCTCACCACCTCCACCAAAGCATTGCAGCCAGAGTCACAGATGAACAGGGACCGCTGCCCCTGATCTAGGGCCCATTCCAGACCTCAAGCTAGGGACAGAGTCGCGTTCCCCAAGCCCTCAGCTGTGGGAGGAGTGTGGAGGAGAGGGAGCACAGGAAGGATGCCAGGGTGGCCCGGTGTGGCCTGTTCTGGTCGCTCTCTGCGCCTCTGCCTGCCATACCATGCTCAGCACGTACCAGCTCTCCACACGTACCAGTGTCCCCCCACCACATATGCACACTGGACCAGCTGGAAGCATAAAGTGGGGGTGGTAGAGGTGGTCCAGCCAGCCCCAGTCCCAGCTCCCAGGGCCTCAGGACCACTGGCAGGCACAGTCGGTGGGCTCCTGCACCGTGTAGGGCACCCAGGTGGCGTTTGTGGCACAGAAGAGCTGCACGGAGCGCCGCTGCAGGCCCACCTCACGGCAGCACTTGCAGAAGCGGGCATAGGTGTTGATGTTGTAGTTGTAGATGCTGGCAGATGGACACCGTCCATCGCAGGACACTAGGTTCACCTGGAGAAGTGCAGGCCCAGTGAGGCAGACTGTGTAGCTCCCAACCCCCAAAGCCCCTCCATCCCCATTTTTGGTTGTCCCCACCACGGGCTTGTGAGTGCCACGCACAGGGGTGTTGCTCCTGCATTCATTCTTGCGGATGGTCATGCGGATGGTCACCTTCTTGCAGGAGCGCCCGTCCTCTTTACCTAGGGGGACAGGGTAGGCGAGGCGGCTGTGGCTGAGAAGTGCTCCCAGGGGCAGCGGGATGGGCCAGACAGGGGCAGTTAGTGTCATGCTGGAGGATCCCTCTACCAGCGTTAGTGCCCATGCATTAGAGCCCCTCCCCATCTGAGGGAAAGCCTTTGAACTCAGTGCCCTGGAAGGAGGTGGAGGTAGATGAGGCGGAAGAGATAGAGGAAGATGTCTGGGATGGCCGCAGGGGCTCGGGGCTAGGAAAGAGCGGGTATAGGGACAGTGCACGCTGTCTCCCCACCCCAGGCTCAACTCTTATCCCTAACCCCTGTTGGTGACCTCAACCTTCTCTGAGCTTCAGCTTTTCTACTCAAGAGGGCTTCCAGCATTAAGATTCTACAACTCCCTGAATGAATGGCAAGCCCAGTCCCTAGCACCATGCTTGTACACAGCAGGTTCACTCAGTTTCCATACCCACCAAACAGGACCAGGGAGTCACTCACCTCACACTGTTGTCACAGGGATGGAAATTGATAAGTATGCTGTTTCCTTTGCCTGGATAGACCGCGCCTCCCACAGACAACCAATCATGTGGCTCATTCATACCCTCACCTGCTCCAAAATCTCTCCACAGGTCTATCCTGATTTGCTTCTTGAAATGACAACTCCCTCCCTCTACCCAGTCCTCCCTCCCTGACTCCTCTGTTGCCTATTTCTATTCAGGACACTGTCACCATCCAACCAGAGACACACTTTTGATTATGCTGTCTAAGTGTAAGCTTTAGGGTCTTCTTTTACATAGCCCCATGCACAATTTTTTGAGGTTTTTTTTCATTCTAAATAAAAATTCACTTTCACACCTCAATATGGATTTGTAAATTTCTGTTTCTTTTCTCAGTGAGGTCCCCCAAATTGCATAAGCTTCAGCCCCTATAAAACTAGATGAATCCTTCCTGATATATATTTTATTTGTTAATCTCTGTCTCCCACTACAATGTCATGTCCACGAGGCCTTGCTCATGCTGTGTCTACAGTGCCTAGAACAGGGTCTGGCACAGTGGTGTTCAGTAAATATTTTTCAGATGCATGGACTTACTCTGTGACTCCTGGGCGCCTGACAGAGATGGAGGGAATCCTTTCTTTTGGCCTCAGGGCCTTATCACAGTAGGTTTCCCACCACACTGACTAGAAGACTCCTGACCAGAGCTAAGATCACTTTGTCCTCCCTCCTACTCTCGAGAAGCAGGAGAACCAAGCTTTCCTAGCTATGGCTCTCTGGGTCATGGACTGAGACTGGCTGAGTGACCAGTGGGAGCAAAGCAGTGGCAACATTGGGCATTGATGGGTGCCAAGTGAGCGGGCACTGCTGAAGCATTCCCATGCAAGCCCAGGGGACGCAGCTTGCTATCCAGCATGCACTGTTGGCTGAAAGGCCTTCGCCAGAGGCAGGGAGCAGGGGCACTGCCCTCCCTCCCCCACCGCCAGAGCTGGGGCCACCTAGCAGAAGGGACATTGTTGGAAATAGCAATGCGGCTGCCGCCTCCAGTTCCACGGGCTTCCAAGAGGAGTACCTGGGTGGCAGTGGACACTAACCAGTGGAGGAGAGGCAGGGCTAACGGGGACCACGGGAAACAGGGTCCCCGGGGAACCTGGGGAAAGGGACATGGGTTGCAGGTCACACGCAAGCACACAGGACATTCAGGGAACATGAGTTGTGTTCAGCCAATGAGGCACTAAGCCCAGCTTCCTTGGAATACGTGAGGTGGACATAAAAAGGTCCCAAATTCTACAGCCCTCCAAGGAAGGGTCTGGGCCCCTGAGGGAGAGGAGGCGTGCGGGCGAAGGGGCTAAGGCTAATTGGGACACGCATACGTATGTGAGTGCTGCAGGTTCCAAGGGGCTGGGTGTGAAGCAGTTGCACAGAGCTCTTGCTCAGGCTCATCAGGGACCCTGGGGGCCTGAATCAAACCCAAGAGGCCCTCTGAGATGGGGTTCCTGGCCACAGGGAATTCACGTGGGGGCATCTGGGCTGAGAGCTTGGTGGAAGTGGGTGAAGGCAGAGCAGCTAGTGAGCTACTGACCACCCTATTTCCAACAAAAAGCAGAGGCCTCATATTGGGACAGGAACATGAGCATGGCCTCTGCCTACTGGCATATCTCTGCCAGTGCCATGAGCCTTGTGGCAAGGGTGTTATCCCTTCATCTACTCACCCCTGAAGAGTCACCACTGGAGGTGCCAGGCCAGGAACCTGGCCCTCTGAGCCCCAACATGACACCTTGCCCCACCCAGAGCCCCTCACCCTTGGGCCTCCACCATGCTCACTCACACGTCCTGCAGCATCCTTCCAAGGAAGGTACCACCGAGCCCCCAACCTGGAGGGAAATAGGGCGAGTAGGTGGGAGGTCCCATCCAGACCAAGAGCCAAGATCCCAGCAATAGGCAAAGAGTCCAAGAGACTTGGCTCCTTTCCTCTCATGATGTCCTAGACAGGGGCTCCAAGCCTTGCTGGCCATCAGGCCCTGGCCAGAGGGGCCCCCTGGGCTGGCCATGGGAGAGACACAGGGGCTAAACTGACTGGTTGGGACACTGGCACTCAGGCTACATGTAGCCCCAAGAGAGACTAGAGGCTGGGTTAAGATGGCGTGGGGTCTCCCTCTTTCCGGTGGCAGCTCCTCCACACAGGGGATCCGAGAGGGAGGGGTGCAGGGGCCTACCACTTGGGTGAGCAGCCTAGACTCTATCTCAGCCCTGGATAAGTTGCCTCTTTCCTCTGGGCTTAGTTTACCCATCTCTAAAATGAGGCAAATTACCCCTTACAGCTCACCTCCTCTATTGTAAAATACGTAAAACAATGATGTGACAGTTCTTTATAACTGTGTGTGTGTGTGCATGCAGGAGTGTCTCAGTATTTGTGTGTGATTTTGTGAGCATTATGTGTACATGTGTGACTTTGCATTTGAGCGTGTGTATGACAGTATGATTGGATGTGTATCTGTTTTCTAAGTAAGATCAGAAATCTTAAAATGTCCAATATTAACCATGGGAGCTTTAATAATTCAACAATAACTCCAGACCCTCCAGGAAATCCTTTTCCTTGAGCTGTGCCCATAGTGATGGCTGCCCATGCTAGTGCTACGCCCATCACAGGACTGAACTGTGCGTCTGTAAGGGGTGTGTGTGCAAAAGTGCCTTGGTGTGCGACAGTGCGTGGTATGCACACTGGAGTGCTGAGGTCTTAATGTCCCTGTGGAGTGTGTGGTGTGTGTGAGTGGCCAGCTGCCTGTTAGTGTGTCCGTGAGTGTGCCTAGCACATGCGACAGTATATGCTTGCTTGCATCTGTGCATGGCCACGTGATGTGTGAGGATGTGAGGTGTGATGTGGTCGGAGCAAATATGCATGGAGAGATGTGAATTTGGGGTGGCAGGGCAGGCACACAGGCTCCGGGGAAACCCTCCTCCCATACCCCTCCACACAGGACCTCCCCCCTCTCTCCCCCTCACGAATAAGACAGCCAGTGCCCCCGGCCTCAGACTGTGCTGCAGCGGGAGGAGGCTGGCACTGACCTTGGCACACTCAGTCTCGTTGAGTGGCGGGCAGCTGATGGGTGAGCGCACAAGCACGGCGCCCAGGGGAGTGCTGCTGCAGTGGTGGCGGGTGCAGTCTGCGATCCAGGACGCCCCGGGCTGGAGGGCACAGAAGTTGGTGGTGGGGACTTGTGGCCAGACAGATGGGCTCAGTGAACTGCTAGAGTACAGCTCCAAAGGCCGGTGCAACCCAGGACCCGGCACTTCCCGGGACCCTGTCTGTACCCAGCCCTGGACCCTGGTCCTAGTGTCCCCTCCTGAGACCTCTTCCCAAGTGGGCAGTTAAAGGGCTGCGTACCAAGAACAGGGAAATGGTGCCGTTGGGGAAAGTGAAGAGGCACGACACATTCCTGCAGGAGCCGCAGCAGGCCGCCAGGTCTCGCGGGTGCTCGTACTCCTGGTTCTGCAGGATGGGGCGGAATGGGGTGGGCCTCAGGCACGCACCCAACTCCACCCTCCTGCCTCTCCCACTGTCTGCTCATCTCTGAGCCCAGAGAAGGGCCCCCTGTAGACACTCAGGAGGGGGACCCCAAGACTCCCTCGATCTCAGGCAGGAACGTCATCCTTATGTCCATCCGAAGCCTCCTTTGCTGCAGTTCCCAGGCCCAGCCCCAGTGGACAGAGCATTTCCACCTCTTCAGAGACGGCATTGCTGGTAATTAGGGGTGCCAGTTTTGGTTCTAGATAGACCTCAATTTGAGTTCCAGTTCAAATGACTGGACCTCCCTAAATCTCAATTCCCTTTGACAAATGACTGGACCTCCCTAAATCTCAATTCTCTCATCTGAAAAATGAGAACAATGCTAACCCCTTTAATTCAATAATATTTAGCCCTTACCAGAAGCCAGTCACTGTCTTAGGTACTGGGCATGTAGCAGGGCTCAACAAATGGTAGCAACATAAACACACAAACCCAAATACACCTGGCATAGAAGATACTTAATGAATGCACGTTAACTCTGTCAAATCCCCACCCTTGCCAGGCCTTCGCTCTTGCTATTCCTTTCCTTGCCTCTCCCACTCCAGCTCCGTCCCCAACACTTTCCCCAGAGGCCTCTGAGAGCTTCCCTGGGGCGAGCTCAAAGGGCCCCTCTGATTCCTGGAGCGCCTAGGCTCTGCCAGGCCAGCCCTCTTATTCCCACACACTGCCATCCCGCACTGCCCCCTACCGCCTCACAGTGGACGTCACACAGCACGGAGGTGGTGTTGATCTGGTAGAAGCCAGTGAGAGGGTCTAGCACATCAGTGCAGCGGGAGGTGTGGCACACGCCATCTGCTGAGAGCTCCACCACCGTCTGGCCCGGCTGCATCACCCCCAGCTCTCGGCTCAGACACACGGGGGCCTTCACTGAACGGGCGTGCAGGGTGGCCACAGTCACTGAGAGCCCAGTACCCACCCCCACCCCACCCTGGCTCTACCTCTCCACTCACCGCACTCGTATTTGGCGCAGCCACACACATTCTCCATACTGTGCATGAACTCCTCGTCCATCTGGGACTTCTCCCACTGGATGGGGCAGAGGCAGTTAGTACCCCCAGGTGGAGAGGCCCAGCCTTGCCCTTGGGAGCAGTCTGCCACCTGGGCCCCTCTCTCTGTCAGCTGCTTCCTTGCAATGGGTGGAGAGTAGGCTAGCAAGCCTGGGGACCCTTGGCACCCTGTGACTCAGTCACCCTCCCACTGAGGGAGAAATGCCCAGTGTGGCTTCCAAGGCTCCCTGCTGAAGAGTATTCTGCAGAGTCCCCTCCTGGGGCCTCCAGTCTCTCCCGTCATTCTGAGCACCCACTGGCCCCAACAATAAGGACCCATTGCCCAGCTGCCGGCCCAGAGTCCTGCCTGGACCGTACTACTGCCCTTCTTTCTTTATCAGTTGAAGGGAGAAGAGGGTAGGACAGGAGACTAAATGAGAAGAAATGCATCCTGGGATGGGGGAAATACAAATAATTTAGAAAATTATGCAAAAACCATAACTTTAAACGTAGCTTTATATTTCTCAGCATATTTTCGCGTCTCTCAGTGGCCATGCAGCCTGGTGGCCACTGAGGGCATGGTCTCTGGAGTCAGATTTCCTGGGTTCCAATCCTGGTGCTGTGATTTACTAGCTACGTAACATTAACCTGAGTTTTCTTGTTTGTAAAATTGAGATAATCATAGAATTGACCTCATTGGGTTGTTGTGAGAATTAATAGGAATATATATCGAAGGCCCAGGAAAGTTCCTAGCATATAGTTAGCTCTCATTAAGGGCATGGTCTCTGGAGTCAGATTTCCTGGGTTCCAATCCTGGTGCTGTGATTTACTAGCTACGTAACATTAACCTGAGTTTTCTTGTTTGTAAAATTGAGATAATCATAGAATTGACCTCATTGGGTTGTTGTGAGAATTAATAGGAATATATATCGAAGGCCCAGGAAAGTTCCTAGCATATAGTTAGCTCTCAGTAAACATTAGCTACTGTCATGAGCTAATCACCATCATCATCACCATCATTATCATCTTCGCCATCTCCCCTGTCACCACCATCGTCATCATTCTCCCTATCTCCACGATCATCATCATCACTGGCATCTTCGTCATCACCATCATCATCAGCGTCATTGTACTAAATCTACACCACGACTCTGAAGCATGATCGTGTCCACTTTACAAATAAGGGCATTGCGCCGGGAGAGCAGAGCTTGGGACGAGAATGCTGACTTTCCGTCTATGGCTCTTTGCTCTAGATTGAAGGAATAGGGTCTCCAGGGAAAGGGATGGATAGAGAGGAGAGGAAAGGAAAGGGGAGACAGATCAGGGAGAGTGGGGAGGGGCAGGGTCTCCATACCAGATGGCAGCGGGGCACTGGGATTGTGTCGCAGTCACATTCTGAAAAACAAGAGGGGCCAAGACCCACCTCACCCATTAACCTGAGTTTTCTTGTTTGTAAAATTGAGATAATCATAGAATTGACCTCATTGGGTTGTTGTGAGAATTAATAGGAATATATATTGAAGGCCCAGGAAAGTTCCTAGCATATAGTTAGCTCTCAGTAAACATTAGCTACTGTCATGAGCTAATCACCATCATCATCACCATCATTATCATCTTCGCTATCTCCCCCGTCACCACGATCGTCATCATTCTCCCTATCTCCACTATCATCATCTTCACTAGCATCTTCGTCATCACCATCATCATCAGCCTCATTATACTAAATCTACACCACAACTCTGAAGCATGATCGTGTCCACTTTACAAACAAGGGCATTGCGCCGGGAGAGCAGAGCTTGGGACAAGAATGTGACTTTCCGTCTATGGCTCTTTGCTCTAGATTAAAGGAATAGGGTCTCCAGGGAAAGGGATGGATAGAGAGGAGAGGAAAGGAAAGGGGAGACAGATCAGGGAGAGTGGGGAGGGGCAGGGTCTCCATACCAGATGGCAGCGGGGCACTGGGATTGTGTCGCAGTCACATTCTGAAAAACAAGAGGGGCCAAGACCCACCTCACCAGAGATACCCAGGCAGAAGTCCCCCTGGGCCTCCAGTCCCCTCACTGCAGGCACTGCCCCTCCTCCAGCCTGCCTCCACCCCTCCATGGGGGCTGCTGCTCCCCTGGTTGGGCAGGTGGGGCAGCGATGGGTTCTAACACCAAGCTCCAAACCTGGTGCGGGGTGAGGATAAACAGGCAGACGACCAACCACAGGTGCCCTTTAGTTACTTGGCTTCATCCCTCCCTGTCCCCGGAACCTGTTCTAGAGCAAATGCGGGGCCTCTTCAGGGATGAACATGGCAAGGAGGTACCTTCTGACCATCTATCCGCATTTCCCAAACCTATGTTTCAGCAAGCTCAGCCTCACTACTCCAAGCCTTTACCCACAAGCAGGTCCAGTTCTAAGCCACGAGGGAGCCATCTGCTGAGGCACCACTAGCAAACCTAAGGGATGCACCAGCGGCAGCTTTGGGGTGAGGAGCCCCAGGGCGGAGTGGCTGTGAAACACTCTTCTGGGTTGCTCACTCATGCAGCAGGTAGTTTTAAGCACCTACTCTATGCCGAGCTTTTCTCTGCGCTCTGGAGACAAAGCAATGACTAAAACAAACCAAAACCCCTGCCCTCATCAAGTGTACATGTAGGCCTGGAAAGAGACAAGCTAAATATGCAGATGCAAAAATAGGCTTTCTCAAGAGAGCTTTTAAAGTTTCACACTTTTTAAAATAACGTTTTAATATAAAGCTCGCTGGCATTCATTATTGACACTCCCACCTGCTCCCTAAAAGGATTTGAGGTAGATCTTAACAAAATAATGTTTACTATCAAATAGTTGCAGTAAAGACTTTTTAGATGGAAAATGTTTATGCAACAGGGAACTTGCTCTTTTCCTCCTTTTATCCTGGGAAGAAAAAGATGTAGGAACGCTGTACACTCAGATCGTGGATGCAGTTGGGGAGGAAGGTGAGTGTGGTGGCTTCCTTCTGGTGACTCTGGAGAAACAGAATCTGAGCAAGTTGATAGGGGTGGACCAGTTCTTCCCCTGCTCTTCCCTCCTCACAAGGGCCCTGTCCAGAGACTTACCACAGGACTTGTAGGGGCAGCAGCGGTCTGGGCTCCACACTTCCACCAGGGCAGTGCCCATGCCACACTGCACTTGGGGGCAGCGGAAGCTCTCACACACTGCACGAGACGGGAGGCGGGAGACACATCAGGCACAGATGACTTGGGGTGTGAATCCTCAGAAATGCAACATTGGTTTAGGAGGCCGTAACTTCTGGTTCCTCCTCAGCGCCCCCGACCCCTCGCAATGTCCAGAGACACCCTCCTGTACTGTAGTCCAGGAGAGAAGTGAGGGCTCCCAACGTCTTGCCATAGAACTACATCCCGAGGCCCTAGTTCTGCTCCAGGAGGTATTAGCAACATGGCAGTGTCAGAACCTCGATGTCACTAAACAGCTCCCCCACCCTGGATTCTGTGTTACCCTGAGAGTGGTGAACAGAGGGGAAGTGGTGACCGGGATAAGCTCCACCAACCTGGAACATTTCCCTCTATAAAACAGCGCGCCTCTTCCCACCTGTGGAAACCACCCATTCGTAGCCCGCCGGAGCCTGCTCTGCTTCCGCTACACTCTAGGGCTCGCACTAGAATAGGAAGGAGTCCTGTTCTTCAGGCAGGTCCCTAGCGCGGGCATCTCAAAGCACAACTCTTAGGTGGGAAAAAGAGGTCCAACGGTCGGCACTAAGGTGAAAGACTGTAAGGCTGATTTGATTTACTAAAAACATTCCTGGCACAGGTAAGGATTATCAATTGATGTTTCAAAAAAATTACAAAGTGAAGGAGGAGAAACACATTTGTACAGTGTCAAAGTAATGGGTTACTTTCTGGTTGAAAGAGGAAAAATACAAATGTCAGATGGAGGGACACAGAGGTCGCTTCTGTAATCCAAGATCAATGTTAACACTGGTTATGGTGGCTCAGTCACACGGTATCTGTCTCCTGGTGTGACGTACTATGAAGCTCATGTACTGTCCAGTTAAAAAAAATTTTAATTGAATCCACCAAGCCTTAGATCTCACTTCCAGTTCGCAGGAAGCACAGAGGCTAGAAAAACAAGATAAACAGTTCCAAGAGGAAACAACTGGATTAATGCAGAAGGTGGGACTTTCTGCAGGACCATATACCAGGCTCTGTAATTTAGTGTCACAGAAAAAGGGACCTGTGTTAGATTAAAAGACATAGAAGACACATAATGTTAATGTGTGGTCCTGGATTGGATCCTAGATTGGAGAATTGTGGATTGGATACGATATAATTTTAAAATTTATTAACATGGAAAAATAAAGATAGTATCTTCACAGCTTGTTGAAAAAGAACATGTACGGGATGACATTTTGGTAAAACGCACGTATATAAAGGCATAGAGAATATCTGGAAAGATATGGTCTGAAGTGTGGACAGTGAAACATCCCGGAGGTAGGAAGATAATATTTTCATTTTCTTATATTTACTTGGATTTTTACTTTCTATAAGGCATATCCAGCGCTTTTGTAATAAAAGTATAATGAAGACTGGAACAAGGTAATAATATCACTGGTCTCGGGGTAAAGGCTTTGTGAAGGGACCCGGTAGCACACAAATGTCCCTGGAGCCCTGTCGGCCATGGCCCCACGTCCAGCCAGGACTCACCGCACTGGTACAGAGGGCAGCAGAGCTCCGTAGTGTTCCTGTCCACGGTGAGCGCCTCCCCTTCCTGACACTCGGGAGCTGGATCTGGACAGTCGCCACAGGCTGAGAAGGGAGAGGGGCCACAGCTGTCATAGGCAGTTCCCCTCATGGGGAACTGTTCTGCTACAGAACAGGCTGCTGGGTGGGGGCACCCCAAAAATCCAGTTGCAACAGAAGCTAGACTAACAGCGGTGTTTCATGGTCTCGTGTGATCTGTCCTAGAATCAGAATCTGGACATTTTCTCTCATGTCCACCTTGGTCTGACACTGACCAAGAACCGATTTCCTCATGCTTCATTGTTTACGAGACAAAGCAGGGATCAGGTTCTTCTTCATCCTATACTTCTTTCTGAACAAGGATCTCACCTTCTCCTTGTGCCCACCCCAACCAAAGACCCCTACCCTTTCCTCCCAGCTGCCCAGCAAAGCAGGGATGAGGAAGGGGACGGCTGCAGTCCAGGTGTGCATGCGGACATCTGATGGCATGTCCACCCACCGCAGAAGTAGGAGGTGCAGCACGAATCCCCCAGGTGGCCGGCGATCAGGATCTGGTCCTGGCGGCAGCTGGGGACCACCTCTGCCTCACACTGATCTGGGTCACACTCTGGGGAAGAGACAGGATTTAAGTGCTGGGAGCAGACCCTGCCTGGTCACACCAGGCCCCGCTCTGTCTCTGCTCTCATCTCCAGCCAGAACCCAGTCCCCAGAGTTGTCCTTGCTCCCCGACTCCAGGTGCAGGGCTCCTCGCCTCCCTCGAGTGGTCAGTGTCCCCCTCCCCCTGCCCAGGACCTCTCACCGCAGCTGTAGCTAGGGCAGCAGGAGTCCTCCTGAAAGTGGGTGAGGAGTCGGTGGCCTGGGCGGCAGGTTGGGGCGAGGCCCTCGCACAGAGTCTGGTTACACACTGGCCCCAGGGGCCACAAGACCTGTCACCTGGAGGCCAGGACAACCCCCAGCCTCCAGCATTGCCCAACCCCTGGACGCCTGGTCCCCATATGGCCCCCAGCTGCCAGGGCCCGTGTTCCTGGAAGGGGCCTCAGAGGGTCACAGAGGGGCCAGGACTGGGGCAGAAGAGCAATAAGAGTTAACGTTCGTTGTGATGGGCCGTGTGCCAGCTGCTGGTCTAGATCAGTATGAATTCTGTAATTCTCACGACAGCCCAGAAAGTGGGTACTATCGTCAGCCTCGTGGTACAGGAGGATTGACCAAGGCACAGAAGATGTTAAATGATCTGCCAATGTCACAAGGCTGCAAGGTGGTAGAGGAAGAGCCCACCAGCCTGCCTGGCTCCAGAGCCCAGCGCCATTAAGCCCCTGCCCACACTGACTCCTAAGGCATGGCTCCTGCGCGCCCCCGCCCCGCCGCAGGCTTCTCCACTCCCCTCAACATACTCCCCACAAGACATTTTCATTGTCCCAGGCCTTGTCCTACCCATCAAGGTCAGAGCTGGAGCCTTTTAACCATCTTACGATTGAGGTCCAGGCCAGTGAATGGTGGGACTCACCACACACAGCCCCCAGGCAGCAGGGATCCTCAGTGGACGTGAGCAGGGCCACCTCCCCAAAGCGTGGGCAGCTCTCAGGGCGAGGGCCTGGGCAGTCCAGGTCCACTGGGATGATGATGTCCTGAGCTTGGCACTGGTGCTGGCAGCATCCACTCAGGGAGCTGTTCCAGATCTCTCCCAGAGCCCGTGGCACCCCAGTGCTGTCAGTGCAAGCTGCAGTGGGGGGCCAAAGAGGGGCACAGGGGACTGAGGAGGGTGGGAAGGCCCAGACCATCCTAGGCTAGGCCTCCCTTGGGACACTGACCACCCCAAAGCAGACTCAAAGGGACGCAAATGGGCCTCAGCCATTGGGCAGCAGGAGAGTGAAGGAGACCCTTGGGTGAGATCGGTTTTGGAGGGCCCCACCACAGGGGGAGAGGAACCTACCGCACTTCTCCTCAGGGATGCAGAGTGCCGAGTGGCGCCGGTGCAGGATGGTGCCCTCAGAGCAGACGCAGCCTTCGCCCAGCACCTGGCACTGCTCTGGGTCCAGCGGGCCCAGCATCCCATCCTGACACGTCTCAGGGGGCTCACAGGCCGCCACACAGGCTTGGTATATAGAGTCACTGGAGCACAGGAAGGCTGCAGGGGCACAGTGCACACCAGGCCTAGCTCAGACCCTAGGCCGGGTAAGGGGGTGGGGAGGCTCAGAGCATCACCTCAGCAGACAGTGCAAAGGGGTTCGGTATCATTGCCTCTTTCCTCTAGATTAAGAGTCAGCAAATAACATTTTATTGAAACATAGACATGTCCATTCATCTACCTATTGAATCTGGCTGTTTGTGTATTATAAAAGGTGAGTTATTATGACAGAGACTATACAGCCCTCCAAAGCCTTTATAGAAAATGTTTGCCAATCCCTTGCTCTAGATCAGTGTTTTCAAACTCTTGACTCTAAAAACGAGATTTTTCATTGTGGTCCGATACACATATACATATAGAGCAGTGGTCCTTAAACCTGCTTGCAAAATCATCGCTTGAGAGAGCTTTGGAAATGTCATTATCGGGACCTGACCCCAGACTGAAGGAATCAGAATATGTGATTGTAGGGCCCAAGCATCCATACTTTTTGAAGTTCACTGGACGATTTCAAAAGGTAGCCAAGACTGAGAAGCACTGATGTGTTGAAAAAAACCTTTTTCATGAAGTAATACTTAACCTTTTTAGATGCAGTGTATGCTAGCATTTTCTAGTCTATTGCATTTTTAAATGCTGGTGCTGATTCCCAAAGTTGATTTCATACCCATTGAGTTGGGATCCAGAGTTAGAAAAACATTACGATAGATGGGTTTGCCTTTTCATCTGCTATCTGTCATATAATAAATGTGGTTTTCTTGTGAGTTGTTTCTAGCCTTTCCGGATATGTTCAAACTACTTTAGGCCGGTCCATCCGTGCTTATCCACTGAGACAAAGCTAATGGGGGTGGTACGAGGTGGATCTCATTTCTACCTTCAAGGAAGGAGGGGAGAGACTGAAAGAAGAAGAAGATGGCTAACAATGAAGAGAAAAGAATTAATATTTGCTGGACCGTAACCATGTGATGAGCATGTGTGAGGCTCTCTGGATACGGTATCTCATGTCATCTTCAAAACAACCTAGAGAGAGCTATTATTACTGTCCCCATTTACAGATGAGGCAAAGAGATTTAGACATTAAATAATAAATAAATAATATTTACTTGACTTTTTAATATAAATTCTGATAAAAATAAATTTGTTAACTTATTAAAATATTTATAGATTAATTTATAAAGTATTTATAACTTTACTAATTAACATAAATGAATGAATGAATGATTAAATCCGGGAGAGCCTCGACTTGGACTCAGGTCTGTAAGTTTTTCCACTCTAACAGGGAAGAGGAGACCTTCTGACCCCCGCCCCCACCCACCAACTCACGGCAGTAGTCGGAACGCCGCCACTCGATGCACACGTGGAACTTGTGGCACATAGCCACGTACACGGTCAGTGCCACACAGGGCTGCTGCACGTACTTGGTGTCTCGGATCCACAGCTCACAGAACGACTCTGGTGGGACCTGGGTACGTGCATCAGGCAGTGCTGCCACCCCTAATTCGCCACATCCCAGGGCCCCATTCCGCTCCCCCCAGCCCCGCCCAGGGGCAACAGTGAGCCTCTGCAGGCTCCCAATCTGGTCCCAAGCTCAACACCTCTGGGAGATCCCCCCCAACAGATTTATGCCTCCCAGCTCTGGCCATTGGCCCCCTCTGCAAGTAGGTGCTTCCATTCCCATCTCGGGAGGTCCCCCCAGTCGGCACATACGAAGCGGTGGCAGGCACTGAAGGTGCGGTTGGACACCATGCGAAGGCAGGGGGAGCAGTCAGCCGTGGCACAGCTGTCCGGGCGGAAGCGGGTCTGGCCCACTGAGGTCAGGGAGCTGGGCACTTGCCAGCTGTCCAGAAAGGGAGCAGGGTCCTCTGCTTCACCCACCACAGAACCATCCTCCAGGGTGAGGTCATTGGCTGCGTCCCCATCACAGATACCTGAAAGGGGCAGAATTATCCCAATAGCCATAATAATTACCATTACTCCCAGGTACCCAGCTGTCACTTGTATATTCCCCACCACAATTCTTTGAGATTGGTATTACTATGATCCCATTTTATAGATGAAAATAAATGAGGCACTGAGAAACTAAGAAAGCTGCTATGTAAGAAAATGTCTTTGTTCTTAGGAAATACATACCCAAGTATTTAGGGTTACAAAAATACTTTCAAATGGTCCAGAAAAAATGCATATATATAAATTGCGTATCCATAGAAAAGTACATATATATTCAGTATATCTATATCTATACATATAAAGAGAAGCAAATGGGGCAAAATGCGAACACATTGGTAAACCTGGGCAACTAGAACACTAGTGCATGAGAGTTCTTTATACTATTTTTGTAACTTCTAAATTTAACATTATATCAGAATTAAAAGTTACTCAAAAAAATCTGCTTTAACAGAGATTGCTAGCTCATTATCACACCTGTTTTCTCATCTTCCTGGGCAATCCACTAGCCTATTGTCCTCAGACTCTCTTTGTAGTTGTGCAAAACCAAGTGACTGAGTCCCAGCCAATGGTATGTGAGTGAAGGTGATGGGCACCACTTCCAGGCCTGGTCCATTCACACTCCCTAACCCTTTTCCTTTCTATGGAGTTGGAAGCCGATATTGAAAATGGTAGAGCTACAAGATGGAAGGAATTTCCATTTAGGAATTTATGTGTATAAGAAATGAGTTGACCTGTCACAGCTTCTAACATGACCTTAACTTCCGGCTTCATGTTGCTGATGCTGCTCCCTCTTCCTGAAGCACTTTCTCAGAAATCTTTTCTTCAGGGGCCCCTCAGATGTACCATCCATGACCGTCCCAATTCTGTGCAACAGGCCTCGGTCTTGCTCTCTAAGTTCAAAGACTCATTTTCCTTTACATTCTCACTCAGTGATCCCCCATGTTGCCTTGCAGAGTGCCCAAGTTACCAAGTGCTAGTTTGGATAAAATAGAGATCAATTCTCTGACTCCTTCTCTGGCATGTCCAGCCACCAGCTTCATGAATATAAAGCATGATTTAATACAAAACCCTCAGATTTTATCAATGGCCCCAGTGGTCACATTTTTGGTCTTGGCATTGAGTCACTGAAGGGGGTCAAAAACATGATCCTAGGGATGAGCTGACCCACCGGATTGCTGCTGACCACAGCGCTCTCTGCCAGGTGTAAAAAGAAAGAAATGGTGAGAGAAGGAGACGTGTTTGCGTCAGTAAGGATGGAAGCCTAACGGAATGGGCATTTTGTCTTTTTTTGCCTCCTGTTCTGTCCCCAGTGACTGATACTTGGTAAATAGGTATTGCACAAATGAAAGAATGAGCATGAAGCAGACGTACGTGTGTTAGTGCAAGTGTAGAGACCATTTTGAGTATGGGGGCATGATGTGAACCTATAAAATGGGTGCAGATTTACAGATGGAGGGCATGCAAGGATGTGTTTGTATAAGTATTCCTATGTCATTCATCATCGTAATCATGGCAGTCTATCATAGCCATTTGTCATGGGGTGCCTTGTGGGGGCCTACATCCTCCTACCCTTGCAAGGACCAGCAGTCCACACTCAGATTCTTCCTATACCCCTTTTTCTTATCAAAATACATCCAGTCCTATGCTCTCTGTGATCATGCTGTGGTCTGAACGAAGAACACCAGTTCTATGCGTTGCAGTAGCTCTACCGTGTGACCTTAGGCAATCACTTAATTTCTCTGAGCCCCCTTTCTTCTTTAGCTCAATGGCCCTCTCTCAGGGTTATTGTGTAGATGACCTAGGATAGTTCTTCCTTTTTCTTATCAAAATACTTCCAGTCCTATGCTCTCTGTGATCATGCTGTGGTCTGAACGAAGAACACCAGTTCTATGCGTTGCAGTAGCTCTACCGTGTGACCTTAGGCAATCACTTAATTTCTCTGAGCCCCCTTTCTTCTTTAGCTCAATGGCCCTCTCTCAGGGTTATTGTGTAGATGACCTAGGATAAGTGAGATCAGAGTGTGGAAGTGCTTTGTGAAATGCCCAGGCATATGCAGACGGGAAGGATTATCTGGTATTAGGAAGCTATCAGGGAAGCTGACAGACATTCCCAGCTGAAGTGACAAGTGGTCATGGCTAGAGTCCTGCGCCATCTCCTTGCTGGCAGCTTCAGCCCCAGAACACAAGACATTAGGTCTTTCTGCCCCAGCAGCAACGCTGGTCCCACCTCTGGCCTGGCACTCTGTCTCAGTTTTCTCTGGTCCAGGGGAACCTCTGTCTGGGGGCAGAGGTGGACCCGGAAAGCATCCCCCTCCCCCCAGCTGGGTCCCACCTCACCACACAGGCCACGGCCCTGGGCCTCACTGGCTTTGCTGGCCTCGAGGATCATGAGTCCAGAGCTGTGAAGCCACTGGATCTGGATGTGTGATGGCGTATGGATCACATACATGTGGCCTGTATCTTCAATTCTGAACCCATGCCTGCTCACAGGAGGCCACACAAGCTGGGAGTCCACAGTCACCTTGTGGGGAAGGGGTGTTCGATGTGAGCTTGTCCGTCTGTCCATCCATCCATCCATTTACTCAACAAACAGTTATTAAGCACCTGCTATGTGCCAGCCTCTGTTTCAGGCACAGACAGCCAAGACACAGCTCAAAGTGGCAAGAAAGTTCTGAAAACATTTTTATGAGCACAAAACAATGAGATAAGAAATGCAAGAGCTGGAGGCAGTTAGTTGCATCTCTTTGTCTAAATCAACACAAACTCTGAGCCCTTCTAATCATTCTATTTTTTCCTGATCTCAGATCATTTTTTTTCTGGGAGATCTTCCCTCAATCCCCAGCCTCTGTGTAGGGCACACCTTCTCTGGGGTCTCCCCATCTCTGTGCTGACCA
Source organism: Pteropus alecto (assembly GCF_000325575.1). Lineage (NCBI taxonomy): Eukaryota > Metazoa > Chordata > Mammalia > Chiroptera > Pteropodidae > Pteropus > Pteropus alecto. The sequence goes on from NW_006430061.1 coordinate 407,141, forward strand.
TTAGCACAGAATTCCTCAGAACGAAAGTACAGAAGTGAGATATTTTAACCTCGACCACTTGAGGCCACTGTCTCTTGCCTTTCTAATATCCTCCATCACAATGTTTCTCTTGGTACACTTCCTTGCTTGACAACGGGGTGGCCACAAGTATTCTAATTAAAATCACTTCCAAATATACCTAATTTTGCATTATTTTTAATAGGGTCCTTCCCCACCCCTGCTCCCATTTGTGAATAAGCCTTAAGGCCCCTCTACCCTGGACACCCTGCCCCTTAGCTGACTTCTGCCCTGACCAGGAAGACTGACTCTCTGATGCACTCACCTTCCGATTGAAGCGGTCAATAGTGACCTGATGGGTCAAGTGAGTCACATTCAACATCACCAGACAGAACGGAGGCCAGTTCAGGTGGCCCTGCAAAGAGAGCCTAGCCTCATCAATCCTGCCTCTTCATCCTGGTGAGCAAATGTGATCACTCTTCCCGCCCCTGTTCCTGCCCCCGACCTCCCAACAATATGCCAGGGGGACCCATCAGGGCTGGGCAGATGATGCCGAATCCCACGGAACATTTATATCCACCTGAACTCATGCAAGTCCAGTCCCACACAAAAAGGCTGGCTCGTGGAGGAATCCTAGTAGGCGATTCCCTGTAGCTGGCACCGTTGATCAGCCCACATCCCAGCCCCTCTGCCCTTCGGTGCCATCCCACATGTGCCTAGGTAGCTGGGACAAGCTGGGGATGCCGCAGGGCCCAGGAAAGGCCAGGAGGTGGTGAACTCCCCTCACCCTTTTTCCCCATATGCCCATTCTAGGAGACTCCTGGAGAGAGACAGAGCTTCCACATCTGTCCTCACCTCTGACACTCCTCAAAACCCAACTCACTGCTCAATCTCTCCTCCAAACTCAGTCAAATCCCTAAGTGCTGGTGGGAAAGGAAGCAGGAGGCAGTCACCAGGTTGGCGCTTTTGCAGTCGAGGACATGGACGGTGACCATTTCGTCTGGGCTCTGGCTGAGGATGTAGATGGCCTCCTTGAACAGGGCTGCGTGGCTCCCATCAAAGGTCACGAAGCTCAGATCAGGGAAGATTGAGCATCGGCCTGGGATGGGGCAGGGGACAGTAAAAACAAACAGATGCCTCCAAGGTGAAGGCTGTTTAGGAACACAAGACAGGTGCCCAGACCTTTTCCTGGGTGATTCACAGGCCCTATGACAGAGCAGGTGTCATACAGAGATCAGAGGTCATAAGGGTGAGAAATCTGCCAAGTCAGGATCACACTGAGATGAGAGGTCCCATGGGAGGGTGCATTCAGGTCAGGGTTACCCTGATGCTGAGGAGAGAGGTCATACGGGGGGTAGGGGTACAAGGAGGACATGGCAGGTTCCAGGGGGCCCAGGACTCACAGGGGCACTCCCAGAAGGGACAACAGCGGTCCCCGCCTACTCGCACTGCGAGGCCCAGGACTCCACAGCGCAGAGGTGCAGCGCCCTGGGGACAGTGCTGAGACTGGTTCACGCGGATCAGCTGGCCCTCCAGGCAGATATGGCGGACGCAGTTCTCCTCCGGGATTGGCTGGGGCACAGGGTGGAGGGACAGCGTGAGTGCTGCCCTAGGGGCCACAGCAACTCACCCCTGCCCACCCAACCCCAAGCCAGGAGGGCAAGAGGGGACCCTGAGGTAAAAATCACAAGGGGATGGTGTCCTCACCCTCCGCCCACCCAGCATGCCATCGGTGCCTGGGGCTGGGCTGAGTATGGGATTGAGGGTCGGGGGACTGACTCCCCGAGACCTTTGCACAACTGCCCGGCCTGTGCTGAAAGCCCCAAGTGCACAAACATGCAGAAACACTAGCTCAGACTCACACACACCCACGCACACGCACACTCTACCTCACAAACGCAGACACACATATTTCTCAACATCGTGTATCACACATGCACAGATATCTGAGAACTCATACATGTGAACACACATGTGTGCACACACAGTCCCACGTGTACAATCACAGACACACTGGCACACCCATGCTGTCGTACTCTCGGCATCATGCTAAGCCATCCAATCAGCCCCTGCAGCCCCAGTGGGGCATAGTGTGACCCTGCTGTGGTATCGGGGCCCCATAGGAGCCTGGAGAATTTTTGAGGCTCCAGAGGCTCGGGGCAGGAGTGTGAGCAGCGACCAAACCCCATCTTGCAGCCTGGCAGCTGGCTAAAAAGCTGCGACAGGCCTTGCCCCTTGCCCAGGCGAAGGAGAGTGTATGGTATCCAAGCACAGTGGCATGGCGAAAGGGAAAGCATGGAGCGTCCACATGCAGGAAGCCAGAACCCTGCCCAGTCACTCACGACACACACGGCAGATGCGTTGGCTTCAGGGGTGGTTGCCGAGGCCTCAGCTGAACCCTCTGAGATGCTCTGAACTGGGGCTGAGCGCCCAGACTGCTCGGTGGTGGCCTCTCCCACCGGCTCTGCTGGGGGCCGAGGTCCCGCCGAGGTTCCATGGGCCTCAGCCAGCTGAGGGAGCAGAACCAGTGAGCTCTCTCGGGAGGCAGTCCTGGCTGAGAAAGGGCTCAGGGGATAGGACGTGGGCACCGGTGGCACTGTGCCAACCCAGGGGCTCTCAGTCTCAGTCACCAAGGTAGCAAGAGTGTGGGTCACAGCAGGTGAGAGCGCTGTGGGCCTGCCCTGGGCAGAGCCATGCATCAAGGTGGGCAGAGACACTTGCTTGGACAGGATGGCCATCTTTTCCGTGGTGCTCCTTCGCGGGGCAACAGATACTGTGGAGGCTGCTCCCTCAGCCACGGCCACAACTCCAGAGGATGGCAGCATGGCTCCCGGAAGCAGGCCTGGAGTTGTGCTTGCTGCCTGAGGGACTGTGTGACCGGGTGGATGCATCTGGGCCACAATGGCTGGCGTGCGAGGCAGCGCTGGGCGAAGCGTCTCAGCAGATGGAGTCATGGCCGTGGTGAGAGGTGTGGCCTGTTGCTGGAGTGAAGTGGTGATGATGGAGCCCTTGGGGCCAGGCGTGGCCACTGGGGCCGATGTGCCCACCTTGGCCAGAGGCAAGCTGGTGTCAGGAGGCAGGCCAGAGAGGAGCTGGGGTGGCTGAGTTGACTCCAGGGATATGAAGGGTGTGGCCCCCAGCCCATGAGCAACTGTGAACAGGCTGGTGGCTGCTGGAGTGCCAGGGGGTGGAGCTGGAGGCCTGGTGGCTGTGGCGATGTGCTGGCTGGGGCGGAGCAGGGCAGTGGGACGTGGGCCGGGCAGTGGGGATGGTGGCAGGCCCGTGGGCTGGCTGGGCCCAGCTTGGACCTTCTCCGTGGATGGCACCATCTTCACTCCCTCGGTGGCCACGGGACTGGCAGGAACCTGTTCTGCTGCTGTTCTAGCCTTGGCTGGGGGGCTGCTGGGGCTGGGAATGGTCTCGGCATGTATGGACTGGGAGATCTCTGTCCTGTTTGTGACCTTCGTTGTTACAGGTGTCAGCAAAGCCTCATGGGATTTTGAGGAAATAGGGGCCCTGGAAGTTACTGCAGGGGAAGCCACAGGCCTGGGGGAAGGACTTGCAGGTGACTCCAGGCTTGGGAAGGCCTGTAAGGGTGTCGTCTTAACAACCAAGGAGCCAGGGCCTGGGACCGTCACCGCTTTGGTCACGAGTGGGAAGCGAGGTGCAGGGGGTGACTTAGAGGAGACTGTGATGTTGGGGCTCCCTGCAAAGGTCGCGGTCACCCTGGTCGTTTCCAAGGCACCCAAGCCCACGTCAGGTGTGAGCATCTGCTGTGAAAGAGGGAGAGCTGAGGACGCTGTGGTATGGGGAGTGGTCTGCTGGCTGGCGGTCACTCCCTTGCTGGCAGGGACCTCTGTGGGGTGGGCAGGGAGGTTAGACGCGGTGACCCCCAGCGGCTGTTGCAGAGTGACCTGGGTGGAGCCTGGGGGCAGCACTGGCCCCTCAGTGGCAGCCATGGACGGGCTCGGGGCCACAGTGAGTGGGGCAGCTGGCCTGTGAGAGGGGGCCCCGGGAGTACCCTGTGGAAACTGTAGCTCCTGGCCACTGGTGGTGGGCAGCTCTTGACTGGGAAGGAGGGTCTTATTGCCAACGGCCTCTGTGGGAACCAAAACCGCTGGCTCCACACCTGGCAGATGAGAAAGGAGGCTCAGATGGCAGGGTAACTGGTGCCCCAGGGGACATCGCTATGACGTGAGGCTTCCAGACTGCCACCCTAGTTGAAGTGGGGAAGGCAGCTTCCCACAGCCGGTCGGGCTGCCTGACCAACCCATGGCCTCCATCACATGGATGACTCAGAGAAGTCAGCGCGTCTGGGCTCGTCCTATACCTCAAATCCCGAGCCCAAAGCCCAGAGACCTCAGGTCTAAGTCTGGCTGCCCCGCATTCTCACCACGTGACCCCAAGCCCGTCCCTTCCTTACTCTGAACCTCGTTTTTTTTTTTTTTTTTTTTTAAATCTCTGTGAAATAGGGAGCATGGACTGGGTGAGATCTCTTCCTGCTTTATGGTGTTCTCCTTCTGGAGGTCCCTACACTGACTCTGCTTCTCTGGGGACCCAGGGGCTCTGGACCTGACTGGCTCATGAAACCCTGGGGATTTACAGTAAATCTGAGGGAGGGATGAGAAATCCAGGCCACTCACAGTCCTCCAAGTAAACACATCTCTGTGTGACTTCATCCAGGACCTTGGGGCTGGGGCATGCAGGTACACAGCCTTCTACCCTGGGGACAGAGCAGGGAGCAGGTGAGTGGTCTGGAACATGGGGAGGGTCATATTCACCTGGATTGCGCACAGGCCTCCTCCTTCCTTATGACACCTGCGTGCGTGTCTTTATCATGTACACACTCACATGAACCTCCATCTACTGTCGCACATTTGCACGGGGGCACGCATACCCAAACAGGCATGCCGCCAACTCCTGCCTTCAGACTGAAAGGGCAGCACACACAAACAAGGTCAAGTTATGCACACACCAGGCACACATACTTGCACGTGCTCACATGTGTCTCCATTTAGGCACATTCTCACATACCCTCTCCACACCTGCAGGGCTCAAAAATATTCACACAGATATATATATAAAGTTCACACAGACCACTATGAAAAACAGTGTACATACACTTGTGCACATAGGAGCACCAACACAGGTACATATGCACAACTATACAAGCCAAGACGCACCTATATACACACACGAATACACAGGCTCAGCTATATATACTTCGTGCACAAACTGATATTCACATATGAGGCACATTCACCCTGGTACAGACACCACCATACACATATCACACAAAACATGTATATACAAGTATATGTGAGTTCTCATACACCTCAAGACAGGCTCATACTTCTGCCCACAGACTATATACAAGCCCATTCCCACGCATGCTCAAACATGCTGATGCTCATACCTCAACTCCATGCCATCCTACCTGGGCACGTCCCTGCAGCTGGTTGCCCATGGGTCCCGGCAGGTTTGGAAGCAGGGGCTGGCACAGGCATCGTAGTGCCACTCACAGATGGGGTAGGAAGACCCCAGCGGCTTGGCATCTGATAAGGCAACCCACCAGAGTCCTGAGACTGAGCAATCCTGGGCACCAGCTCCAGATCAGGAGCCCGAGCATAGAGGCAAGACAGCTTAGCTCATGCCTGCCCTATCCCATGGAAGAGACAAATGGACTCATGCAGGAAAAACGAGGACAAATGCAATAAAAGCCAACCTCAGGAGACGCTGTATCCCTGAGAGCTGGAGTTGGTGCCTGGAGGGTCTTTGGGATGGGGCTCAGAGAACTTAGTGCAGGGGCTGGAGACGCGGGTGCTATGGAGCGGGCTTTGAGGGGTGGCCAAAGAGGAGGCTGGACCCTTGATCTCTCCATAAGACTGCCCATCACTCCACCCTTCTGAGACCTTGGTAGTCAGGCTTGCCCCGCACCGCAGGACACAGTCCCCTCCTCCTTGCCCTGCCTCTGGCCGGGCCACTGAAGATCTCCATGAAGACAAGAGGCTTCCCTTGAGGGTTGGAGTAGGTGTTGTGGGGATCCCTTTCCCTCTCAGCCCAAGGTCCTTCTGGGCATCTGGCACCAGACAGGGGAGAGAACTGTTCTCATAAGCCCTGCCCTCTCTGTACCCAGAGGGCCTCCTTGAAGTAGCCTCATCCTGAACCAGCACTGGGACCTGGAGGGTGTAGTTTGTCTGAGCACTGCCCTTATTGCCCCTAGTAACTTGGGCTCCGACTACTAATGACAACAGCTAACTCTGAAATAGCACCAAGCATGACAACAGCTAACTCTGAAATAGCACCAAGCATGACACTCAGCACTTCACAAGTACTTACTCATTAATTCTCACAATAATTCTATGAAGTCGCGTTATTATTATTCCCATTTTACAGATGAAGGCACTGAAGTGACAGAAGATGCTGGGAAAATTAAGCTCTCCCAGTACCTTGACAAATGAGGGACCCTCAGGGAAAAGCTGTAGCCTACGGGAGGCCTTGATGCAGACAAGAGCCCAGACTACCTTGGCTCAAGCGACCGGTCTCTAAAACCGTGGCCTGAGCAGAGATGTGGGCAGGCTCCACAGCAGGCTGGAGGGACAGCCCCACCCCAGCAGCCCCTTCCTGACTTCCTACTCTCTGCACTGTCGCTGACTGTGAGGAAACCTGCTTTTCCAAGATCCTTGAGCCCAGAACCGAAAACTTACATTTGGGGAGCACCTACTATGAGCCAGGCCTGGAGCAAAGCCATCCTCACAATAACCTTCTGAGGCAAATATCCCCATTGTTCAGGTGGAGAAATCGAGTCAGGGAGAGAGGGGCTCTCCTCCAAGCGCCAGGGACCAGGGTCAGGATTCGAACCCAAGACTGTCCGGTTTCAAAGCCCAGGCTCATTGCACTTCGCCTCAGTGTCTTCCAGAAAGGGACACAGTCCTCCCATCATAGACAGTGATGAATCTGTTCATTGGTGGACTAGGTAGATGACCGCTGAGTTTAAGAATGAGCTGGCCCAGCCCTGGGGTGTGTGTGTGGTGGCAGAGGGTGATAAATGACAAGCCTGGTAGGAGACACATTTACACATGGGTGGATCCACTCATACAGCATACAGTGCCCTTGCAGGCATGAACATGTAGGACAGAGAGGCCAGTGTAGAGCGTTAAAGAAGTAATGATCACTTCCTCTGGGGTTTAGGCAGAGAACAAGTAGTTTGGGGGCAGACGTGCCTGGCAGTGGGAAGGCAGAGCCCTGGAACCCTTTCCTGCAGAGGCTGGAAAGGGCATGGTGTTGCCTTATCACACCCCTGGGTACTGGGCCTCCACGGGGGACAGAGGGGCTGCTGGTTCACAGGGCAGGCATGTGCCCCCATCAGCAAGAAACCTGAGCCAGCGGGCTACGCGAACAGCAGCCACGATCATTTCTCCCCTCGTTTCCACAAAGGCTGTCCTATTTTTAGACTGTGTAATTGGCCTGTGGGAGTAGGTAAGACCCTGAAAGCTGGCTGGGCCCCAAGCCACACTGCCCATAGCTCCTTAGGCCACCAATATGGAGGCCAGGCCACCTTCCATCTCAGGGGCGGCACCCATGCGGCCTCTCTGTGCCTGGAGAATGAGGATTCTGCCTCTAGGGGGCAACTTGAAGGGTAAGGGGAGAGAGGGCAGGAAGGGCAGTTGAGTGAGGGGCTGAGGAGCCGAGGGAGATGGTGAGGTAGACAATTACCCAGAAGCTGGAAGAGTGTGCCCTGGCGGAACACCTCTGTGTGTTCATATGGCCGCAGGGCCAGCACAGGGCCTGACACGGAAAGGAAGGATCCAGGCTCTGCCAGGGACTCCAGGGCCACCAGGCCTGCCCGCCACATCCCCTGGTGCAGCAAGAAGGAGGCATGGTGGTGGAAGGCATCGCTGCCCTGCCACTTGGCCAGCTCCAGAGACCCATTGGCGGTGACGTGGAGGAAGAAGTTGGGTCTGCCCGCTGCCTCCAGGGATACCACATCTGGGTCTGCAAAGAGACACATGGGGAAGGTCGGTGCAGGCAGGGGTCCAGGTGCGGGGCGGACACCTGGGCACACATCTGCGCTCTCCGCGACATGGGACTGCAGCACCCTCTGTGGGTTAGCTGGCCTCGCTCCTCCACGCCTGCTCTGCCTCCCCTCACCCCACCCACTTCTGCCCGCTGGCTGCCTCTCTGTTCACACCTTCCCCAGGGAAGGTGGAGGGTTAAGGAAGCCACCAACTGCCCAGCCTCAGGAAGGTGACTGAACTATCTCCTTTCCTCTGTCCCTCTCTTCCATGGACATTTTTGAGGACCCTCTGTGTGCCAGGTGGAATTCTAGATGCCAGGGATATAGCAATGAACGGGACAGACGAAAATGGCTGCCCTGTGGAGTCACGTTGTATTGGTGATGTTGGAAAGCTGAGGCTCGGTGATTTGCCAGGTTTCAGTGACCCTTAGCTTGGTCCTACTCCTCACAGAACCCCAGAGGGTCAGAGCTGGTGGACCTAAGGGACACTGAATTTAACCCCCAGATGGGAAAACAGTGTGCCCGAGAGAGGAAGGGGTTTAGATCTCACCTAGAAGGTACTTTCTCTTTTCTTGTCTGGTACCCTGGACACAGTTAAGGGGAAGGAGCACAAGATGGGGTGGGGGTGGGAGCCTGGGTGCTCGCTGGGTCCTCACCCTGCCCCCAAGGAACCCAGGCATGACTGAGATGGAGGCTGGACTCTGGGAAACCTGTCCATAGTGATGTTTTCCAAAGCTAGGCTACTCCAGGGTTCTGCTTAACATGCCCATAAAACCACTGGAAAATCAACACTTCCTCTGGACTAGACCTTACTTATTGGACTGAAATATTGAATGGAGGACAGAAAATTCCCACTAAGCAGATGGCCTATCACATATGGAAGGTTGTACCACATCCAAGCAGGTCCACGTAGATCTAGGGATCTAACATGTTTAGAAAAGGACTGTTCTTTTTTGGGATGGTGGGGAGCTTCCGGCCCTCCACTGGCCCAGTGCCTGGCTCCTCACTCCCCGGTCTCCTTGTGCAGTGACATGATCCTCCTGTGACCTCCTACTGTACCCCTGGCTCATACCACCATGAACATCACCCATAGCTGGGGATGCTGGCTGTGCCTGGTGCTGGGCAGGAGCTGGGGTGTCCCTCCCCTCCTTAAAGCCTCTCCATGGCTCCCTGCTACACTCAGCATAAAGACCCAACTCCCGAGCTTGGCTTACAAGTCCCTTTCTGATTCCTTTCCATTCCTCAGGGAATATTATGCATTCTAAAAAGCCTCTCCTGACTCCCCAAGACAGGCAGGGGCCTCTCCCAAGTGTTCCCACAGGCATCGTGACTGCCTTCGATCATGTCTGTCTCCCAGATGGGACTGGTGGGCAGAGATAGTGTCTTTTACATCCCTGATTCTCCAGTGCCCAGCTCTGTGCCTGGCATGGGAATAGGGAAGGAGGCAAGGAGAGAGGCAGAGGGAGAGAGAGAGAGGGAAGGAGGGAAGGAAAGTAGACCCTCAAAACTAGATAAATGGCAGACCCTGAGAATTCGAGAACTTATATTCTTAGGTAGGGATGAACTCTCTGAGAAGTGTCTTGGCTCAAGGCTCCAGGGAATGCCAGAACTGGCTGCATGGACTATCCTTGTGATTAAGGAGATTCACACTGGATGGGGCCAACAGGATTTGGGGGAAGAAATGCTGATTACAGTGACCATACATCCTGGGACACACACACATGGCCACAGATGAGAAGGCTTTTTGGCACTGGTGAACTGAGGCCTTGGCCCCAGGGCCCAGAACAAATACCACGCAGGGATCACTTCTCTCTGGACAGGGTTCTGCCACCCCTCAGGGACTACTGAACTCTGAAGAGAGGACAATGCCTACTAAAGCTGAGCCCTCCAGGTTTGCTGGCAGTCTGAGGCCCAGGAGGCTAGGGCTGGTTCCAGGTGTAACACCCCGACTCACAACTCAGGATCATAACCTGAGCAAATCAAGGGCCCACTCCTTTATTCACAGGAAGACGCTCTGCTGGAGTCTGTATATCAGCCAGCGCCCAGCTGGCATTTAAAGTCTATACAGTCTTAAAAATGGGGAGCAGAGCATCGATAGACGATTGGATAAAGAAGTTATGGTACATACATGCAATGGAATGTCACTCGGCCACGAAAAATGAAATATTACCATTTGCAACAACATGGATGGACCTAGAGGGTATTATGCTAAGTGAATAAGTCAGACGGAGAAAGACAAATATCATATGATTTCACTTATATGCAGAATCTAAAGAAAAAAATAAATGAACAAACTAAACCAAAGCAGACTCATAGATACAGAGAACAAACTGGGGATTGCCAGACGGGAGGTGTGTTGGGGGGGCGGGGCGCTGGGTAAAAGGGGAAGGGATTAAGAAATACAAATTAGTAGCTACAAAATAGTCATGGGGATGCAGATTACAGCATAGGGAATCTGGTCAATAATACTGTGATGGCTGTGTGCAGTGCCAGATGGGTGCCAGCGTAATCAGGGATCACTTCTATGCTGTTCCCCTGAAACTGATATAAAATAAAATAAACTTATTTTTCAAATGGGGGGCAGAGGAGAAGGAAGAAGAGAGAAGAAGGAAGAGAAGGAAGAGGAGGAGGAGAATAGGGAGAGGAGGAGGGAGAGGAAGTAGCGGCCCTGCTTGTTGCTGCCCTGCTTTTCTGGAATGCAGCTATTGTGTAAAGTTAGGTTCAATGGGACTTCTGGACCTTGGCCTCCCTGGTTTTTTGGGAAGAAGATGGGAGGTGTCTCTCTGAAGAAGCAGAACAGGCTGACTCCGAACCCTGTCTCAGCTGGGAACCCTGTTGGAGCCCTATGTTTTTCCAGCCACTGTAGATGGCTTAGGGCCTCAGCATCCTCCCTCCACTGGCAACTGCCTCCCTCCACCCAGGGCTGGGGTGAGGCCAGAGGTGGGCCTTACCGTGGGCCTTGGC
>NW_006430061.1:419046-438069 GCF_000325575.1 Pteropus alecto
GGACCCAGCTCAAATATCACCTCCTTGGTGAAGCTCTCCCTGCACCCTCTCCCGTCACACGCAAACATCAGCCCTCCTCCTCGGTGCTCCACCAGCCCTTAGAACACAGCACACTCTGATCACAGCTCTCGTGATGGATCTCAATCAGGGGTTCATGGGTGTCTCCCTTACTGAGACAGGCAGTCTCTGTTGGTAGATAGTTAACCATCCGCTCTCAAAAAACAAGCAAAGAAACAAACAAAACCCCAGTTTGTAGTGTTTGCTGATTTCCACGGTGTAAATACTCCCACCAGTGGTCAATTTCCAACTACCAAGTGAATGCAATGTTAGGAACACACAATTGATTCTAGAGAGCCAGCGTGGGCCGGCTCCCGCACAACACCGTGACAGCTCTCTTTGACCATTGACTCCGCAGCACCTGACAAGGGCCTGGACCAGAGAACATGTTGGCAGAAGAGCAGAGCGAGGAACGGCTAGGTGGGTGGGTGGGTAGGTGGAGGACGCTAGAAACAGCTTGTCTTTTGCCAATTACTGCCATCCAAAATGCCACAGAAGGGAGAAAACTCTGCTCAGAGCTGTCTTGCTGAAATGTCTTGCTTGATGTCAGACAGACTCTGCCTCTCCTAGAGACCACAGTTCTTCCACTACAAATTAATTCCTTTAGGGATTAAAGGTTTCGGACCAACTGTTTAGGCTAACAGCTGGACAGGACTGCAGTTGCTGTGAATTATACTGTACCTTGGTCCAGCTCTCATCTCTCAGAGCCTCTAACTTGTATCTTTATCTCTTGTCAGTCTCCTATCATTTCACCAGCTATATTCTTTCCAGGGGGATGTTTCTCAAACCCAAATCTAATAGTGCAGGTAACTGGACAAGAAGACAAAGCCTTGGGCTTATACCTACATAGGTTTGCTCCTGGCAGAAAGGTGCCTGGAAGGGACAGGGTGGGGAAGCTTTGGAAATCAAAGGTGAATGACACCAAGGACTTGATCAGCATCTAACTCTGCCAAGGTCTAACCTTGGCCCATCAGGATAGAGATCAGTGCTGAAAATGACTCCTAGGCAGCCCTACCCCCAATGCCTACCCTATCCTAGTAATTAAATCGACTGATTGGCTCTAATGCTGGACGTCAACCTCCCTGGGGTCTTTTGCAATGACCTGTGTTTTCACCCTGGTTAATGCACAGGCGGGAGCACATCCTGATACCTTGAGGCCTCGACTACATTTGACGATGGCTCTGACAGGCTGAGCCACACCATTCTCAGGAAAAGTTTGCAATTGCCTTTGCCAACTCAAAACTTCAGTAAACCCAAGACGACTTTCTGCGGGCCTGATGAGCTAGATTATGAAGGCCACAGATGGCACATTGGAGCAAATGGGGTTTTTCCTGCCTGGCGAAGCTGCCCTGGGTGAGCACAATTTCTGGGAAGCTGGTCTGGCCTGGGCTCCCGACAGAGGCTTCCGGAGCTGGGAGGGACAGAGTTCTAGGAATCCCTGGGCCGTGCACTGTCATCAGGGCTCTCTCTGCACGATGAGGTTCCTCCTGCCCCCATGTCATGGCTCTTCCAGGGCCAGAAAGGGCCTCAGCATGGCCGATGCTGTTGTGACACCAGGACAGGGCTGGCAGGGCCCCAGCTCCCAAGGCTCCACTTTGGGAGGACAGGCTTACCTTTGTTAAAGAAGTCACAGTCATACGCTGAAAGAGAGAGAACAGAGACTTCTTGAGAAGCATGGAACAGATGGACAAAGCCAAGGCCCCGAGCATCCCAGCTTTCCCTCCTGCCCCTAGGGCCAGACCTGGCCTAACTCCTAAACTCCAAGATTCAGGCGTGGTCATTGGATTCAGATGTCTTAAGGCGTAGGAAATACAGTGGCTCCTGTCTGTGCCCCCAGCACAAAGCTCAAAGCCTGGCCCAAAGTGAATGAGTGAATGAATGAATGAATGAATGAATGAATGAATATTGGGCAGAAGGGTGTGTTTTGTGTGGCCCCAAAGGGCAAGATTAAAATCGAGGGATGGAAGTTCCAATTGGAAATGTTGCGGAAGGTCCTGGAAGAATGCAAGCACAAAATAGAAGTCAGCCTTCTAAGAGTCTTGGTGGAATGGGACCGGGATGAGGGGCCTTCACGACCTAAGGCTTGTTCAGGCCCCTGCGGCAGTTTCCCTCAGGCTCTGACGAGGTCCTCCAAGCGTGTGCTCAGCGCGCCCTCTAGTGGCCAAGCTCAGCAACACAGCCTGCTCCTCTGGGGCCTCACTTAGTCCCTTGCAGTAAGCTGGGGACCTTGCAAGGGGCACCTAAATCCAGGAACAAGGCGATGAGAAACCAGTCGGGTAGATCTGGGATAAAGGCTGATGCTGGGCCTCTCCATTCACAGGCATGGTCTGAAGAGAGCCACCGACTCCGCCCCACGCTCCAAACTCCATGATCCACACAATTCCTTTGCATTTGACATTGTCCCCTGGAAAGAGCACTAGGAGTCATTGGCCTACTGTGTGGTTATGGGCAAATGCCCTCCTTTATAAGATGGGACCACCACTTGTATCTGCCCCACAGACTTTCGAAGCCTGGACTAGGATAAGGCAAGTGCTCGCCTCAGGTGCAAAATTTAAGAGGGCATCAAAAATCTCAGTCATCAAGATATATAATATTTTAATCCAACATTTTTTAATTTCAAAATTAATGCAAAATATCCATGATGAATAAAATATGAAAATTTAAAAATAAAGATAGGATCGGTGACACTGCTTTGCCGAGCCGTATTGGAGCCTGAGGCAAAAGGAAAATCAATAATATTGATCCTGTCATTACTTAAAACGTTCACATTTTGTTCATCAAAGTTATTTTGTAATAGTTTTGATTTTTTTAAAGATACTGTCTTAAAATATGAGTTACGTTGATTACTGAGTTCTCCTGGTGCCCTGTTCAATCTTATGCCGCATAAGGGCCTCACTTGCCTCGCCCTAGTCCTGGCACTGAATATTAAATGAGTTAATCTGCGGAAGGCACGGGGCCTGGCATACAACGGATCCTCGTTAAATGTATGTTCCCTCCTCCTTCCTGAAGGAGTCTGTATCAGAGAAGTAGAGGGAGAAGCAGACTACATGAGGCAGGGCATCCATGGTAAAAGGGTCTCACAGAAAAATGGGCAGCAAAAGGGCAAATGAAAGGCAAATTCTGTTCCATCTTCTTCTTGAAGTCATCCTGTCCGAAGCGCCCGGGGCTCATGACATGCCATGTCCCCACGAAAAATGACAGCAACCTTAGCAATCGCACAGAGCGCTGCGCCAAGCACTTTACATGTGTTATCTCGTTTAAATCCCACAGCACCCTGCACGGTAGGTATAGTTCTCCTAACCCCCCAATTACAACTCAGAGTGTAAGCAGCATGTCCCAGGTTACCCTACTTGGTGGAGCTTGGGTCTGAACCCAAACAGGGCGGCCCCAGAGCCTGTGTGATAACTACTGCACACCAAAGGGAGGCAAACTTGCACCAGGAAGATCATTGATATGCAGGAAAAAATAATAATTAGTTAATAATTTAAATTTCTGTTTTATTTCATCTTTTAAATATTTACTTTCGTAATACATATTTACATATATGTATTACAAAATAATACATATACTCTAATAATAGTATATATGCATATGTATGTGTACTCAACATATTTTTACTTGGTAAGAGTGTGCAACCAAAAGTATTTGCAGATCACCACTGCCCTAAATGTACTGATACCCTGTGCTGCCTCTGACAGCATGTCTCAGCTGACAAAAGGCTTTGACATTCACTATCTCATTTGCTCCTCACAATAAACCTGGTGGGACAGGTCTATTCTTATTTTTCAGATGAGAAAATTGAACCCCAGAGAGGCTGGAGTGACTTGTTTAAGGTCATATAGCTCACCAGTGGCAGCTCTGGGGCTGGAACCCCGGGCTCCTGACTCCTCCATCAAAGTTAAGAGCACAGGTTTGCAGCCAGACTATATGGGGATGAGTCCTGGTATTACTACTAACCTGTGTGACTTTGAACATATTATTTAATCTCTCTCCCTCTAACCTGTTTCTCCAACTATAAAACAGGAATAAATAGTCCTACTTCACAGAGTAGTTGTAAGAATTCAATGAATGATACACATAGCATTCAGTAAATGCAAGCTCGTCAGAGTGATGGTACCTCGCAGGCTGACCCACAGAAGGGGTCCTACTCTCCCCATCAGATGACTGGTGTAGACACTTACGGCAGAGGCGTGGTGTCCGCCAGTCGATGGCTACCCCATGCTGGCAGCACTGGTGAGCATAGGCGGACACACTGGCACAAAAACACTCACAGTCACCGCCCCGGCTGCACCCACATGTATCCGTCAGGCAGTTTGAGTAAAACCAAGTGACATCGACCTAGAAGAGGTCAGAAGTCAGAAGTCAGAGGACAGATTCTGAATATTAGCGCTGCAGCTTCCTAGCTGATGCCAGTCAGCCTCAGGGAGCAGCAAAAACATAAAGGGACCACAAGATGGAATGAAGCTGCGGCCTAGGCTATTGGATCCAGGGATGGAAGGTGTGGCTGAGGAATAGACATGGGGATGAACTGCCAGCCAGGCCCAGAGACAGCCAAGGTCAATCTGACAGCAGCCTTTGAGGCCCTGGAGGGTGCCGTGTCGAGCTGAGTGCCAGCTATCCTCTGTCTCCACTGAGGGCAGAACAAGCAACAGGCCGATGCCACAGCATGAGGGGTTTGGGATCACTATTTGGAAGAAATTCCTGACCTGGAGGAAAAGCCAGACTGAGACAGGCTTGAAAGGGCACAGAAGCTGTGTTTGTCTGACTGTCTGTCCCAGGTCATCTGGAGGAACAGAACAGACTCGCCTGAGCATGCTGGAGGCAGGGGAATGGCAGAGATGAATCTCCCCTCTAGACCTGGGGTGTCTCTTCCAGGCATGATGGAGGGGGCGGTCTGAGAGCAGAAGGGATCCTGGGGCGGGGTTGCTCAGGAGTGCCTGAGGCTGGGGTCCACTCACCACAGGGTGGCAGGTCTCAAACACCTCACTGAGCAGGATGCTGCACTCCTTTTTGGCAAATGGTTCTCGGAGAGGATTCAGCACACACGTGTCCTGGGGGTCGAGGCTGTCTGGGCACTGAGGGGCAAAGGCAGGACTGTCAACCTCCCTACCTGCCAAATGGTCATTGCCCGATATGGTGAACAGACTCTTAGAGCAGCCCCCTGATCTCTACCTCCTGGTGTTTATGTCCTTGTATAATCCCTTCCCCTTGAGTGTGGGAGAGGGACCTAGCTAAGACTTGCTTTAGACCAACAAGAAGATGGCAAAGGTGATGGATGTACATGGTTGCGTTATATAATTTGCAGAGCCCATCTTGCTGGAGTCTCTCCCTTGCTGGCTGTGAGGAAGTAAGCAGACATGTTGGAGAAACTCACATGGCAGGAATGGTGGGTGGTCTCTAGGAGGTGAGGGTCACCTCTGGCCAACAGTCAGAAAAAAACCAGAAGTCTTCAGCTCTACAGTTACAAGGAACTGAACACTGCCAATGACCAAATCACTGGGTGCGGAAGCAGATCCTTCCCCACTGACTCTTCAAATGAAAGCCCAGCCCTAGCTGACAGCTTTGACTATAGCCTGTGGTACTCTAAGCAGAGGACCAAGTCAAGCTATACCCTGACTCCTGACCCACAGAAACTGTGAGATAGGTGCTACATGTGGGTGGTTGAGGGCCGCTGAGTCTGTGATAACGTTGCTACACAGCTACAGAGAACTAATGCAGATCTCCCTGACGTCTGCCGAACCTCCTTCTCAGGCCTACATTTTCACTGGAGTCTCCCAGGGGATGCCCGAGGGGATTAGCTAGTGAGAGAAACAGCAGTGGAGGGGTGTTAAAGGAGAGGAGCAATAAAGGTTAGTGACCCACTCAGCTTCTCTAGAATAAGTGTGGGTACACTTTTCTGAGGCCCTGAGAACAGCCTTGTCCCACCTCAGGATTAAATCGAGCTCCTGGCCATAACTAAAAAGCTCCCTCGATCCCGGTCTACATAGGCTCATCTCCGTCTACTCCCCAACAGAGAATTAGGGACCTCCGATCCCTCAGTCCAGGAAAGGCAAATATGTAACACTCACGTCAACATTCTCTGCTGCTCCACCTGTAGCAGACCTAACTAACCAATCACAGTTCTCCTTCCAGCTGAGTCTGAAACAAGTCTTAGATATTACTTAACACAGCTTCCCAGGCAGCAGCTTCTGACTGATCAGAGATGTCACATGAGATGAAATCTATTCACCATCTGTCTCCTGGCACAGCCCCTTCACTTCACAGAGGACCAGACTTACTCAGGTTCACCCAGTAAGTCAATGGATGATCCAAGATAAGAACCCAGGTCTTCCGCTCTCAGTTCAGTGCTCACAGCTTAGAAGATTCAGTCAGACATCTCTCAGATCATTGGGACGCCCTGACTCATTTCTGCCTCTGCTCATGTTGTCCTCCCTCTCAGAGGTTTTCTGTCTGATACTTTCAGCCTTCCAAATATGGCCTCTCTTTTAAGTATCTCACTAGTCCCACCTCCTCCAGAAAGCCTTCTCTGATTGTCTCAACCCACATGGTCTCTCCTCAGTGCTAGACCTAGTGCCAGGCACTAGGGGCACTGGGGGCACAGAAATGGGTAAGATGGTCATGCTTCAATAAACCTCGCCTTCCTGCTAGGTGGCCACCTCCTAGGACAGAGATTTTGTCTCCTTCCCAGTCCCTGCCCTCCTCGCAGAGCCTGGTCCAGGGCAGGTGTGCAGCCTGATTTGTGAGAGGGAATGGTGTGCATCCTTGGGTCATAGGACAGTCTAGGGCTGGAGATGCCGGCTCGGAGGCTGAGAGAGCAGTTGCAGTTGCAGGAGCTTCATACCAATGTCCCTCTTCCCTGACCTGGGCCCGGTTCTCTCAGTGCCGGCCAGGGCCCGTGCGGGTGAGGGAGTGAGCCAGCCGGGGGAGGCTTTACCTCGACGGCAGCCCAACTGCTGCCAAACTCCTGCGGGTTCGTTAACTCTAAGTTCTCCGGGGTCCTCATCTCATTGATGGTTTTTAAATCAAAGTTCCCACAGAGTCCTCCCAGCTGGCCCTAAAAGAAGAGGGGACACCACGATCAGCTGCAGGCTCTCAAGGGGTGAACCATGGGCAGAGGGGTTGCCATGAGCACATGAGTCTGTCATGAACCCAGAAGCAACTCCTGGAGTCACAGTGTGAAGAGAAATAGGAGAAGGGTCGGAGGAGAAGGGACACAAAGTGGAGTGGGGGAGGACAGGACGGAAGGTATGATGCTCCTGGCTCCTCGGTGAGGGTACGGCTCACCCAAAGACACCCATTGGGTTGGCTCAACCCCCGGAAGGAGCAGAGGGTCCCTTGAGGATTACCTGCCACTGCGGCCCAGCCTGGATGTGCACTGTGGTCCTCTGGTCCCATAAAAGGGTGATGTGCTCCCATGGGAAATGTACCAGCGTGAAAAACCCTGCTTGCCATGTGTGGACCTCCTGCTTTTCATCCAGGAAGCTCTCAGGACTCTAGAGGGACAGAGATGTTCATTCCTGAGGTCCAAGTGTTCCCCAACACCCGGATCAGCTGGGCCTGGCTGGGGGTTGGCAGCCCCAGGACCTCACCAACTCGTCTACCTCTCTCACACACTGACATTGACTTCTGTGTTCCTGACCCTGGCCAAGGAATTCAATCCGGGCTGCTGACTCAATGGTTCCAAGAGAAATTGCTATGGTAAAGAAACCAGTCCACACTCCTTTTGCCCCCAGCCCCCGTTAACCTGCAAATTATCTATACAACTTCACCTGTACCGGGCCTTACAGGATTTCCTGAGTCGTCATCAAAGATGATGAATGAGTTCCCAACATTGATGGAAATAAATTTCCTGCAGATGATGCCAGAACTGTAGCAGTTTACATTTTCTACAATCACGGAGAAGCTGAAATTCGATGTGCTCTAAGGAAAACACAAGTCAGTTTAGTAAAACCAGGAGACAAGAGATCCTGCTGAGAGGTTCCAAGGTTCCCTGGATATTTCTCTGGCACTTTCCCACATGCCCCATTGGTACCCATTGGTCTACAGAGGTAGAGGGACACAGATTCTAGTTTTCAATCTACTTCTACTTATTTCCTGTGTGACTCTGGGCAACTTTAGTTCTCTGAAGCTCAGTTTCTTTTTTGGGTACCTAGTACAGTGTTTAGCATGTAGTGACTCTCCAAAGCATATCTGATGAATGAATGAATGAATGAATGAATGTATAATAGGGATGAATGGTGTCACAGAGATAGAGAGACACAGATTCTAGTTTTCAATCTACTTCTACTTATTTCCTGTGTGACTCTGGGCAACTTTAGTTCTCTGAAGCTCAGTTTCTTTTTTGGGTACCTAGTACAGTGTTTAGTATGTAGTGACTCTCCAAAGCATATCTGATGAATGAATGAATGAATGAATGAATGTATAATAGGGATGAATGGTGTTGACAGGGGTGTGGGGGAAGGGGCATTGTCTTACATATGATGATAATAGTATAAGCCTTTTGGAGGGCAATTTGTAGGCAGTGAACAATGTATTACACGTACATAACTTTTTATAACAATTCCACTTCTAAGAGTCTAGAGATACATCCACAAAAGTATTCACTGAGCATTTGAATATTTGCAACAATCTATATGTCCGTCAATGGGGGAATAATCAAAACTGAGCATGTCCTTTCTGTAGAATTCTACAAAAATAAAAAAGAAACGAGTATGTACTGACTATGTAAGATAATGTCCAAGGTATAATATTAAGTGAAAAAAGCAAATTGCAGAAACCTCGCCATAAAAAATAAACACAGTATGTGTGTGTGTGTGTGTGTGTGTGTGTCTGTGTGTCTGTGTGTGTCTGTGTCTGTCTGTCTGTGTGCCTGCCCGCCTGTCTCATGGAAAATGATCTCGCAGGATTTATACCTGACTTAAAAACAGGGAATGGGAGTAGAAGAGATGTGAAGGTGAATATTTGTTTTTAATATATGCTTCTATGTTGTTTTAAATGTTAGTGAAGAGCATGCATTATCTTTGAAATTTAAAAACTAAAATAAAATTGGGTCAATAATTTTTGTCTTGCGGAATTATTAAAATTATATAAAAGAGCCCAGTACAATGCCTCCCCCAAAGAAAGGACTCATTCCATTAAAGGTCTGTCGTTGTTGTGGTTGTTGTTGTTGTTACTATTATATAATGAGATAGGCCCTTAGCATAACCAAGGTTCCCTGGATATTTCTCTGGCACTTTTCCACTTGCCCCATTGGTACCCTTTTCTCCTGGAGGCGATCCTGCCCCAACTGTCCCTCCCACATCACCATTCCTCTTCCTCCTGGTGAGCTGAAGGCTTTAACATGTGACTCCTTAAACACACCAACTCTCCAGTTAGAGTTCTTGGTTCAGATCTGACCCAAGCTCTGCAACTGCCTAGCTGTGTGACCTTGGGCAAGATAACCAACTTCGCTAAGTCCAAGTTGCTACTTCTATAACATGGGGTCAATAAACTCTATCTCCTAGGGTTGCTGTGAGAATTAAGTAAAATAATCCACAAAAATGGCTCAGTAGACCACCAGGCATATAATAAAAGCTCAAAAAGCATTAGCTCTTGCTACAGACAGAAAAAACATGGGGACTCAAAGGGACAAGGTTATAACGGTGAGTGGACAGGCAGTGGGGTATTTTATGACTAGTGAGCTCTGTCCAGCCCCTAAGCTGCTCCTCAGCACTTCTTCCCACCTCTAGATAGCCATATTCAGGGCTTAGATCCCACCCACCAAATTATGCATCAGACTGGAGTCCAGAGCATCACCATGCTAGCCTAACAGGTCCTCAGCCTCAGCTGCTCTGGGTCTCCATGGAGCTAGCCAGGCAGACACAGTCAGGAGCTCACCTTGACCAAGTGCACTTTGCACGCGCCCACGAAGTCAAATGGGAGCCCATCAAAGGTGCGGTAATGCCGGTCGCCGTAGGCCGTGCAGGTAGAGGCACAGGGGTGGAGAGCACACTGGAACGAGCCTCGCCAGCACATGCTGAAACACAGCACCCAGGCCCACTTGCGGGGCAGAGCCCCACCTCCACTCTGATTATCCTTGACAAAGACACTGTCTACTGAGCCCTCACTGTGTGCCCCTGGGCAGAGGGTCAACAAACATCAGCCTCTGCGGAAGCTGGAGGGTGAGATTGTACCTCTGCGGAAGCTGGAGAAGTCAGCCATTGGAGCACACGTGGCTGTGCACACACACATGTGCACATACTCATTAAGGTGAGAGGAACCTCTAAGTCTAGGAAACCTTCCTCGGCCTACAAGAGACAGAGTTCAGGAGAGCTGAGTGGCTGGCAAGGGCTCCTACAGCACACACTTATCTCTGAAATACCAGACCAGGAGCCGATACACCCAGCCTGACCTAAAGCTACTTTACACAGGATCTTGTGCCCAGCCCGATCCCTTTGGACTGTCACCGGAATGTGATGTGGGACCAGGACAGGACATGGGTTCCACTGGGTGGGGGGCTCCACTGGAATAAGCTGAGACATCCTGATCCTGTTTCCTTCTCCTCCCCATCTTAGCCCCATTATTCTAAGCTAATGAGTTTTGGTCATTGTCCAAAGAGTTGCAGGAACCAGAGCTGGGACGATTCTTTGCCTGGGGCAGTGGCAGGGCTGCCTTGGTCCTGCAGACACATCTAAAGCTGGAGGAGCACTGGGATGCTCAGAGCCCTGGAAAACCCATGCCGGGCCCTCTGCAGGGGAGCAAGAGCATGAGAGGAATATCAGGGAGCTCCATGTGCCCTTCAGAGATGCTCTCTGTGCCAGGAACCTCTGAGGGCATCTGCAGAGGTGGCCACAGTAGGAGCTGCCTAGCCTGGGAGACATGGGTTGAGAGGCCTCATTGATTGTAGGGGCAGTTGTAAGGCCTTTGGAGGGGTAATTAGGGGAATCTCAACACTGAAATGATTTACAAGGCTGGGAAGACTCTCAGCAGAGGACAGGTAGAGATTAAGAAAATAAGTTGCTTAAAAATGAGTCCCCATAGACACCTCTAGGAGCCAAGCTTTTGAAAGGCAAGTTAATGTGCGTTAGGCCCAGCAGCAGTGGAAGCCTGGGGAGCTGTTTAGAAGGTTAAGTCTCCACCCATTTCCTATCTTCTGTTGTTTGGCCCAGTGCAGGCCCTACAGAACTGGTCTTCTGTTTGTTTCCATAGAATCCAATCCATGTGCATATACACTCACATATGTATACTTACATTATTTATGTACATATCGCATGCAAATATATTCACATATACACTCACTCACTTACATATATAGGCATGTACATATTCATAGGAAAACACAAATGCACATTTACACATATATGTTTGTGCACATGCAATGCAAATTGTATACCCAATGCACACACATTCACACTCTTTACACATACATGTTCCCACATACTAAATAGATACATATGCTCACAAATATATATAAACACACCTATATAGCTATACAAATTTATAATTGTATGTATTCCCTAACATATTCATGTTTATGAATGCCCACCTATTCATATACATGTGCGTGCGTATACGTTCATGCCATCTGTGCATTTTGGATTTGTGCCCACATTTGCACAGTCACATAAATATGCAAACACACTATCATGGTTACAAGTATGCATATATACACATTCAGATACATGTCTGAACAAATTCACATTCATGTAAATACTCACAAAAAAATCCCCCCAAATTATTTTTATGCATATACTTGCATATGTATGCAAACCCCTACATAGCACACAAATATATAACATGAATATGCACATGGGGGAAGGAAGAATGCTAGACTGTGTTCACGATGCATCCCATATCCATCCTCCGCCCCTTCCCCAACAAAAGCAGAGCCTGTACGGAGCCCTCACTTACCAGGTGTGGCAGGGAGACATGACTTGGTCCCCAGGGAAATACTCCTTCCCCTTCCAAGTGCACGGGCACTCCTCTGGCAGGAAACATGCATCCCCATGTCTGAGTAGGCTGTAAGCACACAGCAAGCAGGTGGTCAGTAGAGCACCCTTCTCATATCTGCCATCTGTGGAGGTCCCTGCATCCAATTGGATATCCTGTGGGTGGCTCTCAGCATTTACCCTAAAAGAGGCTGACCATGTACCCTCTACCATACTGATTAATGGGGTTCAGAGGTACTTTAGTAGCTGGAAATACCAGACAGAGACTTGATCCAACTTGAAAGTCTCTGCCATCCACCAGGAAGCAAGGCTCAGCTACAACAGCCACATCCTCCCTGACCAGGCAAGATGACATTTGTCCCTTAGGCACTAGCTGTGTACTAATAAACAGACCGTGGATGTGGGCATTGACCCTCTTACTCATATGGCTCATGGAACAACCAGTAGATCTGCACGAAAAGAAATGTTAAAGGAAGTTTTTCAGGAAGATGCAAACCCAGCTCCACATGAAGGAATGAAGAGTTGATAAATATAAAAAAATTATTTCTTAATTATTTTAAGATGTAACTGAGCACTGAGAGCAAGATTAATGTCAGTGAATTGTGGAGTTTATAACATATGTAGAAGTAAAATGTATGACAATAATAGTATAAAAGATAAGAAGGAAGTAAATGAAAGTACACTGTTGTAAGTATTCTACATGAAGAGGTCAAATATTAATTCATGGTAGATTGTGATAAAGGAAAGATACATATTGTAATCTCTTAAAAACTGCAAAAAAAAAAAAAAACCCAAACTCAAGATATATAGTTAAAAAGTAATAAAAGAGATAAAATAGAATACTAAAAAATGCTAAACCCAAAAGAAGGTAGAAAAGGAAAAAAAAAACAACAAAGAATGATAGGACAAACAGATAATAACAAGATGGTAGTATTAAATCCAATCAAATTACATTAAATACTAATGCATAAACCATCCAATTAAAAGGGAGAAACTGTAACATCAGCTAAAAAAGCAAGACCCAATTATATTTTGCTTACAAAAGACCTAACTGAAATACGAAGGCACAGGTAAGTTAAAAGTAAAATGACAGGAAAAAATAGCATGCAAACAACAGTAATAAAAAAGATGAAGTGGCTATATTAACATCAGACAAAGAAAACTTCAAGACAAGTAGCGTTAACAGCAATAAGGAGGAATATTTCATGATAATAAAAGAGTCAGTTTATCAATGGGCATGTACCATGTCATAGAGCTTCAAAATCAGAAGCAAAAACTCACAAAACTGAAAGGAGAAAGACAAAATCACAATTATAGTTGAAGATTTGAATACTTCACTCCATTGATGATAAAACAAATAGGCAAAAAAAAAAATAAAAATAAAAATCATCAAAGATGTAGAAAATTTGAACAACTCTAACAATGCTCTAGCCCAATTAACAATTAAAGAACTCTCTATCCAATAATAGCAGAATGCACATTATTTTTACGCATACATGTGAAATTCATCAAGAAAACTATATTCTGTACCATAAAAAAAACCAGTAAGTTTCGAAGCCTCAAATCATACAAAGTATATTCTCTGACCACAATGAAATTAAATTGGAAACCAAAACAAACAGATATAAAGAAAACCTCCAAATATTCAAAAAATTTAGTAACATTTCTAAATAAACCATAGATCAAAGACAAAATCACGGAGGAAATTAAAAAATATTACAACTAAAATAATGAAAACACTTTGCATCAATATTTGTAGAGTGCAGCTAAAGGAATGCTTACAGGGAAATTTTTAGCTTTAAACGTTTATATTAGAAAATAAGAAATGATTACAATAAAATATCTGAACTAGAACAGAAGACCAAATTAAATCCAAAGTAAGTATTAAGAAGGAAATAATAAAGATAAGAGCAGAAATCAGTGAAATAGAAAACAGAAAAACAACAGAGAAAATCAATGAAACAATAAAATTGACAACCTGGCTAGACTAGATAATAAAAAAAAAGAAAGAAAGAAAAGAAAAGAAATGATTCAAATTACCAATGTCAGGAACAAAGAGGACACAGCACTGCAGATCCTACAGATTACAAGAAAAATAAGGGAATATTTGTACAATGTTAAGCCAATAAGTTTGACGACTTAGATGTAATGGACCAAAAAAACCAAACCAAAACATCAAATACTTATGAATAAATTCAGTAACAAATGTGCAAAAACCTCTATGTGAAAACTGTGAAACATGGCCGAAAGAAATTCAAGAAGACCCAATGAAATGGAATGATAATACCATATTTATGCTTTGGAAGACTCACTAGGGCGAAGATGTCAGTTCTCCCCAAATTCATCTATAAATTCAACATAATCCCAAACACAGTCCCAGGGGCTTTTTGTAGAAATTGACAAGCTGATTCTAAACTTACATGGAAATGCAAAGACCTAGAAGTGCCAAGAAACTTTGATAAAGAACAAAGTTGGAGCACTATCACTTTATGATTTCAAGACTTACTATAAAACTTTAGAAATCAAGACAGTGTGACATTGGCCTAAAGATAGACAAATAGATCAATGGAATCAAATAGAGAGTCCTAAAATAGACATACATTTATAGTCAATTGATTTTTCACAAAGGTGTCAAAACAATTCAATAGGGAAAAGAAGTCTTTTTTTTTTTTTTTAATGGGGCTAGAACCACTGGATATGTTAGAAAAATAAAATAAAATAAAACAACTCCATCTTACAACACATACAAAATATAGTAATTTTAGATGGATTTCAGACTCCAGTGTAAAAGTTAAAATTGTAAAGCTCCCAGAGGAAAGCATAAAAGCATGTCTTTGCAACCTTAGAGTTGGCAAAAATTTCCTAAGATGGGACAAAGCACTAATCATAAAGGAAAAAATGATGAATTAGACATCATGAAAATTTAAAACTTCTGCTTATCAGAAGTCCTTAGACATATTAAGACATATTAAGTAAATAAACAGGCAAACCACAGACTGGAGGAAAATATTTGTAATATGTATATCTGACAAAGGACTTGCATTCAGAATATATAAAGAACTACAACTCAATAAAAACAAACAAATAAAAAATAGGCAAAAGACGAATGGACGTCACAAAGGAAGATATACAAAAAGCGCATGAAAAAGTACTGATCATTAGTCATTAAGGAAATATAAATTAAAACCATAATGATATGACTATGTTCTCACTAAAATAACAAAAATGAAGAAGACTGAAAACATCAAGTGTTAGTGAGGCTGTGTTGCAGCCAAAATTCTCATGCAGTGAGAGTGTAAAATCGTACAAACGCTTTGGAAGGTAGTTTGGCAGTTTCTTATACAGTTAAACATAAATCTACCCTAAGATCCAATTCCACGCTGACATGTTCATCCAAGAGAAAGACACAGTGGCCTTATTCAAAATAGCCCCAAACTGGAAACAACCTAAATAGCCATCAACATTTGAATGAATAAATGAATTACTGTATATTCATACAATGGGATACTACTGAGCAATAAAAAGAAACAAACCACTGGAAAATGCAACAATGTGGATCAATCTCAAAAACATAGCTAAGGGAAAGAAGCCAGCTTGAACAGGCAGAGGCCATCTATGCTAACATGAAGAAGAAAAAGGGGGAGGAACCACCTGGGGAAAGGCATAGGGCACGAGGGAATTTTTTTGAGGTGACAGACATGTTCTATATCTTGAGAGGGGTGTGGGTTACAAGAGAGTATAAATTTGTCAAAGCTTAGCAAACAGTATACTTAGACTCTGCATTTCACTGGATATAAATTATGGCTCTTTTAAAAAATATTCAAAGGGAAAAAAACCAGTGAGACTCCAAAAGCAAGTTGGAAGCTTCATATTTAAGGACACCTACTATTTTGCTTGGGAACCCCCAAAATATCAGTTTCTCTAGTTTTTTTCTCTTGGCACAATCAATTTTCAAAAGAACTCTTTTTTTCTTTTCTTTTTTTAAATCTCTGGCCTGGGAGGCAAAACCTAGATGCCACCAACCTGGGAACCAAGCTGGATAAGATGGCTGGAGTCCCAGTAGGCTTTCACTTAATCTCTCAGTTTTCACTCTGCACCTCATCCCTCCTAGTGCCCCCAAGTGTCTGATTTGGTTTCTCTAGAAACTCTTACCACATTTCTCTGGCTGGACGGGGCTAGGGCACGAGGAGGGAGGGTGTTCGCTGTTCCTTACACAGACTTGCGATTCATCCTCCTGTCTCCCTCCCACCGCCCCGAACTTCTGAGATGCCTGGAGCCTGCTGCTCCCAAAGTTGTCAACACGATATAGGTTGGTCTTCTGGGTCTGCAAGCATCAGCCGTCAACCTCTACTCTGCAAGGTCAGTTTCTACACATCTAACCTCATTTCTTCTTTAAAAACTGTTGACCCATCTTGTGCTACTGTCATCCTACTCTTGTTCTCTTTGTCCCTGGAGATATATACTTTATTCCATTGCCAACGTTTCACTGTGATTGTGGGAGGAAGAAGAAAAAAAAAAGAAAGAGCATGTGATTAATACCCTGTGTTTTTCCTGAAGCCGCTTTACCTTTCTAAGCCTCTGTTTCTTTATGTGTAAAACGGAAATAATGATATCTTCCTCTCAAGGTTATTATGAGAATTTAATTATAGACCTGGGCACACTGCCTAACACCTAGTAGATACACAATAATATTGGTTTCTTGTCCTTCCTTTCCCAATAATTGCATCAGACACCGGCAATGGGCTGGCTCACTGCCTTCCACCTTCAGCCCCAGGCCCAGTCTCTCCTGCTTTCTTAGAGGTCTCCCCTGCCACCCACCTTCCATCACTCCCTTCTTGCCCTCTGCAGACCTGCCTGCATCCCTGAGCACCTGCTGTGTGTTCACCACAGAGGAGAGGAGTATACAAAGATTTGGAGCTCTGGCCTTTGTTCTCAGAGTGCCCTCAATCTGTGGAGCATACTTTCCTTACCTTTTAAGGGACCATTTCATCCCATGATCCTCTCAGAGGACATGTGCAAATGCATGGGATCCAAATGAGAGAAGACAATGCTGTCTGCTCACATAGAGTGCTTGCTCTGTGCCAGTACACAGATGAGGAAACTGAGGCTCAGGGAAGTGAACTAACTCATCCAATAAGTGGTGAAATCAGTATTCAAGCCTGGCTCCAGTCTGTGCTCATAATCACTGTGTTAGACTGCCTAGTGGCTCAGCATTCAGATACAAAGAAATCTGTGGCCCGAGTCTGTGCTCGTAATCACTGTGTTAGACTGCCTAGTGGCCCCAGGGCTCTTGGCTCAGCATTCAGATACAAAGAAATCTGTGGCCCACAGGACCCCGCAGTTGCCCAGAGTCCTTTGCAGCAATACACAACACTCTGAGATTCTTAGAAACACTGTGGAGAGGAGCAGGGGGACCCTTCACGGTGGATGTCACCGCCCTCAATTCACAGATGAGCAAACCGAGGCTCAGAAAAACTGAGTGGCTCATCCGATGTCACATAGCTGTGACAAACACTAAGCTTTCTGGACTGTGGATGTTCTTGGCACAGCACCAGGACCTGGATTGAACTTTGCAAGGCCTGGAGCAGAGCAGGGGGATCCAGGTACTGCCCTGCTCAGGCCAGTCCTGCAAACAGCCCGCAGGGCCTTACAGACAAGAAAACTGATGCCCAAGGGTCCATGTAACTTGTCAAAGGTCACCCAGCCTATTGGAAATCTTCATATCCTATCCTACCCTTTGGAGCCTGGCGATTGAAAAGGGAACTCCACTCTGCTTTTGGGAGCTTTTGAGTTAAATTAACCCCTAATGCTGGAGAGTGTTTTAGAGCCCTGCTATTCAAAGTATGGTCCCCAGACCAGCAGCACCAGCACCAAATGGGAGCCTGTCAGAAATGCAGAGTCTCAGGTGGAGGCCCGGGTGCATGTTAGCATTTGGAGGAGTATAGCCTTAGAGACCCCAAAGCACCTTCATGAAAGGGATCTCACTGAATCCTCCATTCCCCAGTCCCCTCAGGGAGGGATCCATCAGCCCTCATTTTACGGATGAGCACTTGCTCAGAGAGGTCGCACGGTGAGTCACTGGTGGAACCCAGCCCAGCTCTCCTGTTTCAGTCCACCTTGCCTCTGTGGTCTCGCCACCACGCTTTCTTTACAGTGAATGACCCTCAGTTTCTGACCCCCGAGGCCTTAGGCCAAGCAGCAGACTCGTGTACACCAGGACAGTGCTGCAAAAGGCCTTCAGTGACAGACACTCTTTACAAGCTCGTCTGAGGCCTAAGTGGCAGCAGGTGGTAATTGAGCTTAGGATCCTGTGCAGGTTCTCGAGACCTCATGAGGCTTTCTTGTGGATGCCCTTGCCTGGGAAGGAGCAGGCTCACGACCCACACTATGCCCTCTGTGTAGGGGACCGGTCCTTGGGCCTCACAAAGCCAGCATGCTCTGATCAATG
The DNA here is from genome assembly GCF_000325575.1 of Pteropus alecto. NCBI lineage: Eukaryota > Metazoa > Chordata > Mammalia > Chiroptera > Pteropodidae > Pteropus > Pteropus alecto. The sequence continues at coordinate 437,479 of NW_006430061.1, forward strand.
GGCAGGGTTCGGAGCAAGCAGAGCTGGGTTTGAGGCATGGCTCCTAGGCCAGACCATTTCTCTTTATCTTACCCCTGGCCTCAGTTTCTTGACCTGCAAAATGGGAAAAAACAATATTTCCCTCCTTTCTTCCACGGATGCTCTGAGATTGAAGGGAATAATATCAAGGTGCTTTATAAACAGTAAAGTTCCAAACTGACTAGCCCCTCCCCTTCCTACCCTAGAAGGCCCGACTCCCCATCCCCTCACTTCCTTCTGCTGCCTGGTCTGGGCCAGGACCCCCATGTGGCCACCCATCTCTGCATGGGCTAAAGGACACAGCCCTGCATTGCCACGTCATAGGATGAGGTGCCCGACTCTCTTCTCAGCCCAGACCTGAAGCAAGACCAGCATTAGAAATGAGAACTGGCAGAGCTGGGCGCTGGGCCCCTGCAGCCACTGCAGTGGACAGAGCACCCACGAGGCAACCCACAAAACATAGCTCATGTGGGTCTCACAGCTTTAATGGCACCCAGGAGGGACATTGGGTAGGGCTTTTTTGTTTGAGTATTATAAGGGTACCAGTTTGCCACCCGAGGGCTCTGGTCAGAC
>NW_006430061.1:438089-445421 GCF_000325575.1 Pteropus alecto
ACACAGGTTTTATTTCATGGCGTTCAACTCACTGGATCTGTAGAGCAGGGGTCCCCAACCCCTGGGCCGAAGGCTGGTACCGGTCTATGGTCTTGTAAGAACCGGCAACACAGCAGGAGGTGAGCGGCAGGCAAGCAAACTAGGCTCGATCTAGTATCACTGCCTCAGCTCCACCTCAGATCATCAAGCCTTAGATTCTCACAGAAGTACCCATCCCTGGTGCCAAAAAGATTGGGGACCACTGCTCTAGAGCATGCCAGACACCCCTCAGTGCTTCCACTTTGGTACCTCGTTTAATCCTCACAACAATTTGTTGAGGTGCTAGGTATTGTTATTATTCCCATTATACAGATGAAAACCTGAACCTCAGACAGACCAGGCCCCTTCTTTATCCAAGGTTACATGCTGGTAATAAGTAGGGATACAAGGAATCCATTTCAGGTTGCTGTCCACCCTCTTGCCTTCTCTCAGACTCCTCACTGGCCAGCCCAGGGCTAGTGCCTGTCTGCAAGGCAGTGTGAGGTTTTCCCCTGCCCCATAAGGTCTCTGGTGGTGCCAGCCCTCAGAAGTAGGAGACCATGGCAACTCGGATACATACCCTTGGGGACAGGCACAGCCTGAGAGGCAGGGGCCACGGGCTGGCACACTCAGGTTCAACAGCTGCTGCTCACATGTCCTCTCTCTGCTCAGCTCAGGGTTGGCGTGCAGGTCACTGCAGTTCACAAAGACCTGGCCGGCTGGGCAGGCAGCAGCTGGAAGATAGTGGGTGGGTACTGGAGAGAGCCTATACACTCAGCAGGATGCTTGGAACACCTGGGCCTGGGGGTGGGCTTCTGGGTGTCAGGGGTGGCCAGGGAGACCTAGGGACCCAGCATCTGGAAGATGCAGGGAAATATGGGGCTCTGATACTTTCTCATAGCCTGGCTATTCCTGAGATGTCCCAGATCGTGGGTTCCCAGATGCGCATCACAGGAAGATGAAGGGATGTGTGCTGTCACACAGCAGGGCAACCACCACAGTTACCAGTACCAATTACTGAATATGTCTTCCCCACCAGGTACTGTTCCAGGTACTTGGCATGCATCATTTTAGTTAATCCCGCCGCAGCTCTGTGAGGCATTCTTAACCCCCATCTTCCCATATAATGGAGAGAAGCCACTTCAGCTTGTAAAAGGCATGACAAAAGTAAGTGAGAGGAAGTGACTCAGAGGGACCAGGGGAGGGGCCAAAAATTGAGTAGCCATAAAGTATGGCAGGGTGGCCGGAGAACTTTTAACAGGAAGTCAATTTCCTATTACCTATATTTCTGTAACTAAATGTACTCTCTCTCCTTGAGCCTTCAGTCAAGTTGGCCATATACACTCATACCTGTGTGAGTGATCTTTTTTTAGGGAAATCAACAAAAGGGAGCTAAATTTTATGCACAGTCTGGGATGGAGCAGAGAGAAAGGAATAGCCACAGGAGATGAAATGAAAATCCCAAAGAGGCAGAAATCCGAAGCCAGAAGCAATAAAAGGAAAACACTTTCAAGAATATACATCAAACATGGGAAGAATATGGGAATCTAGATTATGTGCAAAAGAGTTAATGAAGGCTCCGAGGAGAGAAGTGAACTACCCAGAACTGCACAACTAATGAGTCCCGGGCGGGATCTGAACCCAGGGCTTCCTGATTCTGGAGACCCTGCTCTTTGCCCCCTGCCATATGATTATCTTCCAATTCCCTCCAATTCCCATCCTTAGCAGCCTCCTCGCCCAGGAGGCCCTCCCTGGAGGCTTCAGCTCCCTGCTCTACCACCTCCAAGCCTCACAGGCTGATCTACCACCATGCCAGCCCATCCCCCATCTCTATCGCCTGGGAGAGTCTCAAAGGCCCAGGCTGTCCTCCCATCTCTGTGACCCCCACGTCCAGCACTCTGCTAGGCAGAGTCAGCCTCAGAAGACACGTGACAGCTCAGACCGAGGAAATTCAGGACCTAGGAGAGATTAGGGAACCGCCCAGACACACAGCTGACTGCCCCTGGGGGAGACAGAGTCTCAGTCTCTCCTTTTCAAGGAGTAGGAGGACACTCACTATGGTAGGACTCAGACTGGGACAAGATTTCTGGATGCTGCCCTCCAAGCTGGAGCCTCAGTGCAGGGCAAGGTCTGGGCTGGTCTCTCTCCATCCCGATCTGTCTTTGAACTCCCCACTCTCCTCTCCATAACCCCACTACCATAGGGGAGGGCCAGAAGAGACCCCCTCCCTTCCAGTCACCCTTACCTGGGGCTCTGCTATCACAGCTCATGACTCCATCTTTGCAGTGGCTGGAGAGAGAATGAGAATGAGAGAGAGAGAGACTGGGGTCAGCCAACCCAGTCACTGCAGAGCCCAGACACAGAAACCCTCGTCAGTGCAGGAGCCCGAGACCCCAAGTCACTGCACTCAGGTCCCTGCAGGGTCAGACAGATATCCCCACTCCCTGTCCCTGGCTCCCTGTGCAGAGGAGGGTGGGTGTCGTGTTATGGAAAGTTCTGCTCAGCGGCACTTTCTTCAGTCAGCAACTGCCATTTAAAGAGAGGACAATAACACTGCTATGTAGAGCTCACCAGTGGCCCAGAGATGGAATGTCACTGTCTCCCGGGGGATAGTCCACTCCTTGGAAATGACAGGAGCACTGGTTCCTGTAAAACCCAGGATCGGAGAAAAGGGAGTGGACTCAGGAGCGGGGGCAGGAATCCCAAGGACAGCGACCCACTCTTCAGCCATCCAGGTTCATAAAGATGCAGAGAGAAGTAATGACATCTACTGTGACATGTGACGCATCTCCAGGGAGTGGCGAAGCCAGTCTGGCACCAGGGACAAAGGTCAGGGCTGGGACCCAGATTCAAGGGCCATTTACCGAACTTGGACAAGGACAGCCCACTGGTCTCTACACTCCAAAAGCCAACCTCATGTGGACTGTAAGAACAGGAGCATACTTCTTTGTCCCAGGCTGTGGCAGGGAAAAGGCGCATATTCTTGTACTGGTCACTCGCACCCAGGATCTGTTCTGATTGCTCAGTGCCTATGCCATACCGGTTCTTAAATCTTTTGAACACCAGGCTAGGCCCTCCAAATACATTGTCTCATCTGTTCCTCACGGGGATCTTGTAAGGCAAAATCCTTATGCTGTCTTTTGGGTCCTCGCTGGAGGTCATCTGAGGGCAAACACTGCGTTTCCTCTCACACCTCCCACGGCACCTGCCAGTTACGGCCAGGTGCAGGCCTTGGAGCAGAGCCGTTGAGGGCTGGAAGGGAAGTCTGAACTCATCCGACCCCAGGGCTTCTCGATCACCTCCTCCTTCTCCAGCCTCCCTCACCCCCATATAAGGCTCCCCTGGTCTGTAACACTCAACATCAAGGGTTGGTGGCAGGATGTACATCTAGATCTCAAGGGAAGATTCTGCAGTTCGAAAAGGCCTCTGAGTGATTCCAATATACCCCCAAAAGCGGTCTCTCTCCAGCCCCCGACACTCAGTCAAATATGATACCTTTTTCCAGATGGAGGAACAAACCTAGAGGGGACCAAGGGCCTTGCCTGTCAGCCCCAGGATCCTGCGAGGTCACGACCTGCCACCTTCTCCTCACACTATGCCTTCCAGCCACACTGAGAACATGTCTTGGGGGTGACTCCAATATACCCCCAAAAGCGGTCTCTCTCCAGCCCCCGACACTCGTCAAATATGATACCTTTTTCCAGATGGAGGAACAAACCTAGAGGGGACCAAGGGCCTTGCCTGTCAGCCCCAGGATCCTGCGAGGTCACGACCTGCCACCTTCTCCTCACACTATGCCTTCCAGCCACACTGAGAACATGTCCACAGCCACATGGCCCTGTCCCCTCTGCCTGGAGCACTCCTTCTTCACTTCCCCAAATCTCCTCACCAGAAAGGCCTTCCTTTCATGCTCACCTCCTGTGACCTAACAGCCACCATGCCCGCCCGAGGACTCCTATTCCCACTCTGCTTTGTTTGGATTTTTATTACCACCAGACCCATCAAGTGTCGTTTACTTGTTCATTATCTGTCTCACCACCTAGAGTGTGAGCTCCACGAGGGCAGGGTTCTGTTTTGTTTGCTGCTAAATTCTCAGAGCCCAGAAATGTTCTATTTTGTGAGGAGGCTGGGCTGGAGGGGTCTGAAGAGCCAGGGCTGAGGAGAGAGGCCTGGGAGAGGGGTCCAGAGAAGGGAGCCCACCCACCCAACCACTCACCTTACCCACAAGGTCTGCCCTACGACTGTGAGATTCAGTAGGTTCATGAGAGGCCTAGTCAGGTGTCCCAGTCTCAGATGCCCTGGGGACCCCTGGCCCCCGTCCCACTTGATACAGAGGTCAAGTTAGTCCGCTCACCTGGGGACACAGAGGTCAGCCTGGGTATCCAGATAGGTGTCTGGTGGGCAGGCACAGCCCTCCACACACTCATCATCCTCGCTGAGGTCACTACCACCATCAACCCCACAGGCCTCAGGGCCGGCCAGGTCCTGGCAGGTTTGTCCACATGGGGCCACGCAGGGGCTATATTCCTTGGTGGCCTCACAGGACAGTGCTGTAGTGGGAAACGGGACTGTGCTTTGTTTTCGTCATCCCCACAACTGTGTGGGATGGGGTCACCATCCTGATGAGGAGAACTGAGAACCAGAGAAGTTAAGACATTTGCTCAAGGTCACACAGCAGGTCGAGGTCTGAGTTGGGATTTGAATCCAGTCTGACTCCAGAGTCCCAGTGCTTCCCTCTACACCAGAATGGCAGGGCAGCAGGGCTGGGCCCCACCCGCCAAGCTCAGCCTGGACCCTGCCGTTGGTATTTGTTGTTCTCTGCAGGGCATTTCTCTTAGGTAGTGATATCGACAGGGAGGGAGGGGTGGAGGTCACCACCCCGTGACAGCCCTGCACCCATCCTGTCACTCGGGTGTGTAAATATACACACACTTCTACCCCACTCACTTTCATGGCTGCAACACACGTGGGCCGTGAAGATCAACTGGGCCTCCTCTAGCAGCCCCTTGGCTCTTTGTCCAGACTGCGCTCTCCTTATCAGGCCATTGTCCCACTCCCCTGGGGTCTCCCATACCCCGTCAGAGCCAGTGGATCCACTGAGACTGTCAAGCTCAGTTGTTCTCATTCAGGCTGCTCATCAAAGCCACTTGGGGAGTTTTTGAAAAGGCTGATGCCCAGCCCCCACTGCCAGAGATGTCGTTTTCATCGATACTGGAGGAGGCCCAGTTATGTGCATTTTTAAAAGTTCCCATGGTGAGTCTAATGTGCAGCCACGGTTAAGAACCACTGGCTCTATCCAATCACCTCTGGAGAGACTTTGGCTCAGAGAGGGGCAGGGCCTTGCCAGGGACTAACAGTGATTACCTACAGGGCTGGAATAGGACTCAGCCCTCCTGACTCCTGGTTCCGTGACTTTGTCATTTACTCAACAAACACTTTCTAAAAGCTTACTGAGAGTGGGGCCCTGTGCTGGGGCTGGGGGCACAGAGACAACTAAGACGTGGGGGGAGGTGTGTGGCCCAGGGTGGGGGTGCGGTGGGCGGGGGCCGACTCATGCCCATTGAGACACACGTGCACCCGAGGGCCGCAGAGCCAGCAGTCTTTAGAAAGCTCACTCTAGCTCTGACTAGAGTGGTGGCAACAGCAGTGGTGAGAAGTGGGTGAATTTGGGGTTGACAGGACTGGTAGGACTTGGAGATGGGCTGGAGGTGAGGGCAAGACAGAAGCAGTCATGTGTCATACGTCCCAGGTGTCAGGCCCGGGTGACCAGGGGGACAGGGGCCCTTGGCAGAGATGGAGAGCACAGAAGGAGAAGCAGTTTGAGGCGGGGGGTGTGTTAGGCTGGAGGAGAATGTGGGACGTCCCCGTAGAGAGGTTGGGGGTGGGAAAGATGGACACTCAGGTCTGGAGCTCAGGCTTCTCCAGCCACCCTCACATGGGCTCGAAAACATGGGGCACTCACCACAGGCTGGCAGCTGGGCACGGAAGTCAACGGGGAGCCCGTGGCGCCGGCACAGGTGGGCGTAGTGGGCCAGTGCGGCACACAGGCAGGGCTGCCCGCAGCGGCAGGTGTCCCGGCGGCACTGCTCGAAGTAGGGCACGGGGCTCAGGTAGATGGAGCAGGGAGCGAACAGCTCCCCTGTAAGCACACTGCAGGACTGCACCGCATAGGAGGCTGGAGACAGGAAGGACAGCAGTGAGGGGCCAGGGGTCTGGTTTGCCTGGGGCCCCAGGCCTAGCTCCTTCTTCCCTCCCCACAGCTCAGGGGACTGTGTAATGGCAATGTGGGTGGGAGTGTGTGTGTGTGTGTGCGCACGCGTGTGCGTGTGTGTGTGTGTGTGCACGCATGCACGCCCTAGTGCATATCTGGTTAGGAATGTGTGGGTATGGTTTACTGAGTTTGGATGTAAATATGTGCCTGGCCATGTGCATGACTATAAATAATTGTAAAGGAGTGTGTGTACATGTGTATACACGTGTGTAATGCACTCATGCAATGAATTCCACCTGTGTCGGGAATGAATCCATAGGCTGGAAGGAGACACAAGAGTGAACAGAACAGACAAAAATCTCTGCTTTCATGGAGCTTATGTTCTGGTCGGTGGAGACCGTCACTAAACAATTTATATAGAAAAGTTGAAGGTGAATGAATACTCTGAGGACAAAGAGAAAGAGAGAAAGGAGGGTAGGCATTGCAAGGTGGGGCAGGAAGGGAGATTGCAATTTTAAATCAGGTGGTCGGAAAGACCTCAGTGGAAAGATGCTGCTTGAGCAAAAACTTGGAAGAGGTGAGGAAGTGAGACAAGTGTTTAGTGAGGGGAGAGCATCCCCGGGCGGGGCACGGTGAGTGCAAAGGCCTAGAGGAGAACGGACTTGGCTGTGTGGGAAGAAGGCAAAGAGGCTAGTGGGGCTGGAGCAGAGAGGAGGGTGAGAGGTGGAGGAGGCTTGATGAGGGGGATGGGCAGAGGACGTAAGGCCAGGCGAGGAGACTGTGAGGACTTGGGGTTTCGCCCTGAGATTGCAGAGCCAGTGCAAATGTGTGTGTGCCTGAGAGCAGTAGAACACGAAGCTTCCTGTCTGCCTAACCTTCAGCCGGAAGGGGGCTCCTGTCTCCTCCCTGGTGCTCCTTTTCTTTGCACTCCTACCCAATGTGACCAGCACCCTGATGCCCACAGTTCCCATCACCTCCCTCTCGAACCAGTTCCACTCCATCCTGCTCCCATTCTCCCCCTCCCCTCCGCCTCACCGGCTTGCAGGTGCACGTCACAGGGGTCCAGCGGGGAGCCAGGGGCCAGTGAGGAGCAAGCAGACAGC
>NW_006430061.1:445622-472189 GCF_000325575.1 Pteropus alecto
TCAATGAATTGCCGAAGAGTTGCGGGGTGCTCTCAGGCACACCCACCGGGGACCTGCAGCCATGACATAGCCACATTCATGCACTTGCCTATGTGGACCCAGGTGAACATCAGCATACACCCAGGTAAGCACCCACCTGCTCATGTATACACACACACACACACACACACACACACACAGACCAAGCGTGAGCACACACACTCAGAGGCATATGTGTACCACCCAAACATTTAACACTATAGACCCATATACACTACTTGCACACACCTTCAACACACATATATGCACAGAGCAGAGATATATGCCAAACATGCAAACCGCCAAGGGGGTCTACATAGTCACATTCAGATGCATACAACTGTGGCTGTGCACACACATACACGCACACATACATCACACACCACATTTAACAGTCTCCAATGGGACTCAAAAAGGGCTTGGGGCCCCACCTCCACCACTCACCCCCAGCTCTTCATATCAGAAAGAAGGAAAGAGGAACACCATGAATCAAACTTCACTAGGTGACTTCCTCCTCCCTTCCCCACAAGCAGTTCCTAAAAACTCCTTTGCTCTCCCTTTCTCTCTGGGCAGAAGATTGTCACACAGTGGCCATAAAGAGAGGAAGGGAGAGAAGCGTGCTTTCTAAGCATCAGCAGTCTCCAAGGATCACCACACTGGGTGAAGACGGTAGAATGGAGAGATGTCACAGCTTCCACAGGGGGAAGGCTCTGCCCGGCACGCACCACACCCCCATCACTGCTCCAGGGCATGGGGAGCACTCAGGTCACACAGAGTGACAGAGTTCACATTCAGGAGGGTGGCAAGCAGCCCACATGACGACTCAAGGTCTGCCCCCACCCTTTTGGCCAGCTGCCTTAACATGAGCCCCACTAGAGACAGAGAAGAATGCCACATTTTTAAATGTATGTGCATTGAAAAGGTCTCAGCTTTTTCTTGTTCTTCTTTTTTCTGAACAAATTGGAACTCTCATTTCTGGCTGAAGAAATTTCTTTCTGCATCGCCTAATGCATATAACTTGAAGGACTGAATAGGACCTCCAGCCTTCAAGATCAACCCTTTGTTCTCAATTCTGGAAGGTCTGACTCCTGTCCCCTCCCAAGTTCCTAAACTCTGTCATTCCCAGAGAGTCTTTCTCTCAACTCTCAGTCAGTCCATGGGAAACAGCCCCCTCCTGAACATTGGGAGGCTCACAGGGTGCAAACCTCGAGCATCGGGCATGAAAGGTGGATGTGTTAGATTGGCCTGCTGGGATAGAAGGCAGCAGTGTTGGCATCGTTGCCTCACTGAGGCCTTACACTCATCTAAAGGTGTCATTCACAGTCAATTAAAGCAAACAACCATGAGCCCACTAAAATACGGCCTCAGGTCCATCAATTTTAAGACTTCACTATAAAACAGCATTTCTCAGGGTACGGTCCATAGACCTCACATACTAGAATCACAGTGGTGCTTATCAAAAATGAGATTCTTGGGCCCTAATCTAAAGCAGATTCTCGAGGAAGGGGACCCAGGAATCGGCATTTTAACGAGCTCCGCAGGTGAGTCTTTTGCACAAAGACTGTGAACCACTGCCTTAAGGAAACATACTTAAATTTAAATGTAGAGAAATTAACAAGCAAGAGTGAATGTCAGGCACAGTGAGAGCCCACGGGAGTTTGGGAGATATGTTTTTAGGCAGTGCCTCTGGATCCTTGGTCCTAAGGGGCCCACTTCTCCCTCTCCTTCCTGTTCCAGGGCAGGGGCACGTACAGGAAGTCGTCCTGCGTGTTGCCATTGAAGGTCCCACAGAGGCCCACGGTATCCTCCACCCATCTCTGGTCCACCTGCAGGTAGAGCCGAAGCCCTTCGCGGTCGTAGAACACCTGCACACCCACGTTGGTCCTCACCCGCAGGAACACGGAGGACAGCCTCCGGATCTCAAAGGCATCTGGGCACAGAACCGGAAGGGAGATGTAGGAAGTTCAGCCAATATGCACCCACACACCCCACCACCTGCGTGCCTCTCCCCTCCCCCAACCTCCATACCCAGCCCAGAGTGAAACCCTGCAAAGTAGTTAGCTTGGGCAACCTTGAGGAAATCCTGTTCAATGAGGAAAGCAGGACCCAGAGATAACCTACCAGGCTGCCCTGGCTGAGAAATTTAGCATCAAGTGCCAATGAAAGCTTTGCCTCCCTATGAAACTGGTTATGTTTCCTTCACTAGCAAAGGAGAATTCTGTAACTACCCATTCTTTTCACAGTGGCCACCGGGAAGCTCACAATATGATTTTAGATTTAATTGTAGCAATTTTTAAATTTTAGATTCAATTGTAGTGACTTTTAGACCCTGTGTGGCCTGTACTTCTTTGGCCTTTTTACACCCCCACCCCTTGTATCCCCACTCCTCTCATTCTTAAGCCCCTATTCGTTTTATTTTTCTTTTGAGTATTCTCTGGTGCTATTTTATTTTTTAGTAGTTTTGCCATTTTTGTTAGATGTGCTTCCTACGGGCTACCACAAATCCCTTGTGGAATCAGACAGGATAATAAGTAATTAATAGACAATTGGTGAGAGCAGGATTGGAAAACAGCTCCATTCATATCCTCATGGTGGGAGAAGCCATCGTACTGCTATGAAGCCTACTGTCATGTTGGGGTGGGAACAAAGACCATTTACAAGTCCAGAGTCCATGTTTCTGGGCCCAAGTACTGTCCCGATTCACTCAGTGCTAGAATATAAGCTCTTGCCGTGTGGCCGAGCCTTTGGCCAGAGGAGCCTGGAAGAAGAAGCGTGGGTAGCCAGCTCCCAGCCAGCTCTCGTCCACCAGAGCCATACCGTCCGTGTAGGGTGGGGTGACCTTGTACTGGTCAAACAGAAGGACATCCCCCGCTTGGGTCAGGGTCACCTGCCTCCGAGGGTCCTGATGTAGGATCACTGACACTGACTGGACACAGACTCCATCCTGGTTCTGGAGAGAGAAGGCCAACAGAGGAGAGTCAGTCTGTCTGTCCTGCTGGTCCCAACAGAGCCCTCCGGGAGCACGGATTCAAGTGCAGTTTGAGGCCAGGGGTCGTCTCCTCATAATGCCAGAGCCCCCAAGGACATTACGAGTTCACTAACCAAATGCCCTCATCTGAGGAATGGGAAGACGGAGGCTCAGATTGGAGAAAGTTAGTGGCAGAACTGGGATAATACAAGTAAATATGATAGTCAACTCTCAGGCTGTTTGTGACACAGAGCAGAGATGGACAGAGGCTAGCCTCGGAAACATTGGCCTCCCCACCTAACTGCAAGCCAGGACTTTAATTTCATCCCTTTATGAGTGTTTATATAGCTTTTTCCATGTGTCACATTCTGCAGAGTATCAAGCTCCACTCACAGGCAGGCAAGAAATAAGCTACTATTCTCTGCACCTCAGGGTCTTATTTCTGAAATGGGTAGTCCACATGGAGCCCATCTGTACCTTCCATCCACAGGAAGACATCCACACAATCATATAGTGATGAACATGACAGACAATAGTCCCTGCCCCCACGGAGAGTACATATTCATGTGGGACATAGACATTAAATAAGGAATTACAAAGTTGGTTAATTATTATTGTAATCAGCACTGCAAACATGTTTGGGGTGCTAGGACTTAATCTGCAGAGGTAGGAAAGGGTATCCTAAGAAAAGATAATAATAAAGTAAAAGGTAACAATAATAGAACTTTTAATACCACAACTTATAATAATAACAGCTAACTTTAATACAGAGTTCTGATACTCAGGCACTGTTCTAATCTTTTATATACATTTATTCACTTTATGCTCATAGCAATCCTACTCAGTAAGTACTTACTCAGTAAGTACTCAGTAAGTACTACTAACAACTTCATTTTGCAGATCAGAAAACTGAGGAGCAGGAAAAAGTGATATTTGAGCTGAGATCTGAAGGGTGCATAAACTAGCTGGGCAGAGAAAAGGGAAGAGGGAGACATCTAGGCAGAGAGAACAGCCTGAACGAAATTCCCTGACATGGTAAGGCATTTAATGCATCCAAGAACATAAGAGAAGACCAAAGAGGCAGAGCCCACTGGACAAAATGGTTTAAGACACCTCTGCAGCTTAAGTCCTAGCACCCTAAACATGTTTGCAGCGCTGACCGCAATAATAATATTCAGTATTTGCTGAGTGAATGAATGAATGAATTCAGAGATGCTGAAGATACAATCCAAGGAAGCAGAGAAGATTAAGTTGAATTACAGCCACGTTAGAAATTTTTTTAAAACATCGAGGTCCAGGAAATGGAAGTGACTCTCAGATGTTCTGGAGCTGGAACTCAGTCTCCTCATCCCTGGCTCTGCCCAGAAAGAACAGACAGTAGGGTGAGTGGGCTGTGAAAGACCTGAGGCCCTGCTCTAAATCCTCCAGCTTATCTAAAAGGCACAGGAAAGGGGTGGCTGGCTGGATTAGGTCTATGGTCCCTAGCCCTTACCAGGCCACAGGGGGCATTCTGCAATGTCACTGTGAAGGTGCCTGAGGAGCGGCTCTTGGCCAGGATGTACTGGCACGTGGCGGGGAACGTGTACCGGCGTCCGTCAAAGGTGGTGAAGTGGATGTCGCCAGTCACTGAACATTCAGCTGAGGGGCAGAGAAAAGTGGCTGACCCATGGGACCTGCCCCATGGAACTGCCTCTGCCCTGCAGGCTCTAAGCAGGAGGAGAGGACAGCACCCTGTCCTCATGAGTCAGGGCAGTGTTTGGAGCCCCGGCCTCCCGTTCGAAAGCCCTGGTCACTGGGGAGATATAGCCCCATCCCGAGCATCTTCCTCTGACAGGAGACCAGGTCTTGAGCCTGGAGACCAATTCTGGTCCAAGCCCCTTGTGCTCAAGGATGTCCTTAGATATACAGAACCTTATGAAAAACTATCCTTGATGAGGTAGAGCAATCACTTAATCAGGCAAATTGGCTCTGAGGAAGCAAAGGGAGGCAGACAAAGCTGAAGGAACTGAGTGTCCACTCCACTTCCATCCCCGCAACCCACCAGCAGGCCTGGATCCAGGAGCTTCCCTGCCCCAAATGCTGTGACTAAGGAAAGGGGTAGAGTCCAAGGTGGGGTCAGACTTACCTGGGCAGACAGAGGTACTGCACACCCACTTGCCAGCCGTGCATGTGCTGAAACAAAGACCAAAGAGACAGGGGCTCATCCCCCCAGAACGGGGATAGATGCTGGAGAATGACATGGTGCACAGAGCTCCTGCCCCCAGCCCTCGGTCTTCTCATCTCTAAAAATGGGTGGCGGAGATTCCGTCCACGGATTAGATCTAATGAGATTTCCCGTGACTCGGAGATGCTGAGTGAGTGCCACCTAGTCATCGGGGCTCCCAGATCTCAGATGGGCCAGTCGCTGCTTCCCCCCACCCCCTAAACGTGGACACGGACCAGGTATTGCAGTCTTCTTTCACCAAAGAGCCAGTTGGGTACAGGGTCCCGTGGAACTCACAGGGACACTCAGCTGGTGCTACGCAACCTCCGTCCTCGAAGATTAGCCCTAGGGTGACAGCAAAGGCCCACTTAACTCACCTCTGCTTTTGTTCACAAACCTTTCATGGCTCTCCAGGGCCTGTGGTAAAGATTCCTGCATCCGAGCTCTTTCACCACTGAGCTCACTTGCAAACTTTCTTCTACATAAATCCTTGACTCAGGCCAGATTTGAATTTCCTCTGAAGAAATAATCCCACCTCCGGAACTTTCAGAAGACCGTCTAGCCCGTCACTGTATCTAGAACCAGCTTAGGTACCACCTACTCCAGGAAGCCTTCTCTGACATCTCTCCCCCCACTGAATTCCTACCTCTCTTCTTGTCTAAATCCCTGAGCTGGTCCTTGCCACATTGTGCCTTAGACTGGAATCATGTGTAAGGGCCTTATCACTGCAACCAGATTCTGATCCCTAAGTCGATGACGTATCTTTATATATTTTTTATCTCTACCCGCTGCCTAGCCGAGTGACCTGCACACTATAGCCCTACTGCAAATTTATACACTGCAAAAAACAGTATGTGGATGAATGTTGAAACAAACGCAGTGATAAATGAATAAATTAATGAATGACTTATCCTCGTCTACACCTTAAAAAGTTCAGTCCCAATGAAATGAAATACCTTGATGAACCTCTCAAGAGCCACAGTTCCATCTCCACTCTCACCTCCCTTAAACCATTCATTCATTTATTCACTTATTAGCTGTTTGCTCCTTCCTTCATTAATTCCACAGACAGGCATCCTCTGAGCCCTCACTTCATGCTCATCCATGACAGACCAGGAAGATGCTGACAGGCACCCACTCCACCCCAACCATACCATCAGGGCAGTAGCAGCCGTCCACACAGGCAATCTCACTGTCCACACAGGATGCCCGGGGCTGGCAGGAGGCAGGGCAGCAGGCAATGCACTCGTTGTAGGTAAAGGCTTTCTCCTTGCAGTGAATGGCTTGGGAGGAAGGGCACAATATGGCCTGTCAGCTCCTTACTGGCCCCAGCTCTGCCAAGACTGATCCAGCCCCCACCCCAGGCCCTGTGGCAGCGATGGGAGGGCTTTGATTTTCCTGATCCCCTAGTCCCAGTAGGAGCACTGGGTAACCAGGAAATTGGAGAGAGCCTGGGAGGCTCTGAGCACCAACCTCATCTCACTCTGTGGCGCTAGGCCAGTCAGTCCCTTTGGCTTTGAGCCTCAGTTTCCTCATCTGTCACATGAGGATGGGACCCCAGGGCTTAAAGCTTTGGGGACTGTGGTTCTGAGCAGGACAGGAAGTTGAGCTGAGGCCTGACAATGCCACCCACAGCCCCAGGACAGAACTTTCCCTCCCTGCCCACCACCAGGCTGCACCTACTGCATTGCCGGAGCTGGGTCCTCCAGCCCTGCAGAGGCTGTCCTGCCTGCGCACATGCCCGGGCATACTCGGCCAGTGCCCGGCACCAGGTGGCTTCATCACCCACTGATCTGTGCAAGGAAACCAAGGGTCACACTGAAACAAAGCCCAATCTGCTACCAACCTTCCAACACCTCAGAGACTGCCAGGGCTCAGGGCACCCTTCTCTGCATAGCTAAGAAAGGGAGCCAGGAAGGGCATCTAGGTGTACAGAACCCTAGACTAGAGGCAGGTTACCTGGGCTCTATTCCAGGCATTGCCACTGACTTGTGTGGCCCTGAGGGTGTCAGGCTCCATTTCTGGGCCTCAGTGAATGAGGAAGCTCTGTCTTGCTTATGCAGATAAGAATGTCAGAGCTTTGGAAAGCATATCTGTCAGTGCCTGGGATTATCAGGCTGAGTGGCCCTCGTGCTGAGCCCCACTCCAAAACTGAAAGAGGTCTCCCTACCACCCAATACCACCCCTAGTGCTGGCTGCCCACTTACTGGCAGAGATCGCTGGTACAGCTGGCCGTGAAGGGCAGAGGGCTGACGTAGGCATGGCAGGCATCAAAGGGAGGCCTCAGCAGTGCCTCACACCGGTCATACACACCCTGGAGCAAGGGCCAGGAGCTGGAGCTGGGGCCAGCAGGGCCATGCACAGCCTTCTGACTTCACCCGCTGCACATGGAACCTCAGCTTGGGCCCGAGGGAGAGAAAGAGGAGGGTGGAGAGGAGAGGAAAGGGGTCATGGGCACCAACAACCCTGGGCCCCTGAAGCCAGATACTTTCCAAGAAGTAGACAGGAAGCCAACCTAAGCCAGGCACTAGGGTGGGAGGTAAGAAGCCAGGACTAGGGGATGTCCCCAGGGTCCAGACCTGCATGGTTCCCAGACTCTGCTGCAGGCACGGTGGGCGAGGCAGGGAGAAGGATGTGGGCCCTGGAGGTTGGTTGGGGGCCAGCTCCTGCCAGCTGTGCACGAACTCAGCCACATCATCTGTCAGCTTCCCTATAGAGGAGAGCTAGCATGATCACAGGTGGGGTGCAGGGGCACGAGGTACAGAAGGCTCTCAGGGAAAGCAGGTGGAGCCAAACAGATGCCAAGACGAGGGGCAGGAGTTGAAAAATCCCAATCTGCATTTCTCAGTGGAGCCACTCTCTCTTGAAAAGCTATTTGGCAATAATAGTCAAGAACCTGTAGTGGGTCCCTCCCTACTGCTCTAAACAGGGGAGGCAACATTGATCAAAAGAGAACAGTATGTGGGCCTGGACAAGGAGCCTCAGTTTCCCCAAATGTGAAATAGGACAAATAATCCCTCCATGAGATTATTGCAAGGACTACATGAGATGATGCATGCCGAGTGTTCGGTATGATGTGGGCGCTCAGAGGCGTCACTTCCCTTCTTCTGGCCGCAGTCACCATGATTTGACCCTGCATCCTTCACTTTGACTCTTACCTCTCTTCCGTAAGGATCCTTGGCTCCAGCTGCGCCCTCACTCTTCCTGGATTTCTGACCTTCTGCTCCCTCCCCTTCTCCCCCACACACCTTGCAGGGTCAATCCCACCTAGCAAAGTACCCAGTAGATCCTCACACAACTCTAGTAGGAATTCTCATTATGACAATCTTACAGATGAGAAAACTGAGGTTGAGCGGTTAAGAACATGCCTGAGGCCACACATTTGGGTCTTTAGTACCATGACACTAGATGTCTTCCCCAAAGCCTCTCCTAGCCTAACCTGGCCCCTACCAAAACCCATTTGGAAGCCACCTGCCCGGCACCTCACCATAATTGGTCACCAGGTCGTCTTGGGGGTCGGCATTGTTGTTCCCACAAAGCCCATGGGTCCAGCCCAGAAACTCCGGGCTCATCTTGATGTAGACAGCGGAGGTGCCATCCCAGGCCAATGTAAACGCTGACTGATGCCGCACAAGGACGTAACCAGCAAGCTGCTGCAGACGCACACTCCCCATTGCATGTGGCAACTGGACCCTGTAGGGCACAGCCTATAGCTTCAGGGCGTCTACGCCACCTCTAGTAGTCCAGTCCCTTCACCAAAGGATCCACCATCCCCTGCAGGACCCATCATGTACACAGTACCTGCCTCATCCACATGGCCGCTGGTACCGTGACATCTAAGGCCCCACTTCCCCTCCCCAACTTTTTGGGGACCTGGAAGTCCACCATTAGAGAGAGATTCTTTCGTCTTCAGAGTTTTAAAATTGCTTTTTAAAATTGCAAGTTTCCTGGCAGGAATAAATCTTAGAATGACTAAATTTGTCAGCTCCTTTCTCTTAGACAGAAAAGATAGTTTAAGCAGGTATCTACTTTGTTTGTTTATTTGTTTATTTGTTTTGATGAAGAGCAAGAAAGAAGTGGGAGAAGAAAAAGCCAAGAGAGGAGAAAAACTGAGCGTGAAAGAAAAAACACAGGGCTATAGCAATCTTGACCACTTTCCCAGTTTTATTGGTACAGGGTCTCCTAGTCAATCTGGGATTTGGCAACTTTCAGTCCACCTGAAAATCAAGAAAGGAAAACAAAACTGGTAGCATATACTGGTCTTTTATTCACTGGAGAAACCCTTGGGCCTTTAATTTTACACTCAGCCCCAGAAAGCTTTGTTACCCAGTTTCCAGATCTGAGGTAGGAAACCAGAAAGGAGAGAAAGGTCATTGTAGGAAGACCTCCATCCTTCCTCAAGCAACATACAGTGACAGCAGACAGCAAGGGAAGGAAAGGATGGCACAAAAGAGATTAAAGAAAGATTTCATCAAGAACTACAGTCCATTTATTGTGGGAACAAAGAGTCCTCAATCCTTGCGTGGTCCCCGGACATCCCTGATGTCTCAGATAAATTACATTCAAAATGACCCTATGTCATCAGAAAAGGGTGAAAGTGTGCTCAGTTTCTGCTCTGAGGAGGCTCAAACTGTGTATGATCCATGCAGGCAGATCTCCTTCAAATTGTGAAACAAAAAAAAATAGGTGTGCTTTGGTGGTATACTTTCAGCTATCTGGAAAACTGCCATTTGCCTGAAAACCCATTGTCTGGAAATCCACGGGGCCCAAGAGTTCCAGAAAACGACAAGGGACTCATCTTTTTGCAAAACCCAGATGACTAGAAACCCATCTGGCCTGCCGGCATGTTCCTGCCCTAATGGTGGAAATTTTGCTGTTTGTCCTCGAAAACAATTTCTCCCAGGCTTGCAAATGGCAGGTACTTACCCATCCTCCACCAGCAGTGCCGGGGAGTAGGGAAGTTCAGGGCAGGTGTTATAGTTACCTCATTCCTCCAAGGGTGACCTCCTTGGCCAGATGAAGCTCCTGCTCACCCGCAAAGAAGACACTGACAGACCTGGAGCAGGTGTAGGGGAAGGAGCCGCACTGCGGGTCGTTGTGCACCTGATTGGGGGTTCAGAGGCCAGTGTGCAGGGTCCCTGCCACAGACCGGGCCTGGAGCTTCAGCTCTGGCCTAGTGGCCCCTGTTGAGCCTCTGCTAATGCTGATGGCCTGTCCACTTCGTGCCAGGCGCCTTTCCTCAACACCCACAACACCACAGGAAGGTCAAAGCTATGGTTACCCGCATTTCAGAGAGGAGGTAACTGGTGCTCAGAGAGGTGAAGTGATAAAGGTCACACACACAGCAAGGATTCTAACCCAGGTCTTCTGCCTCAAATTCCAGGGCTCTTTGAGTACATTGTGCTGTCTCCCTATTTCTGTATTTTCTTGTTTATCCATCCCAGGTTATCCCATCAGATTGAAAGCCAAGGTTAAACACTCACACTGTCTCATATGCATGCAGAATAAGCGTGTGTGTGCACATGCATATACTCACACACACCTCATATATCTACTCATGGGGTTTTCTCAATGCACACACTATAAACACACTTCTACCATGACCCTGGCAGGCACAGTCTAGCCCTCCTTTGCCCACACAGGCACATATGTCATTCTTGTGCTGCCTGTCACATGCACATCTCCTCTGCCCCTGCTCAGGCAGAACCCAAGGCCATAGGACCCGAGGAGGGGGCAGGAGGTGGAGGTGAGGGTGGGGTGGATGAGGCTCCCAGAACTTAGGGAAAAGCCTAAAAATGTTTCTTTTCCAACTGTGGCAACGCTTCCTGAATCTTTCACTTCAACTAAAAGCGGGACCCGTGAAAGCCACCCCATAGCCTAATTAAATATTTTTCAAACTGTTTTGACCATAACCCACAGTAAAAAATATAAATATATACATATATAAATGAAATAAAACCTTTATCAAATAATATTTACCCTGTTAATTGTAATGCAATTTTATATTTTCTATTCTCTTCTTTTTTTTTAAGCTGGTCGTGAATCATTAAGTTGATTTCATAGTCCGCGAATGTGTGGCACCCCATTAGTCTAAGTGATTATAACATATCCATCATGAAATGACACAGTCATGATAAACTCGGATGTGTGACACTCTGAGGCAGAGAGGGTAGGACTGGCCAAGTTCGCCAGCCTGTCCAGGGAATGGCCTTCAGGGCAGCCTCATGACAGCTCTGTACCTGAGACAGAAGGGGCACTAGCAGAGCCTTCCTGGACCGACAGACAGGTCAGAGGAGGCCTCACCTGGACTGAGAAGGTCTGCCCCTCAGGTTCATGGCTCGCCACCAGTGTATAGCTACCCTTTCCAGAGAAGTAGTAGTAGAGGCCATCAAATGTCTCCACATGGTGCTGTCCCCACGCCCGGCAGATGCTGTCCCTCTCAGGGCCAGCGTTGTACACTGAGCCAGAGAAAAGAGAACCTCACTGTGTAGCCACAATGGGCACCAAGCCAGAGGCTGGTGGGTTCTGGCCTTTGCAGGGCCACCCCCATTTCTCTCCCATCTAGGACCTTCATGCCTCAGGCCCATAGCTTTCCCTGTACCCCCGGCCCCTCCCAGGATGGGATGGAGCCCAGACTCACCCATCTGGCAGCGAGGCCCTGTGGCATTGAAGCGTCTGCAGTCACAGAAGGCTGGGTGCACACACTCACCCCCGTTGAAGCAGGAGAACAAGTCTGCAAGGGGGACACAGAAGATATCTCCCCATCGAGCTGAAACTGGCAGGACCCAGAGATGCAGCACCTCCCTCATGCCAGGGCACCAGGTCCCAGACCTCTCAGAGCTACATGGAACTCAGATGCCCATCACAGGTAGTCCCAACATTCCTCAATCACTAGCCTTAATGGGGGCACAAACATAGTGCCTCATACCACTGCCTGCCCCTCTCCCTGGCGGACAGGTAGGGGGGGCCTCAGAGTACCTGCCTTCAGCATGCACCAAGTAGCCCCTAGGCAAGGCAGGTAGAACTGAGACTACGGAGCAAATAAGGTGACCAGAGAGAGTGTCTAGAGATCTTCAAGTACTGTTCTTCCTCCCTGCTCCATGAGTGCAGGGGCCACGGCATAAACCAGGGGACGGGGAGAGGCCTCGCATTTGGAGTGCAGTGGAGAGAAAAGCCATAGAGAACAAGAAGACGAAGCAGAGCGGAGTGTAGTGAGGAAGGGAGCCATGACACAAGAAGAGGGGCCACGGACACAGGACAGGGGCGGGGAGAGGCCACGGACACTGCCACAGAACACAGAAAGGGGTCACAGAATCCGAGTGAAGTGGAGGGGGAAAACGACTAAGCAAGGAAGCACAATCACACTGGAGAGGGAAAAGCCACAGGGTCATGGTCATAAAGACAGGACAATGGAGAGGCAGCTCTCCTCAGCCGGAAAGGAGAATGCAGAGTGAAATTGGAGGCTAGGGCTGGGAAGGTGGAAAGAAACCCCATGCAGGGAAAAGGGGTCACAGAAGACCCTGAGTGACGTCCCACCCTGCCCTCACAGGCCTCTGCCACCGGCGTCCCTCCCACACACAGCCCACGGACCATGGGGAGGGGGCTGCTTACAAGATGGTGCACATTTGGCCCGATGGAGCCGCCTTTCCCAAGAAGACATGGCCAAGGAGTCCAAGGCTTCGGCCTCCTTTTGAAAATAGGAGAGAATGTGATCAAAGACTGACCTCAGAGCGGGCAGCCTTCCCAAAGGTCACACTCAGCCTTTCCTATCCATCACCTGGAGGGAGGGAGGCTCAGTCGCTTCACCTCCCCAGGCTCGCCTCTGAGAAGTATGCAAAGGAGAATTTCCAGGCCTTCCCTAGAAGGAGTGAAAGCTGGTTTTTACCCTCTAAAGTGGCATCTCGGTGGCCTGAACACATGCCCTCCCTTGCGTGCGCCAATATCTCCCAGCCTCCCTTCCCCTCTTCCTTCCCTAGTAAACCTCTGTGTCCTCCACAGCCCCACACAAAACCCCCTTGTCTGGACAACAAACATGGTTCCACAGAAACCACATGAGGCAAAGTGAAGAAACGAAGGCAGCCCCTCAACGTAGGGCTGGAGAACATCTCACCCCACGCCTCACCCCAACTTTCCTTTTGGACTCTTCTCATAACAGCAAAAAAAAAAAAAAAAAAAAAAAAAATAGATACCCCACCAATCCTCACCCACAGTCCTCAGAACTCAGCTCCAAGTCTGAACTTTCCCTGATACTACAAATCC
Organism: Pteropus alecto; assembly: GCF_000325575.1. Lineage (NCBI taxonomy): Eukaryota > Metazoa > Chordata > Mammalia > Chiroptera > Pteropodidae > Pteropus > Pteropus alecto. The sequence continues at coordinate 459,071 of NW_006430061.1, forward strand.
GAGAAGGATGCAGGCAAAGCATAGCTAAGAAATCCTGTTTTCTAGGCCAGAAATTCCAACACTTGGTTTCTTGAGATATAAACTTCTGAAATCAGGACTGTTGCAGACATCATATGTGTTCAGTCACCACGTGGCTAGCTGACTCGGACACCTGACCCTGTGAAACTCTAGTTCGAGGTGTCTAACATCACCTGGCACTAGGACCCTGGGCACAGCAGTCTCCTCCTCGCTCAGAGCCTCACCCTCCTCACTCGCAAACTTCCCAGAACGATATGCTCGCCCTGGGCCTGGTGCAGTGAACAGAACAAAGTCCTTGCCCTCAGGAAGCTCATGTTCTTACTCACAAGGCAAACAAGGCACAAACCGCCTGGGGGTGTGTCTCACACGTCTTCCTCCCTCATTGTCAGCATCCTTGGGCTGAATCCCCAGCCTCCAGGAAAGGACTTGGAACAGAGAAAGTATTCAGAACCCCTGGTCCCTGAGTCCAACCCCAGCTCTTTGCCCCTTCTTGATAGTCCGAGACCCTCCACCTCAACCCCTGGCACTCATCCCCTCTCTTTTCACTGTCCTGCTGGTCCCTGGGAGGTCACCAGCCCCTCCTTGGCCAGGTTTCAACGCTCTCATTGTACTTTGGCCCTGAGTTCTGGGTCTTCCCTGTCTCTCCCTACCCTGCAGACCCAAGCTGAGCCCCAGGCTGCCCACCCTGATCAGAATCCATCTCACGGGGCCTCAGAAACCACGCGAAATAGGAGAGAGCAGCCAGAGAAAACAACGCCAATGTCTCGTAGGCCCCAGAGAGTTTAATTAAACTTGATCTTTGTGTCCCTCCACTCGTCTCCTCCACCTCAGATGTGGTTTCCGAGATTGGAGTTACAGGGTGAAGACAGGCTGTGCTGCACAGAGTCAAGGCCATTTTCTGAGGGAAAAATTTAAATCCTGTCCAAAGGATTCGTCTTCAGGAGAGATCGGGTGCTCTTAATCATTTTTATGCCATTTTTATGAACACCTTTGACAATCTAGTGAAGCCTATGGGCTCCTTCTCAGAATACTGTTTCTAAATGCCTAAAATAAAACATAAGATTACAAAGGGAATCAAATCTATTGCGATATAGTTATGACAATATTTTATAAAAATGTGTGACTTAGAGATATCTGTACTTCTTTGTTAACACATTAAATAACAAGACCCAGGTGTTATCACTGCCAAACTTTTGAAGTAGTGAGCATAAATGAGATCTGGAGATGTCAACAACTATTAGTTGGTAGGAAATATCTGTGATTTTTATTAGTAACAGTCACAGACACTGCTAACACCCTCGTGGTTTGTAGCCTATAGTAATAATTGAAGGGAATGCTAAATTTTAGTTAGATTGGGGTTCCTATAAATAACAATGCATTTTTTCCCCATCTAAGTTCATGGACCCCTGATCTACACTAATTCTTTGAGAATGACTAAGCTCTGCAGGAGTGAGGCAGTGTTGAAATGAAAGGTGGTTGGCTGCTGGTTTGGAACGACCCTTGTCCCTTACAAATGAAGGGTCCCCAGGTCCACTTTCTAGCTAATGGCCTCATTCCCCTACCCACCCCCACTCCAATTGCCTTAGGAGAGGGCCATTCCAACCCCTTATTCTCTCTAAGGAGTAACGTGAGACTCCTACAGGGGCTGCCTGGTCCAGATGCTTCCCAAGGAAAAGGGAGGTGGTGGGGAGCTACCCTGGAATTCAGCCAGGAAAGAAGCCCGCCAGGGGGAAAGGATTGGGTAAGGATCGTTTCCCTCACTGACATACAGGGATTTCTAGAGTCCTGGAGCACTCATGGTGCCAGGAAACAGGCCACTGCACCAGGAGACCCAGCTCTACCTGCTCTCTGGGGGCCTCAGCAAGTCATCTACTTACCTTGATTTTCCCAGCTATAAAAATGATGACATCATCTTTCAACTCAAATTACACCTGACTGTGATTCTAAAAGTTGGGGGCTGAAAAAGTGGGCAAATGAGAAGTAAAAACCCCAAATAATCCACACATTAGAGATTAAGCATGGCCCCTTTTACCTTGGGGGTCTTCGTATCTATTTTCAAAGGGCAGGTATTTGGGACACATTGTTTTCTATTATAAATAATGCTCTTAACCTGCTACCATGAGGAGCTACACAGTGCATGAGGTTAGGCTCAAGATGCTTGGGGGTCCTTGCTGCAGGCGGGCTAGACTTGTAACATGTCTGTGGTTGTAAATAGGAGACAAATGCAGTCCGGGATTAGAAAGAGAACCTGAGTCACCTGATCCAGACACCAAATAAGTTTAGCAAAGGGAGGAAACAAACCACCACCTCTCCCAAAAGCCTGGAGGACTTTGGGAGGGTGGGCAACAGGGAGTGGTCGAGACTCAGGATGGTAGCTCAGGGCTCTGCTTCTCAACCAACTCTTCCTTGCAAATCCCTCTAGGTGGCCCAGGTTTTCTCTCTTCTCAGGACAGCATTGCTGGGGCACGGGGAGATGGGCCTCTGACAGGGTTTAGGGCCTTTGTAATCCAGGCAAGGAAAAGAGAACTCCACTCTCCTAACTCCTCACCCCCCAACCCCCACTTTCACCCAGGGGAAAGGAGAGCTCAGCTTTCCCCTGATAGCGCCTTTTGTGCCCTACTCCCTTTATAAATGTATGAATAAATGAATAAAAACTGAGCCTGCTACAGGGCCCGAAGAGATGAAGAAATAGGAATAGAAGTGACTTTGAATTTGCATACCTCAGACACATACTGGAAACCTTGTTTGCTCCCTTCTGAATAATTGCAGAGATAGACTTTCTGCAACCTACAAGCTCCCTGCCAGCCTCAGACCCCGAGAGAAATAAGCCCCTGCCCCAGCAAAGCCCCCCCTCCTCCAGGTCTCCCCTTACCTGGCCTCCCATCACTGTTGTCACATCCCCTATGGCAAGGGTTGCCTCTTGATGGCTGTGGCTAGATGACAAAAAGCCGCACTTGTGTGAGGCTGTAGGAATGGGCTCTGCCTCCCCACTACCCTCTGTGCTAACCCCTGGGGCAGCCGCAAGCTCAAACTTACTCACCTGGGATCCTGGGCTGGCTCAGGTTGTAGCTCTGCATTCCCCGGGGGCGTGGGTGCTGAGGCTGGGGAGGGGAGTGTTATTCTCCACTCAAGCTATGCCCCACTTTGTTGGGCCTCCCACCATCCCTTCTTCTACCTTCCGCCCAGCCTCCTTCCCCATATCCCTCCTATTCTCTCTCCCTGCAGCCTTCTCAAATCCTTTCTCCCCGTCTCTAGAGACTCTTCAACCAAGGTCTCCCTCTTTCCTCCCACTATCTGTGTCCATTTCTCTCTAGTTCCCTATCTTGGGTCTCCTCAGCCCTGCCCAGCTTGGGACCCATTCCCTAGGCTGTCGCTGGTCTCTCTTTTTCTCTTCGTCTTCTCCCTTCTGACCCTCTCCCTGGTTGTGCCTTTGCCCTCCCTTAAACCTTGTCTTTTCTCACCAATCTGCTCAGGCCTGTTCCCCTAAATGTTCCCCCAGCCCTGGCCTCTCCTAGTCCACATCCTTCTCACCGAGGGTCTGCACCCTCAGGGACTCCCCTGCCAGCTCTCCCCGGGACAGCCAGATGCAAGCAAGCAGCAGGCAGAGCGCGGGCGCGGGGCCGCGCGGGGCGGAGGTCCCCATAGGGGAGTGCGGGGAATAGGAAGCCTGAGCGCAGACTGGGGGCCCCGAGTGCTTCTGCCAGCGGCAGATAGGTCACCTCCACTCGGCAGCCGCGGTCCGTCTTGCTCTCTTACCCCAGTGTTCCCTCGGCCCCTCCTCCCAGGCGCTTGGCTCCTCCCCGAGCTAGAGTGACGGGACTGCCCAGCTCATTACCATAATTTAGGCCCCTGACGGAGGTCCAGCCTTCGCCCTTCTTGGACTGTGGCTGCTCCTCCCCAGGGGAGGCTGGATTCAGATCCCTCAGCCGTAAGTCCCCTGGGGGACCAAGCAGGCAGCCTCCAACCTCACTTACTCCTCAGAGATCCCTGGCTCAGGAACCTGGGTGCTGAAAGCCCCTTAACTCCCGAGGCCCAAGATGTTGGTATGTGTCTGGACCTCCACTCTCCTTCTACAGAGGTCACGGGACATGACACTCAGTGGTCAGTGGTCAGTAGCAGAACCAAGGTTTGGGACTACAGAGTCCTAGCCTTTGCTCCCACCGCTCCCCATGACAGCTTCCCAAGTCCTCAAGTGCCCACTTTACCCCAGTTTAGAGTAGCTCAGGAAATGTTGACTTAATAATAGAAGTGCCTCTCGCTCCCGGATTAGTGCTCCCGCCAAGGCCAGACCTTGACAAAAAATAAATTAATTCATTAAATAAAACAAAAAATAACTTCAATTTTGTGAGCAGGGTATACTCCCTGTCCAGGAGAAAATTTAAAATGGAGGAAATATGGGCCTTGGGAACCTGTGCATCATTCACTTGACCAACTAAGTATTGGAACACCAACCGGATGCCAGGCCTTGGAGATGATGATGATGATGATGATGATGGCCCCAGTAGACCTCCAGGCAGAGGTATAGATTTGGAGTGCATTCATTCATCCATCCATTCAAATAAGTTGTTGAGCATCTATTCCTTGCTGCACGCTGTCTGGGAATAGAGTGATAGATAAAGCACACGCAGCTATTCACATGAAGAGATTTTGAAGTCATGGGCGTAGATGGGAAGGTGAAGAGGTGAGAACCAAGGATGGAACCTGGTTGGGAACGGGTGAAGGCAGGGTCGCCTCAGAGAAGCTTGTAAGGGAACATTCATGAGAGAGAAGAACCAGGACTCTGAGCTACCCTAAAGCCAAGAGGGAAGCATTTTAAGAAGGAAAGAGTCTGTGGGGTGATGGTCATGTAAGCGGACTGAGGTGGCCGTGGCCCACATTCCCCCTTGTAAGGGCATTTGCCATTCTGCCTGGATTCTAAAGCCAAAATAAACAACCATATGACAGTTATGAAATGTAGAGAATAACAAAGTGAGTTGGAGAGGAATATCTTTTGTGTGTCTTTCCTGAACCTTTGAGAATCCCACAAGTCTTTCCCTTTTATCTCTGACCTAACTAGTTAATGTGATGGCGATAACTGGATAATATTTCAAAGTTCTTCTCTGGGAGGGATTTACATCTGAAACTAGGCAATAATTTAGCACAAATTTGGTCTGCTGGCAAACTTCAGCTATTGGGGGTAGAAAGCGAAGGAGAAGATCTTTAGGTGCCCTGAAATTACAATTGCAGGTGTTTGGAGGGTCACTTCAAGAGGATTGGAATAGCGCCAGCTTCCCACTGTCACCACCACATATACACACTGCAGCCCATTTGCTCCAGGGGCGTCTCCGGCCTCCCAGAGGCCCCGCCCCCACCGTTCCCAGGCCCCGGCGGTCACCGTCGCTGCTCCTGCCTACTCCTGCCTGCTCCTGCCTGCTCCTGGCTGTCCGGCACCCGAAGGAGCGAATTGTGCAGCGACGCCGTGCGATCTGTCGCAGCCATGGACCGGAAGGTGGCCCGAGAATTCCGGCACAAGGTCAGAGCTGCTAGGGGCACCCCAAGCGCCTGGGACCCCTCCCTTTTCTAATCCGGTTTGAGGTTCTGGGTAGGTTGGGACCCCGAGGGTCATTTGGTTCCCAGCAGAAATCGCCAGTAAAGTGAAGGAGGAACACTGGGACTCCAGGTGTAGGAACTGCTAAACAGATCTGAAAGTGTCCTTTCTCCTTCTGCCCTCCAAGGGTTGGGACTTCTCCGGGGCTGGAACTCCTTCTAGCCTAGGCCTGAGACAGGACCCTTCTCTTCCATGCCCCAGAGTGGGCAAATCCCCCAGCTCCTAGTGTCCCCAACCCTGTAAGAGCATGTGAAGAGGGTTGGGGCAGTGTCTGAGAGATGACGATTCCTGGAAAGAGGAACTGCATGACCCTCTCTGTCCTCTGACCTCAGAACACTTCAGGGAGCCCCCTCCCTGCTTAAAGGCATTTCTTAGGTCTCCGAGAAGTTGCTAAGGGACTGGTGTTGACCAGGGGGCAAAGGGAGGAAAGGAGGTGGTCCAGACAGCCAGACCCTTCCGACAGGGCCACATCTTCTTGGTGTGTCTCACTGAGGGGCCTCATTGGTTGTCTGGAATCCTCAGAGACCATCACTGAAAGCTGCTGGATTTCACCCAGGGAATTTCCAGAGCCCTGCAAGAGCCACCGAGGCCCTGAGGCCAGAGAGGACCATTCCAGGAGACCCGGTAGACCATCCCACTAGGCCTTAGATTGCCTCGGAGCCCAAGGGTGAAGCCAGGGAGCTACCAAAGGCCCTGTCTGAGGGACACAAGACAGGTGCCCTGAGGCCGGCCCAGAGCCCAAAGGGGCAGTGTCTTTATACCAAGCCATACTCTTGCCTAGGCCCGAGAGGCAGAGCTCAGGTAGGCAAGACCCGAGTACTTAATCCCTCTCTCCCCACAGAGGCCTGGTGGAACTTAAGGAGCCAGCCAGGGCAGGGGCCACAGGGTCTAAGGGCCAGAGGCTTGGGGGTCAATTGTTCATTTAATAAACATGTTTTGAGCACCCCTTCTGTGCCAGACCCCGTCTCTGCCCTCAAATTGCTGGTCATGTGGATGGGAGGCAGACCCACGGCTGGCTGCTGAATGCTGGGATCAATGTTTGTTGTCGGCAGCTGGACACACAAAGGGGGCAACTCATACTGGCAGAAGTCTAAAAGTGAGGCCTTGGGCATCTGGGGGTGAGAGACAGCTGGAAGTTTGGCAGGAGTTGGGGGCACTGGCGAATAGCTTGAAGAGCGTGTTCAACGGCCCACTCTGTTGCAAAGGGAGGTGGGGGGAGAAGTTTCAGCAATGAGGACATTTGGTGAGTTTAGATTTCAGACAACCCACTTTGAAGGAGAACAACTTCCCATCCTCCACCCCAAGACTCAGGGTAGAATTTCACTTTCCGGTCCCTGGGCTGAAAATAAGGTCAGGTCCTCTTCTGCCTTCTCCCCACGGAGTGGTATTCTTTGCCTCTTTTGAGAAAATGACCTCTTGGGTCCCTGGTGTCTGACTTGATCCTGGGTTAGCTTCTGTTTCTCTTCCCCAGGCCCCATAGGCTCCAAAGGGCCTCAGGCCTCTATGTTTCTACCACCCTGCTCTTCCTCATCACAAGGCATTACCTATTAATGCCCCTGTGTGTGCAGGCGGGGCAGGCGCCATGATGGGCAAGGTCTGGACTGGACTTTGTGCCCTGCAGCTTCTGAGGCAGCAGTAGCCCTCCCCTCCCAGGTTGGAGATCATGGAGGAACTGGGGAGAAGGGATGACGCAGCAGAGGATAGAGATGAGGACACGCAGGAATACTGGGCGAAATCCACAGCTTGCTATTGACTGTTTTCCAGATGGCCCCTCAGTGGTTTTTTTTTAGCAAATTGACCCGTTGGGGATAATTCGTAATCTAAATCCTTAGTGTTTGGAAGTAATTAAAGATAGCGTGTTGTCATGGAAAGTGCTGTGTGACCTTGAGCACGTTATTAACCTCTCTGTGCCTCAGTTCTCTAATTTGTTAAATGTGAATGAAAGTAATATTTAACTAGTAAGGTTATTCTGAGTGCTGGATGAGATCTACATATGTGTAAGGAGCTTAAATAGACCCTGGCATTTAGTGAGTCCTCGAAAAATGTCCACTCCTGTTGTTTATGATTTGGGGTTATGCAGAACTGGGGTCAAATCTCAACCTTGTCAACTCACTGCCAGTGAGACCTTGGGCAAGCCATGTAATCTCTCCAAGTGTTAGTTTCCTCAGCTGTGAGGTGAGGTTAGTAGCGCTTACCTCATAGGACAGGATATAGTAAATAAGAACTCAAGTACTGGCTACTCCAGACACATTTGCTAAATGGCCGTACGGTTCTGAAGATGCCTCCAGAGCATCAGGAATCTGTTCCTCTGGGCTAGTACAGTTTCCCAAAGCCACCAGCAGCATTTGCATGGCCTTCCCGGTCATGGCCTTGGGCCAGGATACCAAGGGGAGGGAAGGAAAGCAGCAGAAAATAAGGCTTTTTCTTTAGAGAACCAGCTTTTCAAAAGAAGGCTGCCCCTCTGTTCATTCACCTGCAAGGTGCAGGCACTTGGTTAATCATTTGCTCATAGAGTATTTATTGCCTGATCAGCAATCACGTGTTTATGGGTATCTGTAGTGTCTCCTGCCGGAGGCCAAGCATCTGGAGGTGGGGTGGGATATGTAAAAAGGCCAGAAAGAGCCCCTGTTTTCCAGGGATTTGCTAATGCGTGAAAGCAATAAATATTGACGAACTAATACATGCCAGACAGTACTCTAACCATTGAATAACAAAACAAAGTCCTTGTCCTCTTAGCACATTCTAGTGGGGATGATAGGCAGTTGACAAGTAAACCAATAAAAGTATCATATAATGCCAAGTAGTGATACATGCTAGGAAAAAATAAACTAGAGTGAGGAGAAAGAGAATAATGAGGTGGTAATCTCTATATAGGGTAATCAGGAAGACCTCTCTGAGGAGGTGACATTTGAGCAGAGACCTGGAAAAGGTGAAGGAAGGAGCCATGGCTATACATGTGGAAAAGCATCCCAGGAGAGGGAACAGTGAGTGCAAAGGTCCTGAGGCAAGCACACAGAAGGGCAAGTAGGATGGTGTTTCTGAGAGGAATTGTGGAATAGAGAGTGGTGAGAGATAGATCAGAGGGATGGTGGGGGCCTGGTAGGCCATGGTTAAGACTTTGAGATTTGTTGTAGGTGCAATGAGAAGCCAATAGGGGAGTGACATGACTAATTTACATTTAAAAAGAACTGCTCTGGCTGCTGGTAGAAAACAGACTGGGAAGGCCAGACTAAGGAGGGGGCAAGGCTCACTCCATCTTTGAACTCTATTTGGGGAGACAGCCCAATTAGGAGGCTCCTACAGCAGCCCAGGCCAGAGGTGGGGGCTTAGACTAGGGTGATGAGTGGTCAGACCCAGGATACATGTTAAAGTTCGCCCTCATGGGCTTTGCTGATGGATTGGTTTTGATTGTAGGGAGAAAGGCATCAAGGGTGAGCCTACATTTGGGGAAGAGGAGCAAGTCGATGGTGACAGAGTGGGAGGTAGTGGAAACTAAGAGTCCCATTTTGAATATCTTAAGTTTGAGATACCTGTGAGACCTTCAACTAGAGTGGTGACTAAGAGTGAGTCCTTGGGGTATAAACAGTAGTTCAAGCCCCGAGACTGATGAGGTCACTTAGGAAGACAGTGAGGATAAAGAAAAGACCCACGACAGAGCCCAGGGCACCCCAACTTTTAGAGAAGAAGAAGAGGAGAAGGAAGGTCAAGTGATGCAGGAGAACCAGGAGAAGGGGGCATGGTCAGCTGTGTCAAGTGCTGGGTCAAATGCTACCAACTAGTTGACAAGACATGCATGAGTCTCTGGGAAGATAGGATCATAAAGGAAGAGTTAAGTAAACCTGGTACTACCTGGGACGCAAGGCCTGGGAAGAGTGTGGCTGGATCCATTCATTCCGCCACGGTACTATCTGGGACGCAAGCTGTGAAGGTCTGGGAAGAGTGTGGCTGGATCCATTCATTCCGCCAACATTTACGAAGGGCCTACTTTCTGCCAGCAGCTGAGAACGTAGAATTTGTATCATTTATTCTTAGTTTTATTTTATAAATCCCTCATGGAAGGATGAAATCCTATGGAATAGATACATTAATCTCCATTTTACAGATAAGGAAATTGAAACACAGAGAGGTACTGACCCAGATGGGGAAGGGTCTTGTTGGCCTCTCTCTCCACACTCCCCCCAGGCCTCTGCCTGGACCATATACAGATTAGTAGGGAGACAGGAGAGTAAAGAGAGTAAGTACCACACAGCTGGGTGAGTCCCATGGGAGGGGTGGGAACAAAGTGCCGTCACGTGCACAGAGAATGACAGGACAGGCTTTGTGGCAGAGCCTGAGGAAAAGCTTCACCAAGGAGAGATGCTGTTTGAGTTGAGGAGTTTTAAAGGTGGAGGACGAGGTCGCAGAGAGGAAATGCTCCTGGTACCACCACCACTAATAGCTAACATTTCAGACCAGCCAGGGTTACCGCAGGAAGCACCTGGCTCATCCAAACCAGAAACTGAAGAGAGTTTTATGAAGGGTCTACGTAGAGGGAAGGGCAGGAACATGGGAACCAATAAAGCTTGTAAACACAACCTAGGAGGAGCAGCAGTGGGAAGCCAGGTGCTCCTGAAGGCGAGGGAAGTGAATGAGGGTCCCCAGAACAGGGAAGAGCCATGGCTCCAGAGAAAGGCCCAGACAGGAGCTGAAGCCTCCGGTGGGGGAACCTGCCTAAAGGGGACCCAGCATGGTGGGAGCTGGGAATCAGAGCCCATCCTCTTTCTCCTCACACCCTCCCACCACCCGCTGGCTGAACGCAGCAGAAAGCAGAGAGCAGGGAACTCAAGCACAGCTTCCTGAGACACAAGACAGGGTGGCGAAGCCTGGAGAGTGGGTCTGAAGGTACGAAGGAAGAGATCCAGTACATAATTTGGAGCTTTAGGCACTGTCCTAAGTACTTTGCATACATTCACTCATTTAATCCCCACCACAGCCCAAGGCTGAGTGGAACAACATGCATTATTTATTTTTTCCTTGCTTTTTCTTCCTTTTTGGCTGGTGCACACATGGAGTTGAATTTGCATGAGCTGAAGGTTTTGTGCTTCCTCTGTAGGCGCTGTCCTGAAGGGCCAGACCATACAGAAGAATGCCCGGAGATGAGGCTGGAGAGGGCCCAAGGCTAAAGCCAGAGTTTGCCTAGAGGCCCCAGACAAGGGACCTGAGCCCCGTTTTGCCCCCGCCATACAAGCCTATAGAGCTAGTTGAGTATCAGCCAGAGAATGCTGGTGCTAGATGGAGGGGACCAGACACAAGGTCAGCAGGGTTGGGGGGGTTGATGTGATAAAGAGACCCCCTTATTTGTGGATAACGGACTCCTTTAGGATTTCTATGCCCAACCTCAAGAGGGATCTAGGAAAAGGAAAAGCTTTCTAAATCTAGTTTGAGAAAGAAGACATGGTGTCTTACACACAGTAGGTGCCCAATAAATGTGTATTCAACAGATGCATACCAAAAAAAGGTATATCCGATAAGTGGATTCCATGTGGTGCTTTGAGAAAAAGCAGAGGCTTTGGAGCCAGCAGGCATGGAGTGGTGTCTCAGCTCTGCCACTTTACTTCCCAGAGCCTGTATTTTCTCATCTGTGAAATGGGAATAATAATGTCTATCCACCTCAGAAGGTCGCTGGGAGGTTAAAGACAAAATATGTAAACTTTCTCAGAGATAGTGGATGGGAAGCAGAGCCTGACTGAATGAGGGAGCTGGGCAGGAAGGGCCTGAGGCTGGGAGGTGGGTGAGGAGACTCTGGGCTGTGCATGGTCAGGACTCTAGAAGAGGAGCCTTGCACTCCCCTCAAATGAAGGCAGGCTCCAGTCCATCGTGCGTGGGTCTGAGACCTACTTTTTCTAATGAGTTAGAACTGAGCTAACAGGAGAAAGATCCAAGAGGCTGTAGCAGGTGTGTGCCAAGGACTAATGGGGACTTGGTCACCCAGGACTGGGCCAAGTGGTTGGAAGGAAGGCTCCAGACTAGAGCAACTGAAGTTCATTCGTCATTCAGTAGACACCACCAAGCACTGTGTGCCTGTGTGCACAGCACTGAGCTGCCCAAGACCTATGGTGTGCAGGTGCTTTGCACACACCTGAGTGCAGGATATTGGGACAATGGTACAAAGTGCCCTAGAACAGGAGCTCCCAAAGCTGACCCTTGGACTGGCGCTGGGCAGATTTTCCTGATTTTGCTAGAACCCAGACATCAGGAGAAGGGCATACCGTACACGTTTAAAAACATGTAAAAAGTGAAATTTGAATTATGGTGGTGATGTTACTGCATGTTCCGGCTTCCAGAGAAAGTTCCATCTTTCTCGGTTGTCTTTCTTGATGCCTCTTAAAGCCCAGAGAGTGAGGTGTGTGTGTGTGTTCACTCAGGTGTGGTCAGAGAACAAAGCAGTGCTGTTCTCGCCGAGTCTCTTTGGAGACATTTCTGGGTGGATAGTGGCAGAACCTCCATTTTTATTTATCGCTTTGTATTTAAAGAGCATTCCACATACACCAGCTTTATTTTCTCAACTGTTATGGTGTGTAAATAATTGTTTTAATGGGCAAGTTGGAATTAAAAAGTTACAGTGAGAACGGGGAGGTTCCAGTGTGTTGGGAGAAGGGTCTGTTCCACTGCAGCCTGAGTCCTGCTTAGGAGGTGATGGAGACGACCCTGGAGAAGCAGGTAAGGGCAGAACTCAAGACCAGGCTTTGAGCGACCTGACTGGTGAGAGTAGGTGAACGTCAGACTGAAGAGCTGAACTTGTGACTGCTGCAGGAGATTGATAGGATGTGATTTCTGGGTGGGGGCCTCTGGATGGAGTGGTCAGCGCTGGAGGGCTACCCACAAGGACTGGGAACCTGAGACCTCCAGGAACAGAGGCTCTTTTCCACAAAGACCGTCTCTAGGTGATCTGTGCTTGGCTGGGAAGGCAGAAAAACAGAATCCTAGGCTGTAACATTGGAAATTGCCTTTGTCTTCTGCTCCTGCTTTCCATCCAGCGCATAAACGCTATCTACCTAGGATAGTCCATAAACGCTATCTACCTAGGATAGTCCATCACTTGTCTCACCTAATGATGCAGCGGGAGGAATTTGTGCAAGAAGAGGTAAGAGAGAGCTTCAGTCCTATTAGCTGAGGCCAATAAGAGATTCTCTCTCCTGTCCTTTTTTTCATGGCACTCTTCACAGCTGGGAGATTCTCTCTCCTATCCTTTTTTTCATGGCACTCTTCACAGCCCTTTGTTCAGGATGTCCTCCACCCAACCAGAGTATATGGGATTTGTATGCTTCCCTTGGAGAGCAGAACATCCATGGTTCAAAGAGTCATTCAAAAGATGTTCTGTTCTCTCGCTTATTATGGACCAAGCCAAAAGGGTTTTCTCAACAGTGCAGATGGGGATTTGAGATAAGGAAGAACTTCTTGAGAGCAAAAGGTTTGAAATTTTGGCCTAAAGTTTTCCCAGGAAGGCCTGACTCACACACATAGTGGTACAGCAG
>NW_006430061.1:472206-568604 GCF_000325575.1 Pteropus alecto
AGCTAGACTAAGGTTCAGATATTACCTCTGGCTCTTATTAGCTGTGGGACCTCAGGTGAGTTGACCCAACCTCTCTGATCTTCAGTTTCCTTATCTGCAAAATAGCGTGAGAATATAACCCTCATAGGGCTGGTGAGATAAACAAATGGGAGAAAGCCCAAGAAAAGCTCCTGGGCCTCTGCAAACATTATTTCTCTTCCCCTTCTGTTCCCATAATTCCCTTCCTCCTGTCTGATTGTGTGGGCATACCAGGAGGAAGGAGGATGGACAAATTCATTCACTGCTTATTTATTGACCACTTACTATGTGTTAGGCAGAAGGGATTTAGAACAAATGAACCTCATTCTTCCCCTCACGGGGGTGTTCTGTCTGATGAAGGAAACAAACCAATTCACCAAAAAAGCCTTTTATCACACATGCGATTGCTGTAATGAAGGAACTGGAACAGGTCAGGGTAGGGAGCTGGTGTAGAATGGGTTCTGTTTGGGTGGGTGAGACGGAAAACCTCCCTGGGAAGGAGGCTGGACGAGCAGGGAAGTGGGAGGCAGTCCAGGCAGAGGGAATAGCATATGCCAAGTCCCTGAGGCTGAAGCAAGGTGGCCGTATGAGGCCTGTGTAGCCAGGAAAAGTGGCAGGAGATGAAGTTGGGCTTTGATAAGTCAAGGTAAGGAATTTGATTTGGATTTGATTTTAGTACAACAAGAAGCTATTAAACAAGCGATATGATCCAATTTATAAAACTATTCCTGGCCCCTGACTCTAGGGGAGTTCAGAATCTTTCTCTGCTCAGACTCCTCCACCACAGCCAAATGTGGGCAGCCCAGACTTATCTCAGGCGGTCCCCACCCCTCTCATATAGGCCCAGGCAGAGGAGGGAGAGAGTCCAGGCTGTGTCCTCACAGAGATGGGCTTTGGGAGGTGCCCACGTATGTGGTACGTGCAAGAGTCCAATCTACCACCCTAAGATTTAGTACCACTCACTAAAGCAGATGCTTCCATCCCCCATCTTCCAGCTGACCCGGAGCCCCTGGCCTGGAGGAGAGGGGCGGTGAAATAAGAGAAGGCAGGAGTGCCCTCAATGAGCAGGTGGGGGTGAACTCCTGCAGCAGCTGAAGCCCAACTGTGAGTCAGCGGAGGGCAAGCCTCCTAGGTAATTCTCATCTTCATTGAAATGGTCAGCCTGACTTTAGAGACAAGGGGGTATTGTCAGGTGGAGACTAACAATCTGCATTCTGTACCCCTGCTCAGGTCGGAAATCCCCAGGGCTGGGCCTAATGTGTTGGGACAGACAGACTGGCCTAGCCTTCTAGAATCCATGAGATACCCATAGAAAGAGGCAAAGCTGCTCTGGGCTCCTCTGAGGACCAGGCAGGTGGGAGCTTGCAGCTTCCAGCAGCAGCTTCTTCCTGTGTGGGGCTGAGACTCTGGGGCATGCTGTTGGGCCTGGAGGTGACAAGAGGGGGGGTACCCAGTGATTCCCTCAGGCCTCCACCTTGCCCTCTTACTCAGTCTCAGGCTGAAGAGAGAGCCAAGGATATAGTGCATAGAGATTCGTACTGAACTGTTCCAGGCAGTGGAATTTGGGGCTATTGGCCCACCAGCTCCCCTGGGACTGAGGTGCTAATGAAACAGTTCCTGACCTTGACCTTGGAGTCCCAGCCATTGACGTCAGCAGAGATGAAATAATGTAACCGGACTCTCCCACTTGGGGTGTGTGGGTGTGTGTGGGGGGGTACATTCAGGGACCTAGGAGGGGAAGGAGTGGCCAGGAGTCAGGATCAACCCAGCTTAGGCCAGGAGGGGACAGGGAAGAGTCGCCCCTGGCATTGGTGACGTAGAAGACCTCGGTGGTGGGGTGCTTCCTACGGGTGGGATGTGCTATCTGAGCGAGTGGCCCAAATCCTTTCTGAAAGCTGTTATCCGGCACTACAGCCACCGTCAGGTAAACAAAAAAAAGGTGGAGGCTTCTTCCATACCAGGGAGCTGACATTGTTGTTGCTCCCCTGGACATGGGTGACGGAGCCATGGGGGTAAGTGCCCGCACTGCTGCCATGTGGTGTATTGCTGTCATACATGTGACTACGTGTGTGCACCTGCCTGGGGACAAGGCCGGGCCTGCCACACCTGGATGTGCAGAGGTACTCCTGTAGCCACACTGGGGCGGTCTGCACGGTCTGAGGGTTTGGGGTCAGAAGGCCGGCCTGGCCTCTGGCTTCCCTCCTCGCCACTCAACACCTGCCCTGAGGAGATGCTGAGGATGTTCCCGGCAGTTGTCTCCCTCTCCGTGGCATCTGCTACAGGGCCTGGATCTATAATTCTGCCCTGGGTTTTCCAGGTGGATTTTCTGATTGAAAATGATGCAGAGAAGGACTATCTCTATGATGTGCTGCGGATGTACCACCAGTAAGTGTGCCGGGTCCAGCTCCTGTGGACTACCTGGGTATCTCTGTCTGTAGGGAGCCCTACAGACAGAGGTATGGGTTGTCCTGAGACAGAGGACCTCCCCCATCCATCCTGGGGAGCTCGGGTTAGGGGTGGGGGGCAGATGCTCGAGGCTCCTGGGAACTAAATGGACACATCATTCATTTGTCTCAGCAAATATTTAAACAAATGCTCTGTGCGTGGCTCTGTGCTAGGGGCTGGGGCACACGTGTGAGCATGACAGATTGGTTATCGCCCTCTGGTTGCTCACAATCTGATGGGGGAGGCTGTTGAGTAGCCAGATAGGTTGAATAGAGTGTGGCTGCTGGGACAGGAGAGGAAATGCCAGCTGGCCCCAGCCGCAGCATCAGATGTCTCTTATCACCCACCTGCTTTTACATTCATTCAGCATACATTTATAAGCTTCTGCCACTTGCTGGACACCACACAGAATCTGGAAATAAATAAGATCTACTTTTTTTCCTCGACTAACTCGTGGCCTAGAAAGAGAAGCTGGACAGACAACACAAACACAAAGAACTCTAATATAAGTTACAATCAAATAACTGCTAAATAGAAGTAAACCAGAATGTGAAGAAAGGAGTTTTTACTTCTAATCACGGGGGCAAGGACCAAGAAGCCTTGACCTGGGGGTTGAAGGGTAAGAAAGATTCTGATAGGCGGCAATACCAGGAACGGGCATTCCAGCATGAAGGACCAGCATTACCCGAGGTGCAGAGACGTGAAAGCACAAACGAGTAGGAAGTGACAAGCTCAGGGCTCACGGAGACCATGAACAGCCACGAGCCTGGAGTAGACTGTGGCAACAGGTCACGGAGGCCCTGAGCCTGCCAGGGAGAGTGGATTGTGTCGTCTGGGCAGAGGCAGCCATTGTGGGTTTTGAGAAGAGGAGCGATTTTCATTTAGGAAAGATTAGATGGGAGTGAGCAAGTCAGTAGGCAGCTGGAGAGGTGCAGGCCAGAGGTGTGAGGGCCTGAACAGTGCGAGGAGGAGGCACGTGAGGGACATTGTAAAGGTAGAAGTTACAGTTTAGCTGCAGATCAGAAGTGGGAGACCAGGGGATGATAGGGGTCGCCACTGTCTCACATGAGGGTTCCTGTCTGGGAAGATCCTGGGCTTCAGAACAAGGCAGAGTGAGTTTGAATCCTGACTTGATTTCATTTGCAGAATGGGTTAACAATCCCTACTTCGCCAGTTTCCTCGTGATGTTTATGGGAGAGAACGAAGCTCGTTGAGGCACCTGGCCCAGAGCTAGGGCCTCTGGGCTTTTCAGGACAGTCTTCCTCAATTCCAAGGCCTGGGCCCAGTGGAGAGGGAACGTAGCCCAGGACTGCTTCCTTTGGGAATCCTTGGGTCTCAGAGGTCATGGCCATGGGTGAGGCTTCAGTGTCCCCCGTGTCTCCGCAGGACCATGGATGTGGCTGTCCTTGTGGGAGACCTGAAGCTGGTCATCAATGAGCCCAGTCGCTTGCCACTGTTTGATGCCATCAGGCCCCTTATCCCGCTGAAGCACCAGGTGGAGTACGACCAACTGACCCCCCGCCGCTCCAGGTGCGGAGGGAGCTGTCAGGCTCGAAGCGGGAGGACAGGGGGCCCCCTGGGATGGACAGGATCGCTCGCTATTGGATGGGGCAGCACTGGTGGTCAGGCCGGAGCTGGGCCATCACCGACCTCTCCTACGGCAGGAAGCTGAAGGAGGTGCGTCTGGACCGTCTGCACCCTGAAGGCCTTGGCCTCAGCGTGCGTGGCGGCCTTGAGTTTGGCTGTGGGCTCTTCATCTCCCACCTCATCAAAGGCGGGCAGGCAGACAGCGTGGGGCTCCAGGTAAGTGAGCAGAATACTCAGGCTTCCGGCCTCCCCCGTCTCTCACTGCTGGGCTACGTGGCATAATGTGGTCAGCTCACCTTTCGGAGACTTTGGGAGAGGAAAAGGCTGACACATCCTGACAGGTTTTCCTCAAGCCCACGAAATCAGCCTGCAGGCAATTGCCTATTTTCTTAAGTCGAGCCGGGAAGCTGGCTTCCAGCTACTGCTGCTGAGCTGCACCCCACCTCCCATACTTCCTAGTTATGTCCTGACGTCTGAAGCTTTGGACATGTAGCCTTCACTGGAAAGGGAAAGGGAATCCCGGTGTGGTGTGGTGCTTCAGGGCAGACTCTGGGGCCGGGCTGTCCTGGCTTTGCTCTTCAGTAGCTGTGTGATTTTGACAAAAACACTTAACCCTGTCCCTCATCTATAAAATGGGGATGATGATGATCACACTATCTACCCCGTCAGATTGTTAGGAGGAATAAATGAATTCATATTATAAAGTCCTTGTAATAGTTCCAGGCACGTAAGTGCTCTGTGTTGGTTAAATAAGCAGAGAGGGAGACTGAATAAACACCTGAAACGTGCCAGGTAACGTGCGCACAGCCAGTTCTCGTTATATACCTTGGCCGTATCATCCCCATTTTACAGAGTTGATAGAGGCTCAGATCTTGACTTGTGTCACAGCCAGTAAGTGACAGAGCCAAGACCTGAACCCAGGTCTCTTGACTGCCAAGCCCTGGGGACTCTCTTCAGCACCCCAGGTGCCCCTCCCCTGGGGTCCCCACACCTCAGTGTCAGAGCAGAGATGGGCAGACCTCCAGGTCTCCCTCCTGCCAGAGCGCAGAGCTGTGTTTTCGTATGTCCAGATAAAGGAGGCCCTCCCACCCCCTCCCAGAGCCTCCAGCATGTTTGTTATCAACATCCCGATCCGGGCTGCCAAGCCGCGGGCTTCAGGGGGCCCGAAGGTGAAGGGTACGAGACTGTGGAGAGGGAGACGGAAACTGGGAGCTGACAGACATCGCTTTGTTCTAAATCCCTGTCTCACGGCTCACTGGTGGCGTCTGAAATTTCAGCCGCTTCATTATTCCTCTCCTGTGCGGCACATTTTCCAGCCTAGAAACACAGCCAGACAAAAAACATAATGAGCTCCTCTCCTGGCGTCAGTGGAGACCCTCTTTTTTCCAGAGTGAGCTCTCCTCCTAGGACATGCATTTCTCGATGATGCCGCCACGATTGGGAACAGCAGGACATTTTAATTAAACTAAGTTTTTTCTTCCAGCCTGTTTCTCAGGCTTATGAATTATCGGCCCTTTCTCGAGCTGTCAGGCTCATCTCTCCTTTGTGCCGCTGTCCCTCAGATCGTCATTTCACTGTGGCCCTGGCACAAAGGGCCTTTTGCAGGGCTCTGCACAGCGTGAGAGGGAGAGGAAAGCTGATCCTGCAAACTGAGCTGGGGGAGGCTGCGTGGGAAACATTCCGACCAGGGTCCCCAGCAGGTTCTTTTTAGGAACAAGACAGGGAACTTCACTCAGAGGAGCTGGGAGAAACTATCTGCATCCATTCACCTGTCTGGGTTCATGTTTCTGGGGAGATCTCATGCCTGAGGGAGGCTAGAAGAAGATTCTGGAAGGCAGGAGAGGGACACGTTCAGACGTAGCCTGGCGGGACTAAAGGCCCCGTTTATTTGACCAATGAGGCTAGGCCCCGGGTCAGGGGCTCGGACCTACCAATAAATAGGACCCAGCTCTGGGACCCCGTATTTCTGCTCTTATCCCCCTACTAAATTTTAGATTTTTTTCCCAAGTGTATCGTGTCTGAACCTATGTCCTCTGCCCTGCATGGGGCAGTCTGTGCTGCACAACTTGCTGTGTAGTCCAGGGCTAGAGAAAGATTTTGTGTGCCTCGGTCATTCCAGCTGTAAAATGGACAGAGTAATCTCTGCCTTTCCTATGAAACTCGAGGGCTCTGATGGGTGGCAAGGATCCACAGAGCGCAGGGAACTACAGCCAGGCGTAGCCAGACATCCTCCTTTTCTGCTTCCAGGTGCCCAAGAGACAACACTGTTGTCTGTCAGCGAGACTTGACTCAAAATCCTAGCAGCACTTTACTGGCTGGGTGACCTTAAGCAAGTGACTTCACCTTTCCAAGCCTCAGTTTCCTTATCTGATTAACAAAAACACAGAGTCGGTGTAAAAAGCAGGTGCAAGGAGCTTATCCAGCTGTTCTCCTCACAGGAGATGGCCCCAGAAACCTAGAGAGTTCTTCAGTGAGCCCCTTCTTGTGGTGCCTTTTTGAGCCCCCTGACACTTTTGTCAGGCCTCTGAGATTAGGGCCTGTGTCCAGGCCCTGTGTCCAGGCCTAGAGGACCCCTCAGAGGCCATGTGCCTGCCCAGCTCTCAGATCCCATGGACAGTCAAGCTGCACCCCTCAACATGCACCAACAAGTCTCCAAAAGGTCAGCACATGTAATGTGAGCTAAGCACCCAGCTGACCTGCTCTGGCTTCAGGCTGGAGAAAGACATCCCAGACCCAATCCCTGTTTTATAGCTAATGGCTGTGTGACCGAGGACAAAATATCACCCCCCTGGGCCTGTTTCAGCTGATGTTTGAGGGTCTTTCCAGCCCTGTAGTTATTAAATGAAGAACTTTGGGCCTTGATCCCAGGGCGGAGGTGCTTGGAGAAGCCCCTGGCAGTGTCCAGCAGGGGGCAGTCTCACCACGTATCTGTATCCAGGGCTGGCCCAGCAACCCTCTGAGCCCCCATTGCTCCCGGCCTAATGAGACCTCAGTCCTGAGAAGAGGGATCTGATCAGAGTATTTAGAGCTCAGGACCAACTCATGAAAACAATAGCAACCGTGTGTTGATTGTTCACAGGGTGCCAGACACTGGCCGGCTTTACATGTATACAATCATTTAATTTGCACAGCAACTGCAGCATTCTCCATTTTATAGATGAGGGAAACTGAGGTTCCAAAAGTTTAAGAGACTTTTTCAAGGTCACACAGCTAATAAGAATAAAAGCAGGGGTTTAAATCCAGGATAACTGATGCCAAAACCTGTGTTCATTCACTGTTCTTTGCTTACATCCAGAATGAAAATTCAGAGATCAGGGCTGTGGCAAATTAAAATGTCCATCAAATTTCCATAGAATGGAAGAAAAGAGAGTGTGTGTGTGTGAGTGATGTGAGCTCAAGTCAAGAGTCATGGAAGTTCCCCACCCAGACTTGTTATGGTGTTGCAGGGGAGCCTGCTCCTTGGGCCAGGGTGGGACAAAGGCCGGGGAAGAACTGCTTGAATCTGGGTGAAGGGTCACCCTTTACTTGGATTCCAGAGCCTGACAGGGCCCCAGTGGGGTGAAAGGGACACAGGAGTGAGGCACCTCTGCTCCCCAGTCTCTGTGCCCTTCACTTACCATGTGTCTCCTAGCTGCAAAATAGAGCATAAAGACTTCTTGAAAGTGCCACCGCCCTAGGGTCCCTCAGACTGATGGAGGGTGGGTTGGTTGTGACAAGGCACTAGGGCACACATCGAGGTTTCTTGAGGGAAGGCCTGGCCATCATCCCCCTTCCTGGAGAGCAGGCCCGGGGCATCTGACAGCGAGCCTGCCCAGCCGCTTGACACTCCCTCAACCTGGTGCTTATTCCTTTTGTTTATGGCAAGGTAGGGGACGAGATTGTCCGGATCAATGGGTATTCCATATCCTCTTGTACCCATGAGGAGGTCATCAACCTTATTCGCACCAAGAAGACCGTGTCCATCAAAGTGAGACGTGAGTGAGGCTAGAGGATGGGATGCTGATGGTGGGGTGTGGTATAGGATAGAGTGGGGTGGGCAGCAGGGAACCCAGCTCCTAGAGGAGGAAGGGAGGCCAGAGGTGCTATCCTAACCTCCATGCCTTTATCCCGCAGATATCGGCCTGATCCCTGTGAAGAGGTGAGCAGCTCCCTCCTCTACTGGTGGACTCTTCCCTGTGGGCTTAAGGTCCTGGTATCAACCCTAGGGTCTGGTTTCCCCCAGTCCAGCACTGCCCTGGGCCTGGTGCCCGGAGGCTCCAGATGGGGCAGGTCTGGATTTGGGACCTGGTCCCCAAACATCTCTCTCCAATGACCCTTCTCCTTTCCCTTCCCATCAGTTCTCCTGATGAGCCCCTCAAATGGCAGTACGTGGATCAGTTTGTGTCAGAATCTGAGGTAAGGGTCAGGACCACCAGTGATGGGGTCCGGATGGAGTGGTCTTCAAGGAGGGGCAGCAGGTCTGAAGGGGGGCTTGCTCTAGGGATGTGGCCTCAGGGGCTTCACACAGGTCCCTAGCACATCTAGAAAATCCCTGTTGGGGGCCAGCTGGTGCAGACGCACACCCCCTGGGACAGAATGGCCATGAGGCTCACGTGGGCATAGCAGTGCTTATGAGCTCAAGAGGCTACATGTACACATGTGACATCTAATGACCCTTTTCTGTCCTTCCTCCAGGGTGGGCGGAGCAACCTGGGTTCCCCAGGGAGTCAGGAAAACAAGGAGAAGAAGGTCTTCATCAGCCTGGTGGGCTCCAGGGGCCTTGGCTGCAGGTGGGTGGCAGGCTTGCCCTGAGGCTCAGTCATGGCCAGCAGCCCCCCTAGGCACCTAATGCCTCTCTCCTCACTCACTGCTGCTTCTGAGGAGACTTATCCTCGGGTGCCTGATTTCCTCTCTGAGCTTAATAACGGCCCTAACAGGTCGATTTTATAGATAAGGAAATTGAGGCCCAAAGAAAGAGCTATGTTCCCTTAGTGGGCCCTCTAGTTACTGTAAAGAGAGCCTGTCCTGCTGGTCATCTCTGTCACTTGCCACTTATTACCTTGTGGGCTTCCTTAAGAGGCAGACAAAGAAATGCAAACAGGCATCAGATCACACGGAGCATTCTTGGTAAACATGAAATCACTACAATCACAGATGTAAGGGTCAGACCCTGTTCTGCCACATATGAGCTCTAGAACCTTGGACTAGTTATATAACCACCTGGAGCCTCAGTTTCTCCCTCTATAAATTGGGGATAATAATATCCACATTGTGAGGAGGAATGAGATGATAGAAGTAAAGTACCAAGCTTAGGTCCCAGCAAGTGATAAGCAGTTAGTAAATATTAT
This sequence comes from Pteropus alecto, assembly GCF_000325575.1. Classification (NCBI taxonomy): domain Eukaryota; kingdom Metazoa; phylum Chordata; class Mammalia; order Chiroptera; family Pteropodidae; genus Pteropus; species Pteropus alecto. Next base: position 481,584 of record NW_006430061.1, read on the forward strand.
CTATTATTATTTAAGTTATTCTTATTGTTTCCATTCGTTCATGTTTATTCAATACTTTTTCTGCCAAGCATAAGTCCCTCCTTTCTAAAATGTTACAGCCTGGTATTGAAGACAGCCACATAATTAGTTACAGTGTAGAGTGACAAGGACACTAATGGAGCTGCATTCTGCATCAGGGATAGAAAATCCCTGCTGTCTCTAACCAATCAGTAGTGGCTGCCTGGAGTACGATTTTGAAAAGACTGTAAGGCTGGCTGTATCTAGACTTGGTAGGAAGAGTGCTGTGATCGATTAGTGATGTCTGTCGCACATCTGGGAGAGGGGTGAGTAATAGTACAAGTGCCTCCCTTGCTGTAGGTATTTTGGGAGCACTCTTTAGGAGCATTATAGGTGTTTTAAGAGAAAGAAGCAACTAGCTATTCCTGGAATAATATAAGAAGTTTGATTAAAACTCCATAAAGAAAGCATTCGAGTCTTAAGGAATGGATAGGAAAGTGCTAGAAAGAGAGAAGAAACAGTATATGTGATATGTTGGGTAAGGGATTGGGTAGGGGGCAATTACAAGTAGTTTTCTGTGGCTACTGCCACAGGTAGACAGCAGAGGGTCTTGGTACTGAGCTCATGGGTGACCTGGATCCTGAGGGGCTGGAGCACTGGACAAACAGGCAGATAGGACAGAACACTGAGAATGAGCAAGTACTGAAGGCAGAGGCTCACCTGCTTTCCCCGCCTCTTCCACAGCATTTCCAGTGGCCCCATCCAGAAACCTGGCATCTTCATCAGTAATGTGAAGCCTGGATCCCTGTCTGCCGAGGTGGGGTTGGAGGTGAGTGACCCTGGGCTGCGGTCAGACCGTGATCACACAGTGATGGAGGCACGTGCCTTCCCACACAGCCCTTTTTCAGCAGTCACTGGCTGATGATTTCTTCCTACCTCTCTCCAAGAGAAGGACGGCATCAGTGAAGGAGTGGCATTTGACCCTTTCTACAGTCTTCTCCAGTTCTGAGAGCCTTTGATCCTAAGCTTGGGAATGAAGTAATAATAATCAAAGAGTTAATATTCATTGAGTGTTTACTGGATTAGACATTCTTCTAAGCCAGCGGTCCCCAACCTTTTTGGCACCAGGGACCAGCGCTCCTATGAGAATCTAATGCCTGACGATCCGAGGTGGAGCTGAGGCGGTGATGCTAATGCTGGGGAGTGGCTGCAAATATAGATGAAGCTTTGCTTGCCTGCCTGCCGCTCATCTCCTGCTGTGCATCCCGGTTCCTAACAGGCCACGGACTGGTACCTGTCTTCAGCCTCAGAGTCGGGGACTCCTGTTCTAAGCCTTTTGAAATTTATGAGAACTCTGAGAATTGGGTACTATCATTATCCCCATTTTACAGATGAGGAAACAGACCCAGAGACAGTATGTGATTTTTCTAAGATCACGTACCTAGTATGGTAGGGCTGGGATTCAAACCTAGGTGGTCTGATGGCAGAGACAGAACTTTTAACCTCTAGTTTAGACAAGTTGCTTTTTTCTTTGCTTCGGTTTCCTCTCCTATAAAATGAGAGCAATAACCTTCCTTCTAGGCTCACTGTGTGGATTAAATGAATTAATATATATGCTTAGAACTGTGCCTGGCACACAGCAAGGGATTGATGAATGTTATCTACTAATTATTATTTTGACTCAACACAGCGTCTGCCTATATGAGAAGCCCAAGAGCTCCTATGTCTACAAACTGAGTTTTCAAAGCAAATGTCATAAATTCAGCCAAAAGAATGAACCTTGAATGGTATAATATTTGGCAGCTAATATTTGAAAGAGATATGAGGTGGAGGGACCCTTGGAAGATCCCAACAGAGCTTTCTAACTGCATTTCTAATAAGGGAGAGCTGAGATGCAGCCACTCGAATACTCAATGTCTGCCCCTGGCTCCCAAGGGGAACCTTCGCTGCAGGTGAGTGTACAGACAGGTAAACATGCTGATCCTTCTCTATCTCTCCACCAGACAGGGGACCAGATTGTCGAAGTCAATGGCATCGACTTCTCCAACCTGGACCATAAGGAGGTGAGATGTGTGGTCTTCGCCTGCTGGCAGTTATCACCTCTGCCCTCTACTTCCCGCCTCTCCCCAACACGGTGTCTGAAACTTTCTGTGCTCTCTAGAGGCCTCGACTGCTCTGGTCTGTCAGGCCTCAGCTGACTGTCCACCTGTCCCCACAGGCTGTGAACGTGCTGAAGAGTAGCCGCAGCCTGACCATCTCCATCGTAGCTGGAGCCGTAAGTCCAGAATGAACTGCTGGAGGCCCCATGACCCCTGACCTCCAGGCTCAGTCACTCAGGGTGATCTCTGCCACACAGTGCTAGGAAGGGCCAAGGGGTCTTGTCTGAAGCTCTGCCAGAGCAAAGGGTGAGGCTCTCTGCCCAGCTTGGAGAAGTTCGGTCAGAGACCACAGGAGCCACAGTACCTGACACTGGGGCCACGGCAGTGAGAGGACGACTCTCATCTTGGCCCCCCACACTGTGGCAGTGGAAGCCCAGGTTCCCCAGGGGACTGAGCAAGGGGCTCCTTTCTCCCCACGAGGGCCGGGAGCTGTTCATGACAGAGCGGGAGCGGCTGGCAGAGGTGCGGCAGCACGAGCTGCAGCGGCAGGAACTTCTGATGCAGAAGCGGCTGGCGATGGAATCCAACAAGATCCTCCAGGAGCAGCAGGAGATGGAGAGGCAGTGAGTGTGGCCAGCCAGGACACCCCTTCCCTACCCTCCCAGACCACTGTAGGACTCTGCCCGCTTTGCTTCCTGCCCACTGTGTCCTGAGACAACTTCATCCTCTCCCCCTGAGGCCTGTCCTCAGACCAGATGAGACCAGTGGTGGTCAGCAAATGCATCCCCTGCCTCCAGACCACTGGGTTCCTCCCTTCTTGCCAAAGAAAGCTCCTGATTTCCAAGACCCAGGAATGTGGGGATGCTACTAGCAGTAGCTAACGTTTGTTGAGTACCAACCGTGTGGCTGGCATTGTATTAGGGCCTCGTGTACGTTACTTAATTTCATCCTCACAATAGCCCTGTGAGATAGATGTTATTAACCTATTTTACAAGTAAGGAGACTGAGACTCAGAGAGGGTAAGTCACTTGTGTACAAAGTCACACATGGCCAAGCTGGCATTCACTCTCAGGCAGTCTGGCTGCCCCATCTATGGTGACAAGCCCCCTGCCCTCGTGTGGGGTAGTTGAGATGATGGACTGAGAATAAATGTGGTGAGCAATTCATAAATCAATAAACTACTGCCAAAATTCAAATCCAGATACACTCTAAGACCTTCATTAGAATTTGGAAAAGGATGGTGGACAGGATCTTCCCATCCCTCCCATCACAGAATTAGCCTAGAACTAGCCTTGCTGGTACCTCTGCCCACAGTCCTGGCTTTGGTTAGCAGCCCCAGCTTTGCCCCTGGGGTCCGGGATCCTCTTCTGGGAAGACTTCACTAAGGCCAGACTCTGCCTGTCATCACTCACTTTAAGTGTTTGGAGGTAGATTCATGGAGCGTGGCCCACATTGACTGGCCTCCCAGCTCCAACAGCACAGAATCTCTGCTCAGTGATGCCAGACAAAACCACACAAGAGCACAAGGCCCAGACTTTGCTAGATCTGCTTTCTCAGCATCCAAATCTAGTCCAGACATCCTTGGAAAGTTTCCTGAAAGAAGTATTTAAAACTTTTCTCAAAAAATTAGCCACATAGCCACAAGGAAGAGTTAACTTCTCTTGCATAGACTCCAACATAACAATCCGCATTTGGTTTCAGAAGGAAAAAGGAAATCGCCCACAAGGCAGCAGAGGAAAATGAGAGATACCGGAAGGAGATGGAACAGTGAGTGCCTCGTCTCCATGTGTCTGCACACACGTATCTGTGTGTGGACATGAGTGTGCTCTTGGGAGTATAGCGAGCCAGAGGCCACCTCCAGGCCCAATTTACCTGGCCTCTTGTCCCCTAGTGGAACCTCCTTTGTTTTAGCCATTCCGTAATCCTGGTAAAGCTCACCATATGGGGGTAACTAGAACATAGTCTCACATAATTGCATTCATACTTAATTTGGAATGTAAGTGCCAAGGACTTTGTGGTCTTCATCACAACTAGAACCATGTGGCCCCTCCCCAGTCTGCTTGGGGGTTCCCTACAGGCAGTAGGTGGGCCTGCGAAGGTTCTGATTCCAGTCACAGGCAAGGTGGGGGGTGTCTTATTTCAGGATCGTGGAGGAGGAAGAGAGGTTTAAGAAGCAGTGGGAAGAAGACTGGGGCTCAAAGGAACAGCTGCTATCGCCTAAGACCATCACTGCTGAGGTGCACCCAGTGCCCCTTCACAAGCCAAAGTGTATGTATCATATGCTGGGAGGAGAGGGCTTCCTTCTGGGGCTGGGGGGCTGAGCAGTCCAGACAGAGCTGCTGGTCTCCCTGTACTGACCATCACCTCCCCAGGTGATGATCCCATGGCTCTCTAAGCTGCATTTCCTTCATGGAAGGGCAGCCATGTGCTAGGGGCTGTCTGCCATGACATCATGGCATTAGGGTGGGCAGGATCTGTTTGCTCTCCTAGTCCTGGGTCTCCCCCACAACACAAACTCAGGCAGGTGTCCTTGGGCTGCTGAAGAGGGATTGGAGAGCTATAGCAAAAGTGGAACCGCGCATGGGATTATCTTAGTTTGTCGATTGTCATGTCCTCTTCCTACCTGGTTCTGAATTGGGGCTGGGGTAAAACAACAGCAGGAAAGAGGGGAAGGGGCTCACATTAGAGAGGTGGTCCAAGGTCGATGAGTGACGGTGAGAACAACTTACCTGAAGTGCCCCTACCACCTACATCCCTGTATGTGGACCCTGCTTGGTTCCACCACTCAGGGAGAGGACTGTGAGACCCCTCCCAGACATCACACGCAGCCATCCTGTGGCTTCAGCTCCTTCTGCCCTTCCCATGTCCTTTCTTCATCTGTCCTGCGTTGTCACCTCCCATTTCAGTCCAGACCCTAACCAACTGCTCTCTTATCCACCTGCTCTCAACTCTAACTCCCAAGATGCCTCTTCAAGGAGCAGCTCACAACACCAGGTTAAAGTGGGGGTGGGGGCGCTCAAGCTCAGTGGTTCTTCAGTGGGCGTGTGGGTGGGGAGCCAGTAGTAAGACAGCTTAGGGCCCATGGCAATCACAAGTCCAGGATGCCTGGTTGGGTCTTTATTCTCGCTTTACAGCTGTTTTCATTTGTACCTGACATGAGGCAGGTTCTACAGAGCACTAATTGTGCTCAGCTGACCTGGAAACGTCCAGATACGGGGTAAATCTGCACCCCGGAACCAAGGTTCTTTATTTCTGCCACATGGCAGCCATCTGGGATCCTGTGATTGGGTCTGGACAGCTCTGGCCCCAACCTTGAATCCTGCCCAAGGCCTAGAGGGTCATCAGCTTGGGTCAACGATGAGGTTCAGAGTGGTTCCATCTCATCCCCACTCGGTGCAAGGCAGATGGCTCCCAGCACGCTCCTTCCTGGCCACAGGGTATAGTGTCATCTCAGGGTCCTCTCGGAAGGACAAAGCATGCTGTCATCAGCCTCCCCCGTGACATTCGGTATTAGTTGAGGATGTGGCCAGAGCTAAATTCCTGGTGAATAATCTGTGTTTTAGAGAGGGAGCTAATTTGCTCTTATGTGTGAAATAGGAGCTTCAGAAGGAGAGAAATCAATTTTAATTGCTTTTCATGAAAGTAATTCTAGTCAATTTAGTAATTCTAGTCAATTCTAGTCAATTCCTCAAAACTGGATCTTGGTTTCAGAGCCAACACATCCTCACAGAAGCTATAGAAAACAAAAAACCCTTTCTCTAGCTAGCTATTTATTTAGTGCTTTTAAACCATATTAAACTTCTTGAATAAAAGAAGCAAGAACTTTCCCTTTGTTCAAGATATAAATGTTTTCTAAGGGAATGCTGCGAAGCATGAGATTGATGACCGGAGTCCGCCAGCCTGAGCTGGGGCAGCTGCTGCCTCCATCCATCTCCGCACGCACTAGCAATTTAATTCTAACTCGGTGATAAGTTAGGAAATGCTGGAAGACTTCTGAGCCAACTCAATTCCTGCATTTCTCCCTTTTCCTGGGAGGCTGGAATGGTCTCAGCCATGTGGGCTCATTAGTATCAAGCCGAAGTCAGGTCCTCTCTGACCAGGCTTCAACTCTGGGGCCCAGTTAGCTGACAGGTTATACCTGACTCAGGTCTCCGTGCTTGTGAGGAGTGGGCCTTTGGCACCAAACATATGTAATACTCAGATATTCCCATCCTCTGTGCCATACCTCCCAAGTTTCAGCCAAATGCCCTGCAAAAGGCTCTCACTCTGCTGTCAGATCAGAGGCCCTGTTGTCAGCCCATTTTACAGATAGAGGAACTGAAGGTACCAAGGTTGAAAGCTCAGCATGCATCGTCCCAGAGCAGGAAAGCTTTGCTCTGGGCTCCTGAGCCCTGTTCCTGCCCCTGACCTCACAGCTCATAGAGGAAGCTGGGTATAGGTCCCCAGGCTCCTGGGAAGCAGCTCTAGCCTCTTGGTCGCCTCACTCTCTCTTGTTCACCACCTTCCTCTTTTCCCAAGTAGATGATCAGGGAGTGGAGCCCGAGCTTGAGCCTGCTGACGACCTGGACAGAGGCACAGAGGAACAGGGAGAGCAGGTTTGCGGCCCCCGCTTCACTCCCTGGCCTTGCTGCTCTGCTTGCCCTGCTCACTCTCTTCTGCCAACCCTGTAGACACCCATCTCTGAGGGGCCAGCCACCATGGTGGGAACCACTGGAATCTCTCCAAGCCCCGGCTTGGTCCAAGCACTGCACACAGAATCTTGAGAATAGGACTCATGGCCGGGCTGAAATGTCAACTAGTGCACATCGGTACGGCTGAACCACTGGTTCAAATATTTAAGTACTGCCCAAGGCTAAGTCCTTCGTCTGCTGCGCTGGCTTCTTCCAGGACTCCCCAGGTCTTGCCAAGATCCAACAACTAGGGGATAGTGCTTGGTCCAGCAGGAGGCTTTCAAGATCTTGTTCTAGAACCCAGGCTGGTCAAGGGTGGGTAACTATTTAAACCATCACCGCTGGCCCAGAAAGCATCACGCTATTGCCTAGGAAAGACAGGGGTCTGGTGCCCTAGTTATCCAGCCTGGATGGGGATATGCTTTTCTGGAGGCTCATCTTCCGCCCGCTGCTGCCTGAGCTGCCCTTCCCAGAGCTGACCACTGTCATTGCCTTCTCTTTCAACATTGAAAGTGGAAGATATGGCCTGCGCTATGAGACAAAACTGTTTTGTTCTGACAGCAGTTCTAGGCAAAGACCCAGGCGCACTTTTGTCTTGAGCCATTTCTTGGATGGAGGGACCAGACGTTGGTCAGGAGGGGCCTTGCTCTTTTTTAACAGGGCTTTGTGTTTGCAGACTCATCCTTCACAAGGGGATTTCTCTCTGGTTTTCTGGCACTGACTTCTGAAGCCAGTGTCCTAGGGAGAGGCAGTTGCCCAGGGCCTGGCAATCGGGGCCTTCCTCGGGTAGTCTTAGGCCTGTTTTATAATCCAGGTGAGGCCAGGTAAGTGGAGAGTCAGACTGAGGGAGCAGTTTTGCTGTCGGATCCGCCGATTCTGCCCTTTGCCTCACAAAGCCACGTGTTCCTTGAGAACCCAGCTCCTGGCCTCTGCCCTGGACAATCTGGCTGAGCTAAACTGTCTCACTGCTTCATTCTTTGTGTTGTTACAGCCTTTGGGTGGTTTTATCGTTATGATGGCAAATTCCCAACCATACGGAAGGTATGACAGGATTGCATCTGTCCCCTTTGCCTCTGTGTTTGCTGTGGGTTTGGCCTTTTCCAAACATTATTTCTTGTCCTATCAACTCTCAACAGTGTGACCCAACCTATTCACTTGAATGCTAACTGTGTCAGAGCCTCTCCGTCAGACTGACGTCAAATGGCAGGGTGCTGTCACAGAGGCGTCACGGTGGGGGGCGGGGGATTGTTCATGAGGTGAGAACTACCCAAGCACCATTAGGCACTGCCTAGGTCAGCACCAGCCCTGGTGGGCACAGGGCACAAAGGCAAGGGTGTGACAGGAAGCTTCTGCTTCGTTTCTCAGTCAAGTAGAGCCAAAGGCCAAGACCAGAAGCTGAGGTCAGACGGGATGAAATATCAGGTTGGATATTCACAGCACAGATTACGAAACTGACTATGCCAGACACAGACTGGCTGCCAAGGCAGGGGTTTGCTCCCTCGGGTTGGGACAGAGAGCCACAGCAATAACAGTTCTGTTCTAGAAATATCTCTGCATGTCCCCGGGATAATGCAATTATCTGGTCTCTGGGGCCTTGGATTTTCTCTCTAAATCTTATTATGGTATCTCCAGGCCCCATAAACCTTTCTCATCCTTTTTCTTGTTAAATCACTTTGGCATTTGATTATGAAAATGCTGCTGTTAATATCTATAGATTGGACATTCAAGATGACTTGGTATTTGGAATCAGGCATCGGCATAAATCTGGGTGAACTAATTTAGACATATCATTCCACCAGCTCTTTCTGGCAAGATGTCAGTCTTCCAGAAACCAAAGCACTTGCAGCGGGGTGAACTTGATGATATGTAACGTCTCCTGCCTCTAAACTGGGAATACCTGATGTGCCGGAAACATCTACCCCCTTCCTCCAACACAAAGATGTTAAGATAACAGATAGCAGTATTGTTCCTGACAGAGGTGAACATCTTTACCTGGGAGCACAGATCATGATTTGTATGACATCGAATAAACCAGGACAGTGCCGTTCAGGGGATTCCTTACCACACCAGCATGGTCTCAGAAAGGAATTAGTCTCGCGAAACTGTCCTTTTTATTTCCCAGGCTGACTCTATGGCTTAGGATGCCTTATTGGGTTAAATTTCTAATTCTCCCCTATAAACTGTCTCTACTAGAACTCAGCTAGAGAGGACAGCACACACATACACACAGGGTTGTACTTGAAAAACCAATGAAAGAAAGTGGATAGGTAAATTCCTTTCCAGGCACTAATAACTAGGTAAATGTAAGAGAACTGTGTATGTGTCTCCTCTACGCACACTCTCCATAAGAGATCATGTCACTTGAAAAAGTGCCGTTGCTAAAGAAGTAGGCCTGTTTTTCCCTGTTCATTATTCCAGTCATTCTGGAAATAACTGATATTTCAGCTTTCATTTCATTTCCAAAAGAGAAAAATTGCTTCTAGATAGCAGCAAGAACACATCCACCCCATCTACCTCTCCTCTCAGTCTAGACCAGAAGGAATATTTGCCATGAGTTTAGCTGGCAGCTAATCAGACAACAGAATCATGCCTCTCATCGGGCTTTGAAAATCCATCATCATTTTCTGTAGAGCCACATGAGATGCTGTGTCTCCAGCAGCTGAAACACCTGGTGCCCAGGTAATGCAAGTGGCTGTCTAAGACCATGACCATCCGTGCAAACACACTCCCCTTATTTGAAAAGCTAAAGACTCAATGTCTTCAATTCCTAACCTGGCAGTAATTCCTTCTGGCGCTCAGGCCCCCAGGCCTGTGCCCCCGCAAAGTCCATGCCAGGGCCTGAAGGATTCATGCTTCTGACTAAGCCCTCGCACCAGGACTGCTTGAGTAAATCATACAAACATGCCCTACTTTCAGGAATCCACCATCTGGCAGGGAGGCAGATTCACGTGCAACTAAGCACCCATATGGAGTGGGCTGGTATGAGTTCAGTAGACAATGCTAGGGGACAACTCGCCCTCTGTATCAGTAAGCAGGTGCTGCTTTCTTGGAGATGGGACAGAAGCTGTCTCATCTGCCTGGCCCACCCAGGAGCCCTGGCTCTAAAATCTTAGCACTGGTGGTTTTTTAAAAACCAACAGAACAGTCATTCCTATCATGGTGGTCCCTGTAAGAGGCTGTGGCCTTATTCTAGCAAGCTGCCATCAGGCAGAATGTTTCTAGCTCCTTTTGAAGAATTGCCATCTGAATCTAGAACATGATGGCAGGGATTCATCTCTCAACTGAGCCAAGTGTCTAGTAGTGAACAGGGTAGGCAGGAACCAAGCAGGACTCTGAAGCAATTATAACCATTTTCCCAAGTGGCTCACAGACTGCTCTGGGGTGGGTCTGCCATCCCTAAAATGAGGCGGCGGGTGGGGGTGGGGGAGGCATCTCCAAAGCACATAACCCATGCAAGGAGGTAGGGGTTGTCTTTAGGAGGGAAGGCAAGATGACTCAGTCATAATGACCTCTTCAGCTGTGGACAAAGTCCATTGCTGGGAAACTCAATTCTTCACATCTGGCCTTGGATGCTGGGCTGATTCAGAGATTCTGAGAGCAGGACCCAGGTAGGCTTATCAGGGATGAAAGTGAGCTCAGTGAACAGGTGGGTTTCCTTCTTCCCCCAGGAATTCTCCAGAATGTTGACTCAATACTATTCCCTCTCCAGAGTGCTATCTCTGTCCTACATGCTGCGTATGATGGGGCTGACGCTCTCTCCTGCCATGCTCCCATTGCTCCTCATTTGAACACGGTAGAAAATTTGTGGGACCTGGAAGGCTCAGGTCCAAATCCTGGCACTGCTACATACTAGATGTTTGACATTGGGCGAGAGACTTCACCTTTCTGATCCTTGGCTCCTTCATCAAGAGAGTTGGGATAATACCTACATGTGAGGTAATCGATGGAGTTTCCTCGGCACATAGGCAATCCATACATGTTAATCCTCTTCCTTACTCCTTGGTTTCCCTGCAACCCCTTGGAAGAAGCAGCCAGGAAAGCAGGCTTTGTGGGTCCACTTCCAACAGGAAAAGTAAGGAGTCTTTTTGCCCTTCACCCCCCTCCCCAAGTCCTCTTGAACCCTAACAGCCAGGGAAAAGCAGTTAGGCTCTTCTCTCCCCACAACCCCAATTCCTAGTCTTATAGTTTCTGGCTAATACTCATTTCAGAGGCCCAGTTCTGAGGGAATGGTGGACTCTCCAGGATGAAATAATCTGGAGCTTAAGCATCAGGACAAAATCTGATGTCACTGGCTCTGTGTTCCCAGGTCAAAGCTGGTTCCTACCTCCTCTAGCTCAGAACAGAGGATGTCTACAAATGAGGATTTTCTGTAGACTCTTCCAGGATGCATCTGTGGTATTTGAACATGAAACACCTTTCTCTCCAAATAATAGAGAAAGCATGTACCCAGATACTAGGAAATAGATGCAATGCCTTTTTATTTATTCAGTACTTCAATATTTATAAAGCTCTTTTATAGATGTTATTTCATTGGTTCTGGATGGCAAGCCTGTGGGCCAGGTATTTCTTCCATTTTGGAGAGGAGATGAATTGGGCCCAGAAAGGTTAAGAAACTTAGCCAAGATTGCACAGCTAGTAAATGAATAGTTCTTCTGGCTGGCAGAGGGAATGGGTGTTGCACTCTGCAATGGGTAGCAGTGGCCTGCCTGTCCCACACTTGAAGTCCAGTGCCCAGCGCAGATGAGCAGAGCTGGGGGAGAGGCTCAACATGGGGTGGCTGCCTGGTGTTGTGTGAGGACCGAATGCCCTGTTTGCGGTGCTGTGCTAGTATCAACACCGCCTTGTAATCCTCGTCATGTAAACAATGCCACGTCGACCCAGAAAGGAAAGGATAAGAAGAAAGCCAAGTATGACAGCCTTCAGGAGTTGAGAAAGAATAAAAAGGAACTAGAGTTTGAGCAAAAGCTTTACAAAGAGAAAGAGGAGATGCTGGAAAAGGAAAAGCAACTGAAGATCAACCGGCTGGCCCAGGAGGTAGGTGTCCTGCGCTCAGGCCAGGCGAGCACCCCTGAGACACGGTTTGGTTGTTCCCTTCCACTCTTCCAGGGAACCAGCTAGAGTTATTCTCTCCACATGGAGTCAAGGATAGAGTGAGCCCTGTCCCCTCCTCAGTCTAGAGAGTGAGACCATCCCACCTGTCCAGGGTCATCTCAGATTAGATTCCAGTTTAGGTGTATGTTTGGGATTGAGCCTGGCCTCCTTGCTCAGGTATGGGTCTGAGGCTAGCCTCTCTTCCCAGATTGTAGGACTTAGGTTAGCCCTCCACATGCCTGGCTAGAAGTTTGAGCCTGTCCCCACCACCACCACCCGACCAGAGTGTGAGCTCAAGGCAGATGCCTCTCCACCCTAGGCGTGGCTGTGAGTCTGAGGCTAATCCTTCCACCCAGATTGTAGATAGGAAGTTAGCCTTTCACCCACCTGTCATTAGATCTGAGTTGGTTGTGCCCCCTTGCCCAGGTTATAAGTCCAAGACCAGGACTCCCCAACCTGCCTTGGCTCTGAGAGTGGGTCTGAAGCTAACCCCATTGTACAGGCAGGGTGTCTGAGGCCATCCCCCAATTAATCAGGCTATGAGGTGGAGGCTGCTCCCATCAGCATAGAGTGTGTCTGAGGCTAGACCTCTTCAACATGGGAATGTATCTAAGGCTGTCTCCTTCAAGGCATGCCAAAAGCAGTCTTCCAGCATGAGTAATTCCTACTTCCTCGGTGAGCTGGGTAACATTAACTCCCTAGCTGGTGGAGCTATTATTGGTTCTGCTTCTCTTTAATGCTTCCATGAATCAGAATGCAAAGCTGATTAGATTATGAAACCAGAGAAGTCCTGGAAAATGTGAAGTGCATTAGGTCTGGCATTAGGAGCAAGTTAGCTACGAAATGAATGAAATAGAATTTGTGCTTCTGAGGACAAGGCAGCCCTAAGCCAGGAAAGAAGTGTAAAGTTAAACTCTTAGAATGTGCTGGGAGCCTACGAAAGAACTATTCTTGGAGAATCGTAAGAGCCTAGGGTTTGTGAGGATCCTGGATTCCAGCTAATCCCACACAGTGTAGGGGCTCCTTCTTTGGTTTTGCCTACAAGTGGTGTTAGTCAACCCAATATCTCAACACCCTCTCCTGCCTGTCAGCTCCTCTGGGCCCAGGTTGAACAAGTTCAGATCTTTTTCTAGACAGTTGACACACCCAATAGTATTCTGGGGGTTTTAAAGACGTGCTTTCGTGCTACTGATTCAGGTGTGCCACCCATGTGTGACTCAGGTGTGCCCTTGTTCTCTCCTTTCTGCACTGGTCTTGGGTCCCAGGTGTCCGAGACAGAGCGGGAAGACCTTGAGGAATCGGAAAAGATTCAGTATTGGGTGGAAAGGCTCTGTCAGACGCGCCTGGAGCAGATTTCCTCTGCTGACAATGAGATTTCAGAGGTAACAGCCATTTTTTTCCACATAGACCCTCTTGCTGCCTTTAGAATGATCCGCCCTGGTGACAATGGGAGGCAGGAAGGCCACTGTTCATGGCTGCCCCTACCAACTCATGCCCCCTTCCTCTCTTGAGGAAGGGGAACATATCTGTCTTCCTGGGCTTATTTCCAGAGTAACCACCAAGACCCAGCTCGTCCAAGGTGGTCTCAGTTAGGCCAATTACGCTGGTGCAATCACTAAGAATCCCCTTTTCACTGTCAAATGTGTTCCAATTTAGATGACAAATTATATCTTCACCTTATTTGTCACCCACATATGGCATAATATGGAACGCTCTTGCACTTGGGCATTTTCCACTGGCTGTCTGGTACGAGCTCAGGTGGCAGAGAAGTGACGCCCTCATTGTTCTGGTTTGAGGGTGGTGGGTCTCCAGCAGTAAGAGAAATAGGTTTAAAGAGCATCATACTAGATATATTGTGAAGTAGATCGCTAGTCAGATGATTACAGAACTTCCTTACAACCCCCTTCCCCCAGATGACCACGGTGCCCCCGCCTCCTCCACCTTCTGTGTCTCCCCTGGCCCCGCCCCTGAGACGCTTCGCAGGCGGGCTGCACCTCCACACCACTGACCTGGATGACATCCCTTTGGATATGTTCTACTATCCCCCTAAGACTCCCTCTGCCTTGCCTGTGATGCCCCACCCTCCACCCTCCAACCCACCTCCCAAAGCCCCCGCACCCCCTGTCCTTCCATCATCAGGCCGTGTGAGTGCCTCGTCCTCACCCTGGGTGCAACGCACTCCACCCCCCATTCCCATCCCTCCCCCACCATCTATTCCCACTCAAGACCTCACTCCTACCCGCCCACTGCCCTCGGCACTGGAAGAGGCACTGGGCAACCACCCCTTCCGCGCTGGGGATACAGGCAATTCAACAGAGGACTGGGAGGCAAAGAACCACAGCGGGAAGCCCGCCAACTCTCCTGTCCCCGAACGGAGCTTCCCACCCACCCCAAAGGTACCACCCTTACTCCGCATGCTACACTGGGAATCAGGAAGAGTGGGCAGGGCTGCTGTTTCCCACATCCTCCACTGCTCCTGTGAGTGGAGATGGGAAGAAACATCGCCCCATCCCATTTTCCAGGAATGAGCTTCCCAACCTGCATGTTGTGGACATTCTGCATGCGTATGGTTTCTGCTGAGTTGGAAGTGCTATATTGTATGGTGAAATGCCCGTGATACTTGGGCTGAGCAGCAGTGTATCATATCAATGTTCATTGTCCTCTCTTCCTCTTGGCGCATATGGGCTGGTAACGTTCAAGGTAGTACTTGCAAGGCTGTGTGGAATAACCAGAGCTCCATGTCACAGGTTGTCATTTCTTGATATTAGCCCAGATATCCTTATATGTGGAAAATGAATTCCCAGTTTAACGTGGGGAAGAAAGGAGAGAGCAGGGGAGCAGTATTAGGCTCCGTAAATGAAATAATAACACTGTCCGGTGCAGTATTAGGATATGGTGGTGTCATTTTCTATGGCACTAGCCAGCTATATTGGCTTGAAGTATAATACCCAGAAATGTCTGGCCAACTTCCAGCTACAGAAAAGATGAAGATAGAGAATTCCTAGAAATCTCCAAATTTACTGTTGAAAGACTAGAGGTTTTTTCCTTGGATGTCAGGAGGCAGAACAGTGACCTTTCTCAAAAAGACATATTTCTCATTAATTGTTCTTAATCCAAAGACTACATTGGAAGAGGCAATCCCCAAAGAAGACATGGAGCTAAGATTCCATGGAAGGAAAAACAAAATGTTCCTCTGCTCCAGCAGCTGTGGAGCCAGGCTCCACACGAGACCTTCCCTAAACCCTGGCTGTGGCAACGGCTGAGGGTGGGAGTTATGGGGGAAGACAGGCACTAGTTCCTAATCAGCAGTTTTTATTAACCTCCCCTGCGTGGATTTGAGTTCTTGCATGAAGAGCAAAATGAGCATCTCAGAGCATTCAGTAGATCTTGGGGGAAGGAATGTGAGAGTGGAGAAAGTACCAGATGTAGACAAGGCTGCGGCTCCCAGCAGGGCACTCCTAGGGCACGGTGGAGTCCTGAGCCCTGCAGCTCTGACAGACAGAAGTCTGTCTGTTCCAAGGGTGTCTCTCCCGAGAGCCCAGCCAAGGGTTGAGTTAGCCTGGCACAGAGGGCCACATGCTTATTGTGAGTGCCCTCACCAAGACGGGCGGTGGCTTTTCCTCCACACATTTGATTTAAAAATCACTGATTGAGCACCTAGCTTATGCTTCTCCGTGTAAAGAGGGAAGGGGAGCAGTGCTGAAAATGACACAGAGGAGATCGATCCACCTGTGATCTCTAAGACTTTGCCATCTGAAGGATGAGCAGCTGACCAGACAGGATTCAGCTATAAAATCAGCACAAGCAAGGTGTTGTGGGAGGGACTCCCTCTAATGGGAGGTTGAAGGCACCTCTGTAGAGTATAGGGCTTTTAGAGCTGAGCCTTGAAGGATGGTGATACATGAAAGATGAGAGGAAGGGCGTCGCAGGTGCAGAGAACATAAAGATGCAAAAGAGAGACTGACTGAATTTGAATCCTGACTCAGCCACTAGCTAGATGACTTTGGGCATGTGTTACTTCATCTCTCTGAGCCTGGGTATCCTCATCCATATAATGGGGATGCTAATGGCACCTACCTATTATGAGAATCAAATGAGTAAACACATGAACTCATTCTAAGTTAATACTAAGGACCATGAAAGGCACATAGCAGGTGCTCAATAGACATTAACTACAATCAGTGACAAATCAGGCTACAAGAAAATGTGGGTGAAGCTATAAACGTGAGATCGGAGATATCCTATGCAAACTTTTGAGTCAGAGTCAAAGTTCAAACCAGGATGCAACTTTCTTGGATTCCTCCAGGAATCAGGAAGTTCCCTTTGAGAGCAAAGGGAAGGTTCAAAGCTCCCTCAATACAAAGAGCTTTTGAAGAACTGGACCATTAGTGTCTTAAGCAACATTAAAGCCAGGGTTGTTCCTGACTCAAAGAAGTGGGGCATGGAGGCTGCTGTTTTGTTAGTTTCGTCCTGCCTGCGTCAGCACTTTGGCCCTGGCACCACTGACCCTGCCCAACCTCCACCTCTTTGAATGCTCCTGGCGAGTTGTCATCAGTGCTGCAGCAGAAAGTGTGGTGATCACACATCTGCATTGCCAGGCCAGCCACCAACAGGTCTCAGGTGGTGGTAACGAACACCTGTGTCAGCTTGGCATGTGTGCCTGCCACATCAGCACCTCCTTGAGGAAGGCTTTCGAAGCCCCCCAGGTACTGTCCTGTGTGCCTGCCATACTACTGAGCCATTCATTTATTCATGCAACATGTTTAATGAGTACCTACTATATGCCAGACACCGTGCTGGGCACTGGAGCACCACCACGAAATGGGCATCGCAGTCCCTGCCAAGACAGTCTGGTGAGAAAACAGACAAGTAATCAGGAAAGTGCCACACTACCAGAGGGAGATGGGGGAACACAGGTGCTGTGACGAGTGGTGGGCGTGGAGAGGAAAGGCTCAAGGAATGCTTCCTGAAAGCAGTGATGCCCCAGCTAAGACCTGAGCAGGCAAATCAGGAGGAAAGAGCATTTGCAAAAACCTTAAGGTCTTAGAAAGCCTGGCATTTTGGAGGCTAAAGTTAGGCAGTGTCAGGAGAGTAAGAAGGAGTGAGGGATGAGTCTGTAAAGGAAGGTAGAGAAGCTCATGAAGGACATTAGGGTCAAGCCAAGGAGCTCAGTAGTCAGTGGGAGACCCATCAAGGGTCTGGGGCAGGGTTGTGACCCAATTTGATTTGCCTCACCCAAAATAATCAAGTGAGTTAGAGCAAAGCAGACAGTGTACCAGCTCTCCTGATGCCTCTCTTACTGGTCCTCACCCCAAGCCTCCAGAGGCTCTGTGCCCACCCACCAGGAACAGCAGGTGCTTTGTGTGCAGTCTGGAGACCAGAACTGTGGCCAGAAGAGAGAACTCTTAGCAAGAGAGGAGGCTGGATGGCATCCACTACTGAGAGAAAGCCTTGAAAGCCTATCTTTTGAGTGACAGTGGCTGCTGGCGCCCCCCTAGTCAGACTCTGGCTCAAGTCCCTGATTCCTTAGAGACAGCCAGTAGTTTCTGCGACCTCAGGGCACACTGTGGCCAGTGGATTTCTCACCTCTCTGCTGCGGATCACACCCCTAGGTCCTCTGGCATGGTGAATGGAGCAGGCTGGCTCAGCATGTGCATGGTGTGAATTTGCATGGGTGTGGGAGTGCCATGGTTGACCTGGGCCACCACTGTCATGACCTCACATGGGTCTCTCTTGAACTAACCCCTGTAGACGTTTTGCCCAAGCCCACAGCCTCCACGAGGCCCTGGCGTGTCTACCATCTCCAAGCCTGTCATGGTCCACCAGGAGTCCAACTTTATCTACAGGCCAGCTGTGAAATCCGAGGTCCTGGTAAGCCCCTCAGGTCCCCTCCAGGGCATCTCTGGAGGAGCAGACCAGGGCTGTCTCCCCTGGGTTTTACTCTAGGGGGAGTGAGATGGGGTACAAACTCACATCAGGTGCCATCTCCTAATCTTCTCATTGGCCAGGAGAGGAATCCACATAGGTGTAAGTGGTTGACACAACCAGTGAAATTCCTTTTCCCCACTTAACCAAACAGGCTGGAGCTCCATCTAAAAGCAATCAAAAATAACAGTTCAGACTTATGAGCCTGCCATGGGTCAGGTTCATTTAATCCTCACAACAGTCCAGTGAGATGGTACCTGTTATCCCTGCTTCACATTCGAGGAAACCAAGACTTAGAGAAGTTAAGTTGGTTTCCCAAAGAAGAGCCAGGACTTACCATTTACTCCGGAGTCTTTCAGACTCCAAAGCCCAAACTCTTACCCTGCATTGCCATCTTGCCAAAACCTACGGTGATTCCAGTTGCCCTGGCCTCTGCCTCTAAGGCCTGCCATGGTGGTGGCGTGGATGGGGAACTGGCCAGAGCCAATCCACTCCCTTTCTCCACTTCAGTTCTCACTCCTCACTGGGACTGGGACTGTGAGGCGTGGTCCTGCGGGAGCGGGGAGGGTCTGCCCACCCTCAGTCTCCTGCAGCTGAGCGAGTTGGGACGTATGTGCACCCTGTTCCGGTGGCACTGGTCACTGACTAGCCCCCTGCCCATAATGAGAAGAGTCATGCCAGAATTCTTATTCTCCTTTCAAGGAAACCCTATCCAAATGTCAGGACAGGGAAGCTCAGATGCTTATTTTGAGCTTTAGCTGGCCCATCAGATCCCCAAAGAGCAAAGTTCATGCTCCTGTGACAACCTGATGTATCCGCATCACATTCTCTGGCTGATGACAAGGGGTGGTGTCTGCTTGACTAGAACTGAGTAGCTGCTGTGTCTGAGGATGTGGAGTGAGCTGTAACTAAATCAGGCTGTGTCTGTTTGCAGAAGGATGTTGTCAGGGCAGCCCCAGGCTGGCAGGCCCAGGGTCTGGCACCAGGGGGCAGATGAGACCTACTGGTAACATCCAGGATGGAACTTTTTTTTTTTCTGGCAGCCACAGGAGATGTTGAAGAGGATGGTGGTTTATCAGACAGCATTCAGACAAGTAAAACGATACCCGTCGTGTTTCTGTGGTCCTCCCTGTCACCCCCTGTGCCTCCCATTCTGACTCTCTCTCTGGGGGTGCTAGTTGGCTCTGAGGTGACCCCAAGCACCATCTGCTGGAAGCCTCAAGCCAGAGCTGTGTTCCCGTTGCCACAGCCAGGGTTTGGGGAAGGTCTCATATCAGGTGGGGGCACTGGGCTTGTTGGACCCCATGCCCAAGCTGAGAAAGCATCAGGGTCCCTGGGGGCTTGGCTCTTTTGCTGCTGTTTATTCAAAGAGGAACAAGGCAAAGGGAATCCTTAGCGGGTCGCAGAGGCCAAGATGAGCTCTTGCCTCAGCCCTAGAAGAGAAGAAGGGGCTGGCTGAAGAGCCTCCCTGCCCTTTCCCCTGTCTTGTCCCCTCAAGGCAGAGCACAGTTTCACCCAACTCCACCTGGAACCAAACCAGCATCAGGGAGGAATGGTGGCCCAGGTCCTTTATCTGCCTGGAGCCCTCCTGTGCACAGGGCTGCAGAAGTCCTTACTGGTCCATGAGTGGCAGGCAGGCAGCCACTTATCCTCCCTACCCCCTGGAGCTTACATCCACAGAGGCATCCATTGGATTAACCATCTCACTACCAATGAAAGGGACCCCCAGATGGAGGGAGATCTTGCAGCCAACCTTCTCACTGATAACCCCCAATGTGACAACAGGTTGATTTGACTACAGTCAGGGAGAAAAGGAGAGGTATCTGCTATATAATAAGACATGGGTGTCTGAAAAGGAGGCTGCCCCCCCATCTAGGACTGAGCAGTGACAGCCACCAGCCAACACTTAGAAGATGTTCTGTGTCAAGCACTGTTTTTAAATGCTTTATATATATTAACTTATTAAACTTTTACAACGACCTAGAAATTAAGTGCTATTATCATCTCATTTTGTAGATGAGAAACTAAGGCAGAGGGATTAGGAAATACGCCCATGATGCCACAGCTAGTATCAGACCCCAGATTTTAATCCAGGAGGTCGGGCTCCTGGATACCCCACTATCCTGCTTCCCAAAGCACCGCAATTATAAAATAGACATTTAAGGGCCTTGTTGTTTAGAGCACAAACAGGTCTCGAAGCGGGAGAGGCAGGCAGACAAGAAATCCAAAGGCCCAGACTGAGAGTCAAACCCTTGCTCCACTGCCCACTGACTGGGTGACCTCGAGCATGAATGTCGCCTCTCTGGGCCTCACTTTCTCCAACTGTTGGATGAAGGGTGGGGCTCCCCCTTCAAGGGCTGACCAGCTGTAGTGGCTTATAGGTGTCTGATCTGAATTTACACAAGACACAAGTACTTGTCATCTGGCCCATCCCTGAGAGTGGATTCTCAGTGGGGAGGAGAAGAGGAGGCCCATAGCAAGCACTGCCCAGTTTTTTCGGAAGAAAACAGGCAGGATCCTCAGTAAAAAGAGCATGGACTCTAGATCCTGCTTAATAACCCCTCTTACCTATGGATTTGCTGCAACCTCTCCTCTGCTTCTCTAATACTCAGACTAACCTGGGGGTGGGTTAGTCTGATGGCCACCAAGGCTCTTTGGGGTTGAGCCTGGGCGATGACGATGAGTGAGGAGGGAGGACAGGCAGATGCTCAAGAATCCATCTGCTGATATTTGGCCCTTGTCTCGTGCCCAGAGCTTGGTTGCTGCATGCTGGGCGTAGAGGAGGCTGTGACTTCCCTATGATGCTGACCACAGGCCCTGGGGACATTTGGTGTGGCCTGGGGAACGGTGTGCTGGAGGCTGCTCCACTCAATCCAGCAGGGCCTCTCCTTCGCTCCCACCTCTCATGGGGACTAACGAGGCTTTGCTGCTCTTGGGCTGGTGTACCTGGCCCCTCAGCCTGTGCATCCTGGGCCCCAGCTCTCTCTGCGTGACACCTGGGAAGGCGGCGTGTTCTGGCTCTGCCCCTTCTTCCTTCTCACCACCTTGTCTCTGTTTCTTGGGGATATTGTTCCCACAGCCCCTACCAAACCAGGTCCCCTGAGCTGTGTGTCTTTCCTCCTCCCCTGGCTAAGGCTCTGGGAAGCCTCTTGCTTTCCAGTTAAGCATTACGTTAGGAACAGTGCTGGGCACAGACAAGTACAGGCCCCCTGCTTTTCCTCTTAGTGCTTCATGCCTTTGCTCTGCTTCCCATCATCTTGTGGCCGGATTCCCCAGAGAGAGCAGCCCCTCGAGCAGCGTTGGTCCTTCTTTGGAGTCAGAGCACTGGGTGGAGAAAAACTGGGCTTCACCCACCAGAGCCTGGACCTGGCCTTGCAGGGCACTTGGAGGAACGGAGGAAGGGCCTGCAGGCAATGAGACCTTCGGCAACGCTGACACTGCCTGCCCAGACCACTTAGGTATAAGCCGGTGCCCCTGCCAGCCACAGACACCCACCATGCTGGAGCAGTGCAGACAGAGTCCAGGGCCGAAGTCCTTCTAATGCTTCCCATAGCTCCCTGCTACAGCAGGGCTACTCTGGCTGTCGGGGCTGCCAGCCTCCTCCCTTCATCTCCCCCCTAGTCCACATCTGCCTGCCCCTACTCTCTCCCCTCGCTCTGACCCATTTACTCTGATCTTCCTCTGCCCTACCCTTGTTCCCTGCAGTGACCCTCAAGGGCCTCCGCTCTGTCGCCCTAACACCTTTCTTTGTTTCCAGGATTTCCGGAAATATGAGGAAGGATTTGACCCCTACTCCATGGTGAGAGAGAATTCTCCTTCCCCAAGGAGTAACCCCAGGAATGGGGGGCATGGGAGTACATTGTGGTTGGTGGTGGTGCATTCAGGGCCCTGGGTGCGGGTGTTCCAGGAATGAGACTGGGCACATGAGGAGCCCAAAGGAGGCCCAACTGCATTTTCCTGTGAAGGCTCCTTTCAAATGGCATTCCAATGTGAAGTGTATAGCTGGTGTGTGTGTGTGTGTGTGTGGGGGTGTGTGTGGTTTATAACAACAGTTACACTTACCAAGCACTAACTACATGCCAGGCACTGTGTTGTGTGTTTACAAGACACCACTCTCACAATACTCCCAGGAAGAATGGATCTGGGGTTTGCGTGGCCACCTCTAGGTGTGTGTCCATGTGTCCCACGTGGGGCCTGGAAACCACAGTTGAAGACTGATGGGCGTGGGGCTAGGAAAGGTCCCCTCGTTCATGTCCTGTGGGGCTCAGTGTTCCACAGGTGCCTGGATTCCCCTCCAACCCTGCCCCACTCCCATCCTTCGGGTGGACTCAAAGCTCCCCCACTGTCTTTTCCCTCTAGTTCACCCCAGAGCAAATCATAGGGAAGGATATCCGGCTCCTGCGCATTAAGAAGGTACCTGGGCACATGGAGGTCAGGTAGCCACCACCCTTCTCTGCCCCCGCCCCCTCCCATCTTGGTCCCCTGCTTCTCTTACTCTCATGATGACTCCTGGGTGACCCCTCAGATCCCCACTATGCCTCTCTCTCCCCCTGAGGGTGTCCCATCTTGTCGTGGGACCCCAAGCCCAGGCCCCACTTGGCATATGTGCCTCATTTTCTCCCTATGGCACTGCCATTGGCCCCACGGCTTCTCCCGTCCTCTCTGTGGCCCTGTCAAGAGGCTCCTTGGTGTCTAGGTGCCCACAGGCTGCTGTCTGCTTGGCTCCCTAAGGCCTGTTTTTCTCTAACCAGGAGGGATCCTTAGACCTGGCCCTGGAAGGTGGCGTGGACTCCCCAATCGGCAAGGTGGTCGTCTCAGCTGTTTATGAGGGGGGAGCCGCTGAGCGGCATGGTGAGTGGGGACAACCATGCCCCAATGTGAGGATGATACAGTGGTTATATAGGTCTCTCCAGAAAGAACAGCTGCCCACTTGGAGGGGGTTGACAGTTGCTCAAGAATGCCCCCTACCTGGATCCATCCACCCAGTCCCACATGTTGCCTGCGTGCATATGATGGTGGCAGGACCTGTGGGTACACAGCCAAACCAGATTATCACCCTGCCCTCCAAGGGCTCCCCATCCTATGGTGAAATGTGCTCAGAATTGTTAGGTGCTGACAATAGAAATGTGGCCTGCTAAGGGCTGAAAGAGGTCTAAGGGGTGGAGGGAAGCTGTGGGAATTCTGAGAAGCCCCTAAACCACCTCATTTTACAGCTTAGGAAACTGAGGCACAGAAAGGTTAAAGCACTTGGTCAAGGACCCATGGCCAGTAAGCAGTGGATGCAGGACCTGAACCCAAGCAGTTTGGTCATTTTGCTATACTGCCCAGCAGATGTGCCACCTCTGCCTGGGCCATCCCAGAGGGACACGGTACATGCCTCACACTCTGTGTCCATCGTGTGGCATGGTCTTCTTGCTTTGCCTTTATCGCTTATCAACAAAAACACCTTCTGTAGATGAATGAAGCCTTTGAGGACCCCAGGCACAGAGTCTTGCCTCAAACTATCGACCCATTCACCTGTCAGACAGTGTCTGAAACTCCAATACTAGTGATTTCTTCTTCTAAGTCCAGGAGGCTTTTCGGTACTCCCAAGTCCTCTGTGGAAGCATAGGTGCCCTCAGACAAGGCGCTCCAGGCCCCTCACTTTTCTGGGCCAGAACAGGGAATCCTGTGAACAGATCCCTTCTGGGCAGTGCTAGGCTGGAATCAAGCTCTTCCACTAGCCCAAGATGGTAGAACAGAGAGTGGGGGAGGGCCTGAGGCTAGAGGTGGAGTGATGGGAAAGTCACCTGGTTGCTGGCAGACAGACTTCTGTGGAGTAGTAAGGCAAGTCCAGCTCTGCCACCCATGACCTTGGTGACCTCAGGCCCCTCACTGCCACACTCTAGACCTCTATTTCAGCTATAGGAGGGAGCCCTACTCAGCTAGGCAGCTGCCATAGCCACTGCTGCCCACTTCTCCCACACCCACCTCCTCTGTCCTCTTTCTGGGCCAACTGAGGGTAGGGCTGATGCTTGGCCTGGGGAGGCCACCCATCTGCTATGTCTAGCAGGTAAAGAGGACTAGGATGAATGTCTGACTTTTTCTGACCCACCCACTGACCCCACTTACAAAGCCCCAGCCCAACCACTGCCTTATTGCCCCTGAAGCTTCATCGTGGGCTTGCACAAAATGAAAAAGTAAAAAAGTCGCCTCTCCTCAGGCCCACTATCCAGAGGAAACTGCTCTCTACGGTTTAGTCCCACACTCCTTTGGACATAGAAGCAGCTGGTGAAAGTTTCTCCAGGAGTATATGTGTAAAAAGCCACCAAAGCCACCATCTGCAGAAACATACACCACATTTTCCATGGGCCTTTAGGCCCATAAAGCTTCTTCTAGGTGATCCATTTCAACAAACCCAGAAAGTATTCTGTGGACACCAGGACTGGGAGAAATTCCTAAAAAAAAAAAAAAAAAGATTCTGAAGTTGAAGATAGGAAGTATTCTATGGACACCAGGACTGGGAGAAATTCCTTAAAAAAATAAATAAATAAAAGATTCTGAAGTTGAAGATATGTAGGAAACCGTTCACAATTTCTCTACTTCTTAGAGAGCCACATACATATTAGCATATTCAATGTTCTGAGAAGTCCTGTAATCAGTAACTATTTAACTTTTAAGTCAACTTTTCCCTAATTTATTAGATCACCTGTTATCCAGGAACACCTCCAACATCATTCATTTATTCAAAAAATATCTATTGAATTCCTGTTTTGTGCTAGGTATTATGTTAAGTGCTGGGGATATAGCATTGAGCCAAAAAGATAATTTCTACTCTCATGGAACTGACAGAGAAGAGACCTTTAGTCAAAAAATAGATATATAATTACAAATCGTGAAAAACGCTATGCAGAAAAAGACCAGGAAACTATGAGAGAATAAAAGGAAAAAGATCTACTTTAGAGTGAGCGAGGGTCAGAAAAGTCCTCTCTGAAGAGGAGACATTTCATCTCAGACCTAGAAGAGAAGAAAGAGAGAGGGGACAAGGGATCCAGGTAGGACAACCTGTGAAGACTCTGAGGCAAGAGAGTGATCAGCCTGCTCAGGGACCTGAAGCAGACCAGCAGGGCCGGAGCACAGAGAGAGATGGCTCATAGAACTAGCTCGTGTTTCCAGTAACCTCACTGGGAATGCAGATCTACCTCCCTCTGCAATAGCAGAGGTCCACAGAAAAGCTGGGGTAGCAAAGATTCATCACTGGTGTCCCTACCCTACTGATCGGGGTGAGGGCTTGTAGATGGTGAGGGAAGGAAGTGCCCTTTGAGTAACCTGGTAGATTATTTCCCCTCATGCTTCCTGAGCTTAGGTAAGCTTTCAGAATCCAGGGCTCAGGCTCATTCTGCAACCTTACCGTGACCCCCTTTACCAAGCCCTGGGCTAGGCACATGTCACATACAGCCCAGTTGGCCAATCAGCCTCATCTTCCTGCAGGTGGCATTGTGAAAGGGGATGAGGTCATGGCGATCAATGGCAAGATTGTGACGGACTACACCCTGGCTGAGGCTGAGGCCGCCCTGCAGAAGGCCTGGAATCAGGGGGTAAGAGGGAACCCCCTCCCTGCCTCCCTCCCTTGCCTGCCTGCCTCAGACCCAGGCCTCTGCAGCCAGGCCTTACAGTCGGGGTGTCCCATCCCAGGGTGGGTATCCAGGGTCCAGGCAACTCTTGGGTGACACCCACATACCCCATCCACTCAATGGTCTCAATCCGACAAAATGGGGTTCAGAAAAATAAGTGTCAGATCTTGATCTTGAATCCAAAACACAAGTGACACAAATACAGACTCCAGAAGATCAGGTGTGACAATCCACCCGAAGAAAACACTGAAGGTCTTCTCTAAGTGTACACTGATCAAGAATCAAGAGAGTTCTTGGGGCTATTGGAAAGCATTAACCAAAGTAGAGGGCCCAGAACGGAGGAGGGGCTGATGGTAGTCTGCTCTGTGCTCATTAGATATCCACCTAGGTCACAGCCACCACATAAAGTCTCCCGGGCTGTGCACTGCACAATCCGAGGGGGTGTCCTCCTACCAAGTACAGCGTGAATGGTACCCACTCATGTTGTGCAATGCACAACCTGTGCAACTGTATGCAGGCAGCCGAGCCTGAGGTATTAAGTTCAGTGCCGAGGAAGCTGACCAGATGGGACTGGGACCCACATGAAGGGATATGGAGAAGAGAAGACTTACGGGTAACATGATGACTGTCTTTGACTATCTGAAGGGCTGAATTAAAGTAGAAGGAACAGAAGTATTCTCTGTGGTTCTTGAGGGAAGGACTGGATTAGATGGAGGGAGGTCCTGGGAAGAGATTTCCCTTCAATATTAGGAGCTATTGCATAGCAGAGGGGCCCAGTGATAGTTCACATACTTTTTATTGGGTACACCCAAGCCAAGATGGACAACGATGGATAAGCCAAGGATGGCAGTGATGCCATTGAGGGGATTTATGTGTTAGGATCAGAAAGCTATGCCTGAAATTCCCCCAATTGGCTGTGCATCAGAATGAACTAGGGAACTTGTTAAAAATACTGTTTCCCAGGACCTACCCCAGATTTCCAGGGGCCAAGTCTATGAGTCTAGAAGTTTAAGAAATTCCCCAAGTGACCCTGAGGTTGCTGGCTGGCCCTCATCCACAGATCAACATTTGGGAATTTAGCGTCTTTCATGGGCCTGGCAACCCTGGCTTCTATGGTTCTGAAGCCTCAGAGACTGGAAGTTTCTCCAGACCATGAGACTGCACAGTGAGGTCCATCCCCACCAGGAAGTCCTCCAGCCCCACATGGCCTCACCTTCCCATGGGAAGAAGGGCCCAGCCAGCTGATCCTGGGCTAGAGTGCCCAGGAATGGGAATGGAGTGTAAAGGGCAGACATGCCATTGACCCCTGAGCATGCACCCAGAGTCACACACCTTCTCCCTGCAGGACTGGATCGACCTTGTTGTTGCTGTCTGTCCCCCCAAGGAGTACGATGATGAGCTGTAAGTGTGTGTGGGAGCCTGGCCCACTACCTCCTCTGCCTCCCCTCCTCCAGAATCTTGGCTACCTTCTCCCAGCCCGTCTGGGTTACCTACATCCAGCCTGAAGGCATAACCTAAGCACAGAGCTTCTAGTAGTAATAACTCCTAGAAAGCCTAGGATTAAGTCCTCTAGCATTGGTAGACCTGCCTTCAACACTGTCTCATCCAAATCCTTCTTTACATATTGAAAACTGAGGCCCAGAGAGGTTAAGGTCTCAGACCAAGTAAACGATGAAGTTGGGACAAGGCCTCGGGACTTCTGATTCTCCACTAAGAACTTTATGCCCCGCACCATCATCAGCTAGTTTAAAATTTCTGTGTCTTTGACTCTCTGGAAGGTCTTCCTGATAGGTAACTGCATCCTCTCTTGCTGACTCTCTAAGCTGCCAAGACCACAGGCTTTGGCCTCACCTGCGGGATCTCCACTGGCCCAGACTCCATCTTTCTCTGCGATTCCCTGTATGTCTATCTCTCTCTGTATCTGTTTCATTTCTGTCTCTGTATCTGTGCATCTCTCCATCTCACTCTCTCTATCTCAATATCTTTCTGCTCTTTCCCCTTTCTCCCTGTCCCCCATCCTTCCTGGCAATCTCTCTCTCCCATCCGCCTCTCTTTTTCTCTTTCATCCTTCTTCCCTTCATCGCCCTCTCTCTTTTTTCTTGCCCTCTCCTTTGCTTGCTTCTCTCTACCTCTGGCTCTGAGTCCCTGCTTCTCTGTCTTTATCGCTCTGCATCCACTTTTATCTCTCTTTCTCTGTCTCTGTCACTGTGTCTGGCCTCCATCCTCATCTCATCATATCGCCTTCCTACCCCCGTGCTTGCCTGTTGTGGCTGTGCCTGCTTGCTCCCCCTGCCCAGCGGAGGCTGAGTTCTGTGCATATCTTGGAGAAATCAAGGCCTTCTAGCCACTAATTTTGGAACCCAGGGCCTAGGCAGGAGCCAAGCGAAGGGAGAGGTCCAGCGGAGCTCTGCCTGGGAATAACCGAGCCCTGTTTTGTGTTTCCTGTTCTGCTCTGCGTATGTAGCTCTTCTCTTCCCTCCTCTGCAGCCGAAAGCCCCCAGTCAGTCAGAAAGCTTGAAGACCGTGCTCCCGTGTATAGACACGGGTTCCTCCTGCAGCTGGAACCTGGCGGCCCCCCACGGTGACTAGGCAGGCGGGCTGCAGGGCCCCGTCTGTCCATGCTGCGTGTAGTGGCCATCTGCTATCCGTGCTGTAGGCAGGTTCTTTGGACTGGTGTCTGGTGGAGTGTACGAGGCACCCTCCCTGAAGTGCCACATGGGCCTGCTGTTGGCCACAGTGGAATTCTGTCAGACTCAAAGGCCCTCCCACTCAGGAGACCTAAGCAGAGCCCAGTTTGTAGCAGGCTTAGGACCTGGCCATCCTGACTCACCACAGCTCTTAGGACCTGCCTTAGGTCCCAGGCAGCACCCAGATGAGCAAGATGGAGCAGTGAGCACCATTCTCCTCTGGGCACAGACAGTGCCTCAAACCATGCATGATGGGCTGGGAGAGCCCAAAGGGAGCACAGCCTGGATTTCCCCTTCCCTCGGTGTACTACCCTCTGGGACCCCTGCTCCACTGGGCCCCATATTTGGGCAGAACCAGGGTAATTAAGAGGAAATTAAGGCTGGTCCAAAGAACCAGCGTTGGCCTATTGAGGTTGTTCATGTCCTGTTGTGACCTGTCATGGCCTGAGCCCTGCTCAGACCAAACTGTCCTCTGTGCCTTCTCTCTCTTTGGTTCTGGATTCTTATCTGTGGGACACTGTGGAGCCCAGCTTTGGAATGTGTTTCCCACTCTGTGACAGGGCTGTGCCCATGAACAGAGCTTGCAGGTGGCTATGAAACTGGTGTTTGGTGTGGTCTAAAGCCCACAGCTGGCAACATCTGCGGCAGGCTCAAGCCTGGACTTACTGACTTTTCTGTTACAAGTTTCTCAAAACATTAGGGCCTCATGCTCCCAAGACAGTTGGCCTGCTATGTCATGGCTTCTGGGATGGCCTCAGTGACCCTATGTTTTCTGTCACTTGTCATGTGTTCTTTGTGAGGGAACCCAGCCCCTCTGCCTTCTGGTCCCCTCCTACCTCACCCCAGGTGTCGCTTCTGCTTTCTCCCTGGCCTTCTGTGTGCTGTGGCTATGGCTGGTGTGTAGCTGCTTGGGGCCTGCACCAAGAGGGGCCTCTAGAGGTTGGCAGGGCTTTGTGCCACTGGGGTGTCCTCCCTATTGTAAGGCCCTGCCCTGGGCTGAGTGTGCACCTACAAGGCCTGTACCCACCTGGTCTGTTTCTTCTTCCCCACAGGACCTTCTTCTGAAGTCCAGAAGGAGAAACCAGATTCATCCCTAGAAGACACTGAGCTCTGGACTCACTCTTCTGAATACAAAGCCTAGAACCAGCCTTGAGAGACTCCAGCCTGCAGGCACCCTGAAAACCCATAGCCAGCACCCAGAGATTTTAGACTCCCATTGGCTCTGAAGTAGGGCTGCACAAGGAACACCTCGGGCCATTCCTCTGAAGGCCGGCGTGGAGGGAGGGAGCAGCCAGCTCTCCTGAAAAAGGCCTCTGAGATCCAGACTCTCATGTCTTCCTTCTGGCCCTGTGAATTTGGTCTCTTCCAGCCCCAGAAGACTCCTCCCTTGAAATCTAATAGGACCTGACTCTTAAGCCTCTCACTCTATCCCTCTCTTGGTCCTGCTGTCATTCTGCTAATATTGCTGCCACAAACTTTACTCTGAAGTCATTAAAAAATAAGCAGATTTCTTTTTCTAATTTATGGGAGTGAGTATGGATTTGGGCGGCAGGTTCAAGACTGTCAAATAAAAAAACGCATAAGATTTTGGCTCCTATTCAAGAATGAGAAATGGAATCCAGTGCTGAGATTTGGGTCTGACATAAAGGACATGATGAAATGGCCAGGGGCTGGCTTGCAGCAGGGGCTGGGGCAGCAGGAGACCAGCAGAGCTGGGCTTCAGTGTCTTCTCAGCAGAAAGATAGCAAGAAATGAAGCCCATGTGGTAGGGACTTGGCTCAATTCTAGAAAGGCAGGAGCTCCAGAAAGTTGCCTCAAGGAGTGGGGAGCCCCAGCTCCTCTCAAGAACAGCATAGCCACAGCTGCTTCTCTAGAGGGCGCCAAGACAAAATATGAGGGAGGTGCAGGGGGTCTGCTCCATCCATGAAATTATACCCAGCAGAAACTCATGGAAGGAGGCAAGGGTTTGAGGCTGGAGGGTGTAACTCCAAGGGGCTGGCAGAAGGCAAGTCTGGTTCTTCTGGTTACAGGGGCCTAGGGACACTCTCAGGCTAGCTCCAGGGAAGGAAGGAAGGAATCAGTAGAAGCATCTCATGGAAATCCAAGGCAAGGAGACGTGGTGTCCCAGGGCTCGTAACCGAAAGTGGAAGGTGGTTCTGATTCAAGGCGTCTTGGAGGAGCAGTGTTCTCCATTTAGGCCTCCTTTCTCTGCCACCAGCTTCCTCTGTATCTTCAGAGCTTGAACATGGCCATCATAATCTTCTGCCTAACTCTAGGTGACCTTTCACCTGAGTGGGCAACTCTAGGATCAGGGACCATCCCCAGGTCCAGTTAGCTGTGACTGGAGGGCAGGGTCATGTACCCAACATGACTGCTGAGGCACCAGGGACTGCGGGCAGTGAATCATGATCAATGGGAGGGGCAGAGAAACAAAAAAAAAGAGAGAATCTACTGGACATTCTGATCTCAGGAGAGACAAAACCACAATGACCTTCTAATAGCTGGCTCCCAGAGATAAGAATTCTCTGTGTTTTATGTAGCTCCCAACCTGGCTCTAGAGACAATTTCAAAATGGAGGTAAAAAGAGGGGATCATACTTGCTGCCACCTATTATGTGCTAGGCCTGGATTGAATTTTGGTATCTGTCATCTCAAGCTGCAATGACAGGGATTGGCGCATGGCCCCCAAAAGAGCCTAATGATAACAGCCGACACTTAGGTAGCACTAATTTTATGCCAGCTACTGTTCTAAGTGCTAAACTCATCTATTCCCCTCAACAACTCTACACGGTAGGTACTACTATTATCACCAACCTCATTTTATTAAGAGAAAATTGAGGTACGAAAGATTAAGTGACTTTCGCTAGGCCACATGTGAAGAAGTAGTAGAGCTGCCATTCAAAGCCCAGGCACCCTGACCCCTGAGACCACACCCTACTTCACTATGTGATACACAGGGCAGGGCAACCCTCATAGAATGTCTCAGGTTCTAGACTGTCGGCAGAACAATCTTCCCCACAATTGAAGAACAGCTAACGTTCTGCTGTTTGGTGATGGTTACCTCCTCCCCGACTTACAAATACTGCTCCCGAGACCTTTGGCTTGTTGATGCCTGGAATCTCACCGTTTGAAATTTATCTCCAGCTATTCTTAGTTCTTGGCACCTCAGAGTGAATGAGTTTATCAGTGCTTAGTAAGACTTGATGAGTGAAACACTGAAGAGGACTCTGAGCCCCTGGTTAGAGGAGACCAGCAGGGAAGCTGTGCCACTGGGCAGGGCGGGAAGAGGGAATGAGGGAGGCCTGGGGTCGTGGGGGACATACGTCCTGAGCCGCAAGGTCGCTAGGGCTGGCACAGTATAGGGGCTACCATGGGCTTCAGCTTCATCTTTTACGAGGCCTGACTCCTTCACTATCATCCAGGAAATCAATTCTCACTTATTGGAAAGTGGTCCAGTGTTAAACCCAAAGTTCATAGCTCTCCCCAGCAGACACTGGTGTTAACCAGGTAAGAAGTGGAATGGTCTAGAGAATGTGTGTAGAGGGGGGTCCTAAGCAGTTCCTGACCTTCTATGGGGGCCTTGAGGGGCACTGCTGAGGCCAGAGTCCACTGGGGGGACTGGGCCAGACATGGGAATCCACTTCAGTGCCAAGACCGAGTATCCAAGATTAAAATCCCTACAAACAAAAGACTGCCCATATGCCACCCATTGGCTCCCACACACATGGCAGACATCACTGCTTCATTAATCCCAGAGCTCTGTCTAACCAGCCAATCAGGCAGCCCCTAATGACTGACCAAATCTGGCTCACAAGAGGAACCATACTCACCACCTTTGAACCTACCTCCCATCATTGGGTATTCAGAAAAATTGAAGCCAAGGAGAAAGTGACTTGTCCAATGTTCCCCTAACTTGGTGGCAGAGCTGCCATTTCTGTTGTACCACACCGTAGAAACAAAACCGAAAAAGGATGGGAATTCAAAGTGCCCTTTGACTCTAAACTTTTAGAGTCATTGAAGTTGCTTCTCACAGCTAGTCCCTGGGTTTGCTGAGCTGGCCTTGAGCCTCTCACCTTTGCATCTAGAAGTCAGAGTTCAAGGGCTGAGTGTATAGACTCTGCCTCAGAAACACCCACTTTGGGCCTGTGCAGGGTTATGAAGCTTGTTTTCACCCAATTCCAGCCTAATCCCCAAGCTTGAGATTTGGATAAAAATCTGTTTTCAGAGCCGAAAGCCCTTTTCTCCGCCTGTCCTTGCAGTGACCCTTTCCAGCTCCCTGGGGCCCGGGCTGGCCATGCTCTGTGAGAACAGGGGAGCGCAGGCATGGCCCCCCAGGAAAGGCAAGCGGGGCTGGCACAGGGAGAGAGCAGAGGGCCAGAGGCCCTGTAGCAGCTGTCTTCCTGGGGCTTGGAGGTTGCAGCCCAGGAGCCCACCCACTGGCCTTGGCAGGGGTAAGATTGCTACTAACTGCTAGGTGTTTACTATGTGTCAAGCACTGTACCGAGCCCTAAACACAGAATGACATTCAGTCATTACAAGATATTACTAAGAGGTAGACAATAATGTTATCTTCATTGTTAACTGGGGCACCAAGACATTCCTGTGGTTAAATAGACAGTAAGTGGCAGAGCCCGGGGGTAGACCGGGGCAGGTCAGCTCCAAGAGTCCATATCATTAACCACCATGCTATACTGCTTTGAGTAGGTGAGAAAGAAATGACATTCAGAATGTGATTTCAGAAGCACCATGGGAAACTCCAACTGTAAAATAATTCCTTTCTGCTTCTATCCTCTCCGCTTCATCGTGTCCTTTACAGAGTGAACCAGCCAAAACTTAGCTCTCATTAAAAGTTTTCAACACCTCCCATGCTGTCCTCTGGACAAAGTCCAAACTCCTCAGCCTGGCATATAAAGTCCTCCATCACCTGACCCCCGACAACTCCCTAGCCAGTCCCTTGCCAATCGCTTGTCTCACTTCAGCCACACGGAACTCTGCTGTCCTGGGCTTGCCATGCTCTCTCGCTTGTCTGTGTCTTTGCACAGGTTCACTGTACCCTGTCCTCTGCATGCCCCCATGAACTTCTATGCATACTTCAAGGCCCAGGTCAGTTGTAAAAGAGGAATACTGGGCCTGGCATGGAATGAGAGCTCAGTCAGTGTGAGCTACTGCTCCCTCCTGAGATGGACCCTTTGAGTTGTGGGTGACAGGAACCCAAGTCGAGATGAACACTTAAGTGAAAAATCCAGGAGCATTTGATATCAGGTGTGGCTGGATCCAAGAGTTAAAACAATAACATCAGGGATCTGTTCTGGCTCTCTATAAGTGTTAGGGGATGAGGATGAGGGAGAAGGGGAGGGAGGGGGAGGGGAGAAGGAAGAAAGAGAGAGGGGAAGGGGGAGGGGGAGAGGAATAGGGGAGAGAGGGGGAGGGAGAAGAGATTTTAAGAAATTAGGTCACACAGTTACAGAGCTTGGCAAGTCCAAAATCTGCAGGACAGGCCAGCAGCCTAGAGACCCAGGAAAGAACTGATATTGCAGCTCGAATCTAAAGACAGTCTAGAGATAGAATTCCCTCTTCCTCAGAGGACATCAGTCTTTTTCCAATTAAATCCTTCACCTGATTGGATGAGGCCAATCCATGTTATGAAGGATAATCTTTACTCAAAGTACACTAATTTAAAGGTTAATTTCATCTTTAAAAAAATACCTTCACAGCAACATCCAGACATGTTTGACTGAATATCTGAGTACTGCGGCCTAGCCAAGTTGACACATAAAATTACCCACACACCATCTCTTGACTCTACCCATCTCTGGTTGGCTTTATTCTTGGTTGGGCTCTTCCCATGTGATGCCAAGATGACCTACAGTATTCAAATTCTACCAGGTAGTGCAACCTCAGTGGGAAAAGCCTGCCTCTCTCCTAAGGCTTCCAGCTAAATCCCAAGGATTTACTCCAATTAACTTGACGCGGGGGTAAGGCCCTCTCCAATTGCCCGGGCCTGAGTCACATGTCCACTCGTGTAGACCCACCAGCACCTCATGGACTGACTGAAGGGAAAGAAGGGCCTCAATAGGAAAATGGAGGTGCTGTTACAGAAGAAGGGGAAATGGATCTGGGCAGGCACAAAGCAGAGTCCACTAAAGACTTCTGTGCCCCAAAGCTTGCCCGCTCCTTCCTTTCCTTTTGTTCTTCCCTTTTCCTCTCCCTGTGATCTACTCTGGGAGAAACCAGGGGCTCAGGAGACCAGGAGCTAACTCCCTTGGGGGGTGGAAGCCACATCAACTCCTAGCTGCCAGGGCTGGCTGCCCAGCCACCACCTGGGGACAAGAAATGGGGAAATGACGGGTCTGTTATGACCACAGAACGTTCAGGGCTGAGATACAGGAGTTCCAACACTTGCTCCTTAAATATCCTAAGGAGTGAGATGTAAAACCAGACCTGGGACATATAACTTAATCTCTATCTCCATTTCTCCAACTATGAAAGGGATAT
The DNA here is from genome assembly GCF_000325575.1 of Pteropus alecto. Lineage (NCBI taxonomy): Eukaryota > Metazoa > Chordata > Mammalia > Chiroptera > Pteropodidae > Pteropus > Pteropus alecto. Next base: position 516,160 of record NW_006430061.1, read on the forward strand.
AAATAGTACCTATTTCACAGAATTATGAGAATCTAAAGGAATATAAAGTGCTTAGAAACATTTTTTTCTAGATGCTGCAGAAAGAGCAGCTTGGGGTCCATTTCACTGCATAGGATGGGGCTTCCCAAAGGTGGGCTTTGAGGCAGGGTTCTTCCTTACCCTGCCTCTGTGCCTCCCACACTTACGACTATCGCAGCTTGGGAGAGCTGTCTCCCCTCTCTGCATGGTAGATGCGGAAAGTCCTCCATGCTCCTTCCCTTTCTAGGGGGCACTTGCTCCCCCAACAGGCTACCAGCCGAGAGCATGTGCACACACATATGTGTACAGGCTGAGTTTTAATATTCATCTTTATTGATTTTATCCTGAATGTGCACATGAGGTATTCTAGGACACACGAGTTTATCAATTACTTCACAGTAAATGATAAAGGCAATGGCCCTCCTCCTCCTCTCAATTTCCCAGACCTTCCTCCTGGGGTGATACAATGAAAACCAGATGGAAAACTCTCCTACACGAGTAGTGAGATGCTAGTGGTGGAAAACAGTGGATTGTCTCCGTACTAGAGAGAGACAGTCATCTCTCTCTCCTCCAGAAAGGGGAGGGAAAAAAAAAAAAAAACTTTGCTTCTTTGAGAAGGGTTAGAAAGGATTGTGTGGATTCTCACCTTAAACTTTTGGAATGTACACACCTGGGGAGATAATGCTCTAGTCTTCACGGTGCCTTAGGGGTTTAACCTAGGGACTTGGTCCTGGCTGTAATACTTTGGCCCTCTTGGGGAAATAAGAGAAGTTATATCATCCTTTTTTAAAATTGTGGTAAAATACACATAGCATAAAATTTACCTTCTTAACCACTTTAAGTGCGCAGTTTAGTGGTATTCAATACCTTCACATTATTATATAACCATCTCCATCATCTATCTCTAGAACTCTTTGTCATGAAGAACTGAAACTCTGTACCCATTAAACACTAATACCCCATTCCTTCCCACACAGTCTCTGGCAACCATTACTCTACTTTCCGTCTCTATGAATCATACAGTAGTTTTCTTTTTGCGACTGGCTTAGTTTACTTATCATAATGTTCTCAAGGTTTATCTGTGTTGTAGCATGTGTCAGAATTTCTTTCCTTTTTAAAGCTGAATAATATTCCGTCATATGTATATACCACATTTTGTTTATCCACTCATCCGTCAGTGGACACTTGGATGGCTTCCACCTTTGGCTATTGTGAATAATGCTGCTATGAACATGGGTGTACAAATATCTCTTCGACATTCTGTTTTCAATTATTTGGGGCATATATACAAAAGTGGAATTGCTGGAAATGTTTTATTATCTTTTCGGATCAGAGCAATTGTCTAGACAAATGGCTACAAATCTAATTCTCATAGTACATGAAGAACAAAACACTTCTAGGAAAAGTGAAAGCAAAAATTCTCTATCTTTATACCTTATATAATTTCTAAGTCTCAGGAGGCTAGGGCTTTTTACAGGAGGAGCACTGAGAAGTTCAAAGAAGTTTTATTTCCCACAATCCACATGCTGGTGACGGAGGTTCTCAGTGAGCATCACAGGCAAGCAACAAAAGCAGCCACCTCAGAGGAAGAATTTCACTCTCTCTGCCTATGTGCCACATAGCTGCCCATTCTGGCCACAGACTCTTCATCTGTCAAGGGCCATCCTGAGACCAGTGAGTCAGCTCAGACTCTACTGTTCTGGTCATATCACTCACTTGACAGGTGCCATTGAGCAAAAGTCTGCTGATGTGACTCCAAACCCTCAGCAGAATCCAACAGACATGCACCCAGCAGCCACCTCAGGCCTGTAGTTCCTAACGCAGGGTCATCTGATAGATTTAGGGAGAGTTTATGAACCCCAGCATTCGACACTCTTTTTGGAGAAATGCTCCAAAGCTTTTATTAGATTTTCAAAAGTATCTCTAACCCAAAAGAAGTAAAATCCACTTTCATAAAAGGGTAACAAAAACAAAAACCTTAATAATGAGATATTGAGAACTCCCGCAAAAATTAAACATTAAGCTCCTTTGATGCAGGCCCTGTATTCACCACTGCATCTCTAGCACTCGGTAAGGTGTCTAGCACATAATATGTGCTCAGTAAAGATAGGCCAAGTGAATAAAGAAGTATCTGTCAAAAACAAAGAAAATGCAGTAATGTAAGTCAATGAGAAAGTTGAATCCATTTCAGACATCGATTTTTCACTTAGCTAAGCAAGCACACAGTGGTTGTGTTCACAGGTAAACATTATCACTGATGGATTCACTTGTCCACTCAATCATTCATTTAACAAATATTTAGAATTGAAAGTGAGTACCTATTCTGTGCCACAACCAAAGCTACATAAAACAGTCTCAGCCTCAAGTAGCTCCCAGCCCAATGAGGCAGGCAGACCTGTAAATGAATCACCAGAATACTGGTGGTAAGGGCAGTGACAAGGACTGTAAAATGCTGGGAGACCCAAGAGAAGGACCGCCTTGCAAAAATATCAGGGAAGGCTTCACAGAGGAAGTGACACTTGAGCCCAGTGCGGAAAGCTGAGAGGCAGGTGAGGGAGCCTGTTTTTAGCTTCCATTGTTCAGGTGCTGGGCACACACATAACAGGTGTTTCCTGTTGTGGACTGACAAATGAACAGCGGCATCTATAGGGGCAGCTCCTTAGCCGGAATTCTTAGACCACGAGAAATCCAGTCTTCCTCCAATTATTTTCCATGACTCCATTCCAGCAAGACTCATTGACTTACTCACTGCATCTGAAAAGCCTTATTCCTGTTTTCCCACCTTTACACACAGTTTTCTCTGCCCAGCCTACAGTCTTTGCCCTTCTTCACCTGTAGGGACTGGGCCATCCCTCAAGGCCACTCCTCAAGGCTTTTCCCCTAAAGCATCCAGCAGGCTACCTCTTCAAGCCTGGTCACCTTTTTTCTTTTAAAAAATAATAAATGTATTTTATTTTGTTTTTCCAACCAGACTGTAAGCCCCAGAGGGCAGGGACAATCTATTATTATTCCTTATCAGAAGACAAAGTGGTAGAGAGCAGGGGTTCTCAAACTTTGCACGCATCAGAATTACCTGGAAGACTTGATAAAATAGATTTCTGAACTCTAGAATTCAGAGTTTCAGGTTTAATAAGCCTGGGGTGGGCCACAGAATTTGCATTTCTCCAAATTCCCAGATGATGCCGCTGGTCCAGGGGCTACACTTTAAGAACCACTGGTATGGAAAGCACACAGGTCCCAGACCCAGCTGAACCTGGTTTTTCAATCTAGAATGTATCTCACTGATTGTGTGAGCTCGGGCAAGTCCCTTAGCCTCTCTGGGCCTCAGTTTCTCAAGGACGCAATAATACTCACATTGCAGACTTCCAGGGAAACTCTGTTCATTGGTTGGCTAATAGCCTTGGTTACAGATCTGGGCACCCATTAGCTGAGCCAGGTTATTTCTTTCAATTAAGGGAGCAAGTAACACCTCAAACACCCTCCTGCCAGGAGGTTGGACCAGCAGAGGAATTTGATTTCTCTACCTCTGGTGGAAAAGGTGATGATTTTCTCCAAACCACTGGGTGAAAAGGGTCGAAAGGTACAAACTTCCAGTTATAAAATAAAAAGTTCTGGGGATGTTATATACAGCATGGTAACTATAGTTAACAATAATACTTAACTGTATATTCAAAAGTTACTAAGAATATATTTTAAAAGTTATCACAAGAAAAAATTATAACTACATGAGATGATAGATGTTAACTAAACTTATTGTAGTAATTATTTCCTAATAAATATATATATCAAATCATTATATTGTATAATTTAAACTCATACAATGTCAATTATATCTTAATAAAACTGAGGGAAAAATCAGTAAATGTCTTGGGATTTCAGGCAAGAAGCCCTCAGCTGATCTGAAAATGGAAAAGCCTGATGTGAGGTCTACTGCGTGCCAGGCTTTCTCATGCACATGACACATTCTTCCTCATTTACAGTTGGCGATCAGGGAGAGACTGACTTGCTCAAGGTCACGAATGGTAGGGGTAGAGCTGGGACCCGAAGTTCCCCAGCATAGAGTTTGGGTCCAGGTAGCCTCTTCTCAGGGGACAGGTACTAAGAGAAGGAGGGTGCAGGGAAGGCAGGTTGTTCAGCAGCACCCCACCTCACCTGGCCTCAGTCCCAGATCTAGCAGAGTCCTCCACGCTCAAACAGCTGAAGCCATGCTGTGCCTGCCAGAGGCAACTCCCAGGAGCCAGGCTGTGCCAGAAAGAGGTGTCCTCTTTGGCTGAGCCCAGATGGAGATTCTGCTGAGTGTGGCCTCAGGTGGGTAGAGGGGCAGGCTAGTGCACCTAATGGGATCCCACAGCACGGCCAGACCATGAAGTGAACGCGTGCAGCTCACATGCAGTCATTTCCCTCCATCACTAATGGGGGTTGTCTCCAAAGCAAATTACTTCAGGGTCATCTGCATGCCACTTCACCCACAGGGTGAGGCCCCAGTCAGCAGAGCTCCTTTATTCAAGTCCTTCCATCTGGCCTCCTGACTTATGCCAGCGACTGATGCCATTATTGGGACTTTCCTTTGGTTTTTAACACAGAAAAATGCACAGATAGACAGGTTTCCCCGAAGGTCTGTTCTTTGGGGCCTGCATTCCCTCCTCAGGAGACAAAGTCTCAGAGGCAGAAAAGCCCTCCGTATGCCCAGCATCCCTTTGGGAAGTGGTTAACGGCACAGGCTGTGAAGCCAGGCCTAACTGGCTTTGAATTCTTTCTCTAACAACTCCCAGCTGTGTGATCTTGGGAATGGGCTTAGCTCCTCTGGGCCTCGGCTTACTCTGATAAAATAGTAACAGGTAGAGTTACTCTGAGATCTAAAGCAGGGTAAGTGTGCGGCATATACTAAGCTCTCAACAGCTATTGGTGAAACAAAAGGGAGAACATCTTGTTCTCTCCCACTTTCCCCCATTTATTCATCCAGGAAGGGAGCAGGTTTGAGGATGGTCAGCAGCTTGGGAAGGGGAACAGTCGTGCTTAAGAAACTCTGAGTGGGTATGCAAACTGGAGGCAAACGCCGAATTGTTCTGGGGAATAAGGGGCATATTTTTAAAAAGGCTGTGTAGAAAAAAGGAAGAGGAGATGTAAGTAACATGCAAAGAAGAACTTTGAGGTAGAGAAATGGTGGAGGATTTTACTAAATTTCTGCTGTGAGGTATTCAAATTAGATCTTTCTACCTCCCTGTGAAGATTTCAGCAAAGTCTCCATTTTTAACTGATGCACTGGGAAGTTGGATCTTTTGGGGGTGCAATAAGAGTCTGTGCTTGACCTCAAGTGGCCTCAAGAGTGTAGAGCATCCAGGCCATGCATACAGTCACCACCCTTCTGTAGTGAGGATGTTCTTGGACCAAAACTTAAGTGGGCAGGAACAAGAACTTTAATTTCTATTTCAAGCCCCATTCCACCAGGCTGGCAGAAAATATTAACACTGGATTTTCTTGGAGTGCCTTTCCTACCTCACCAGTTTTGTGATGCCAAGAGACTGGGAGGGTCCATCACGTTCCTGCATCGTCCACCTATGCAAGTATGGCAGAGGGTCCCTTGCTTCTGCCATAGTCTGCTGGCCCTGCCTTGGGGTAAGAAAAATCTTTCTTCAAATAGCTCTTGTGGGGATTTTCTGGCACAACGTACAGCTTTTCCCTTGCTAGGTGGCTCTCCGCCCCACCACACACACATACACACAGCAGGAAGGCAGGGAGGCTGCGCAGAGATTCCAGCTCTCCAGAACTTCTCTCTTCTCTTCCTCCTGACCTAGGGCAGCATGGAGATGAAAGGGGAAATGACTTTCTCTCCCGGCTTCCAGCCCTGACATTTTGTCTGTAATTCAATCTTCTTTTTTAGTGATTTTACAGTCTTCTAAGTTCTCCCATGGACACAGGCTATTGTCTGCTTTCCACCTGGCCACAGCTTCACAGCCATCTGCCTGAAGGGAGGTGGGGGCGGGAAAGGAGACATCTTTCCAAGTCAGTACAGATGGCCCTACTTTATTCTCTGTATTTATGGCATGGTATTCCATAATATGGATAATACCACAATTTTTGTTTTTGTTTTTAACCAGCCCACTATTGATTAAGGTTATTGAAAGGCTTAATTTCTTAAAATATTACTCCACTCTATTTTGTCATCATTATCATCCTGATGACCTTCTCTGCCATGGTCACTGACACACCTGGTCAGTCAGATAGAAACAGGGCACTAAAGCCAGACCATGGGAGTTGGAAGAGACTTTCAAGAAGCTCTGCACCAAGTCCTTGCCTGCACAAAAGAGAGGAGGGGCCCTGCCTTAGGCCACACCCACCCAGTGGGCCAGTGAGTGGGAGAATTCAGGTCCTAGAAATCCATGCCAAGTTTTCCATCCTGCCAGAAGGAAGGCTGAGAATTCTCAAAGGGGAAGGAATACCTCTGCTCAGAGCAATCTCTTTGTGCTTGCCCTTCCTCCAGAATTCCAGCGTCAGACGCTAGAAGGCATAGTGATGAGCATCCTCACTACAAAGCTAGGTGTTGGGAAGGTGGAATGTGCCCACAGTCACACAGTACGTTTGTGCTAAAGATGGCAAACACGGTGCCCGCCTCTAGCCTCCAGACCTAACACTCTCTTAGACCCAGTTGAGGATCCTTCAAAAGTCCTTTATGTTTGGGACCAGCTTGGGCTGGACCAGGCTTTTCGTTTTTTTCAAATGGCCCTGAAGAGCCAAGTGTGTGAACTGTGCCAGGCATTTCATGCCGGGTGCCAAGAAAGGGAAGGACCACTAGATAACTTTCATTGATTGACAGGGTCCCTTGTGTGGGATGAAGTAGCTTGGACCATCTTTCTGGCTTATAAAGCACATTTAAAACCATGATTTCATTTTAATCCTCTGGGGTTGGTATTACTATCTTCCCCATTTAGAAATTGAAGCACAGATATCACATCACTTGTAGTGATGGATATTGGGGAACTGTTACTTAAAAATACATACATTGTTACTACTAAAAGGAAAAATAGCATTGCTAAAAGTATAAAAAGCTGAAATTGTAACTACAAAAACAAATTGGCAACATTGCAAAAAGTTTGAAGAAAACTTGGAACAAAAAAAACTCAAAAAAATCTTGTAAGGTGACTATAGGCACACCATCTCATCAATCTGAACCTCATTTGTCTTGTTTTTACAGAAAGAAAATGGTAATAACAATAACAAAGCACAGTAATGGTAGGTAACATAACTGCATATCATTCTAATTGCAATAGCCATTTGCAAGTCTGAGCTTCCCCCACAGGCTTGCATTCAAATATAAATATTTAATATGGCTGTAATCATAGGAAACACACAATTTTGTTTCTCTCTTTTTCACCTGACATTATAAGTTTTTCTCATTTGGCTACATGGACTCACTCAGCAATCGCCTTTTCAACAGCTGCATTCATCCAGATTAATTCACTCCTGCTGCTAGTGCTAAACATTTACTGCCACCAACTTCTCACTATTTTGGCAGTTGCTGCAGGAAACATCTTTCAGCTTCAAAGAGATTCCCCAAAGTCAGAGATTGTCTGAAGCCTTGGGACCCTGAGCTCTCGCCTTCCCCAGGCTGTTCACCCAACCCTACTTGCCCCCTGCCCTGGTGCTTGGTTCTGCCCTGGCTGCTCCCTGGGCCTGAGGCAGAGCTGAGGTCTTGCCTGACAGTGTCCTATAAAAGCTCTAAATCTCAAAGCAGCCTCAGAACAGGCTCAGAGAAACCAGGAGGAAAATGGCTGAAGACAGCTTCCCTTGGTATCCCTCTAGCCCCTCCTATTATGCACTTATGCTCCATACCCCTAACTCAGGAAATTCTTCTAAAAGCTAAACTAAAATCCCATTTTCTGTTCTTTCTTCGTAAGATGTAAACTCTTTTGTCCATGGACCTGTGAGAATCTCTTCAAATTGAAAAGTACAGGAAGGCATAACATTGTCTACAATTTCACCAGATCCTTGAACTCCTTAAACCGGTCTGTATCTGATTAAGATATATGGCCTAGAGTGACATTCTCTCTTTCCACCCCTCCCAGCTGCCTCCAATTGCTTTGCTGGTTGTGATGGCATAGGCGGCCTCTTTTTCAGCCTTGGGCCAGGACCCATTTTATCCATTCACCTGCCAGTTGCTGGGGGTGGGGGGTTGGGAGGGAGGGTTCAGTGTATTAGATGCATGCCTTAGGAAGATGGGAAGGTGGTGGTGGTGGTGGTGGTGGAGGGGGAAAATCTGAGGAGCTGGGTTCAAGTTATGCTTCCCCACTTGCTGGCAGCAAAACCTTGGGTCAGTCATGTAACCTTCCTGTGCCTCAGTTTTCTCATCAGAAAAAAAAAACCAAACAAACAGGGGTGGGGGGGGAGAGAAATTACAACCTGTACTTAGCAAAAGTATTGGAAGACTGAATATTTGAAAGCGCTGGATACGCTGTAAAGGACCTATGAGCGCCCCAAACCTGCTTTTCTTATCCACATGGGGTGGGGACTTGCTCCACTCTGCCCCCCGCAGGACTCTCCAATCTAACTACATCCACTCTCGCACTGCCCAGGTGAGCCCACATCTCACACCCCGGGCAGTGAGCTCATACTCAAGACCCGGAACGCGCCTACTCCAGACTCTTGCAGACATCCCTCCTCTCTTCTGCACCCCCACCTTTCCACCCAGAATCGAGCGTGCCCACCCACCCAGCCTGCCTTCCTTCTCTTTCCCAGCGCACGCGCGCAGCGGGGCACTCACAAAGGGACCCCGAACACATCTGGGTGTGCGAGCTGCCACAACTGAAACTGGGGCCCCTCGTGGCCCCGCCTCGTCAGGATCCGGGTCACACCCCGAGACCCGGCAGGTAGTGCAGCAGGGCGGGGTGAGGGGAGCGGGAGGGCGAGCGGGGCGGGGCGAGGCCCGCGGGGTGGCGGGCGGGAGCCTGACGGCGGGGCAGCCCAGCGGCGAGGGACAGAGGCGCGGAGGCGCGTGCAGCAAGCCGCAGCTCAGCCCGCGTCCGCCTGCACCGCCATGCCCCTGGCCTTCTGCGGCAATGAGAATCACTCGGCCGCCTACCGGGTGGACCAGGGCGTCCTCAACAACGGCTGCTTCGTGGACGCGCTCAACGTGGTGCCGCACGTCTTCCTGCTCTTCATCACCTTCCCCATCCTCTTCATCGGTGAGGGCGCGCGCGGGCAACGGAGGAGGGGAGGGCAGAGGCACCGCCGAGCGCCGCGCCGCGCCGCACCGCTCAGTGTCCCCTTCGACCCCGCGACCGCTACTCGCCCCGCTGCCAGGGTCCCCTGCTCTGTGTACTACCCTGCGGTCTTCTGCACTCGCACGCCCACACCTCCCCTCACTCCCTTGGGCTCCCCCGAACCCGCAGCGAACACAGCGGACACTCTTGACCCAAGGGACCACCCCCCGCAAGTTTTGCTACCTCAGGGCCCGGCTGGGATGGAGAAAGGGCAAAGCAGAGGTTTGTGTACGCGCTGGAAAGGTCAGGAGAGGGGCGGGCTGCGCCCTCAGTGGTGCTATGTGGGGAGCCGGGTCACCCCTCCCCCAAGGCGCGCTCCCTGTCAGCCGCTGCTGGGCCCAGGAGGAGTGCAGCCTGCTCCTCAGAGGCGGGGATGGAGGCCCTGCGAACCTCTGTGTTTCCTTGGGTTAGAGTCTGACAGTGGTCAATAGCGTCTGACGGTCCTAGGGTCCCACTCGCCCTGGGCTAGGAGAGGTAGGAGCTGGGGATTTGGATCCCCTTCCCCTGCTGGGCACGTGCTTCCAGAGCGCAACTTCTCAGGCTCCACGCCCAGCAGACCCTGACTCTGGACGCCAGAGGCCCCCAGCGGCCCTGCTTTTCGAAAGCCCTCTGCAAAGTTGGGCGCCACTGCCAGGACAATCCTGCGTACATCTTCACTGGGTCCCTTCCGTCTCTCTTCAAGACTTTAAATTTCCCAAGCTAACTCTGTCAACTCATAGGGTGTCCTCTGCCTCCTCCAAATGTGTTAATTCATTCTGATTAAGAAAAAAAAAAGCAGATCTTGGGAAGATAGGAAAGACTGTCACAAAATTAAAAAGAAGAGGATGCTGCAGAAGCAAAGAGTCGCTAGTTATTGACAAAAACAATTGGAAATAAGGAAGCATATGAAATATATGTCAGAAATTATACCAGCATTTATACTTCTGTTCCCAAACACATGGTTTATTTACATAATAATTTGTCACAGAAGAGATCAGCATATAAAATGGGTATCTGCAAAGGTTAGTCTGGCAGGTCCAGGCTTCATGCTTGGACATTGAGTTCATGTGTACCAGACTCGGGCATTCTCATGCACAGGAGTGTGAATAGGTATGATCTTCACCCTAATATGGACCCAGTACCTAAGCACCTTCTTAGGGTTCATGCACCCTCCCCCCAGTGCACCAGCCTTCCCACCTCTTCTTCTTCTTGTCTCTCCTTTAGGATGGGGCAGTCAGAGCTCCAAGGTACACATCCACCACAGCACATGGCTCCACTTCCCTGGGCACAACTTACGCTGGATCCTGACCTTCATGTTGCTCTTCATCTTGGTGTGCGAGATCGCAGAGGGCATCCTGTCTGATGGGTGAGTGACCCTCTGAGAACTCAGGAGAGTGGATCTGCTCCAGGGTGCTTCCTGAAAGGCTCAGGGAGATCCCAACTTACCTGTATTCCATGAGCCAGTATCATTTGCTACTAAATCCAGCAACTGTTTACCTGGCTCTCTGCCAGGCACTGAACACAAGTGAGACCCAGGCCCTGCTCACTGCATTGGGGTGAAAGGAACCTGGATCTGCATGCCATGACCCAATGAAATCATCCTAGAGCCTATTAGAGTGCCCCAGCTCCTGTGGAAGATGCCCAGCTTCCTCTGCAAGCTGCTGGAGTTACCTTCTTGGGGGAAAAAAATCACTCTTGCTTAAGATCTTTCCTTGGTTCCCAGTTGTATATAAAGTCCCAAGTCCTCAGCCTGGCCTCCAGTGGCCTCACAGTGAGCTCTCCCTGCCTGTAGGAACAAAGGCACCACCTAGAAAAGCAGGTGGGGTGGGAGCAGTGCAGCAGGCTGACGCATGAAACACGGCAGGGGAATGAGGGGAGTGATGGAGGCTGAGACTTGGAAGCATCTCCAGGAGAGCTTCCAATGCCAAGCTGAGTGTTTGAATTGGATTTTGTCAGCAGTTTGGAACAGAAGAGAGATGTAAGCAGCACAGAACTTTTAGGTGAGAACCCTACGGGGTATCCAGAGGAGGCTGCAGGCAGAGAGAAACTAAAGGTAGAAACAGCACTTAGGAGGTGATTGCAGTAGTCTGGGTGAAAGATAATAGCAGCCAGAAATGGTGTGTCAGCAATGGGGGAGAGAGGGAGAGCAGAAGGAGGAAGTGAACCAGCCATGTCACTAAGGAGGAATGGAAGAATCAGCGAGGCTCAGCAACTGCCTGGGTGACGGGGTGTAGGAGAGTAGGGGCCCTGTGGCTTAAATATCTGAGGGCCGACCTCTCTGAGCTGGAATCAGACTATGCCCAGACTCCACTCCTGCCAGTCCTGGTTCCTGCAGCTGAATGACAAGGGTATGGGATCCCCCGCATCTCCCCACCTTTCCACTCGCAAAGTCCCTGCATCCTGGCTTCAGCAGTAATTTCTGTGATGACTGCTTGCTTTGGAGCTCCTCCCAATTATCAAAGTCCCCAAACCAGCAAGAAGACCAGGATACATACTGCCATATAACTAAGAGGTGACAAGCCCTCCTCTCGCCCCCCACCCTCAACACCCCTTCCAAAGCACACAAATGCTAGAGAGGGAAGGGATGTCTTGTGAGCCCTCAGGCCAGAAATATTCACTGGGTTATAATTAGCAGGTAACAGAGAGGAAGACATTCTGCCCATGGAGAAAGTAGGCCTGAGTTTTCTGCTAGCGCTTCTGCTATCTATAGAAGTTGTAGGTAGCTATGGGACTTTGGACAGCCACCCAGCCTCACTTTCTCTATCTGTGAAATAAGCATCATAATCTCTGCCCTGCCTGCTTCACAGGGCCATGGAGGATGAAAGTAGAGCACAAATAGGGTGTAGAGCACAGAGGGGCAAAGCCTTCGGCAGATAGTACTTTCCTGGAATGTGGGAGACTGGAATGAATCAGGTCCTGGACTCCTTCCTATGGTGTCTAGCAGCCCCTCCTGTGAGGGCTGCACCTGTATCCCAGACCTCTCCAGCTCAGTGCAAACCACCATCTCCTCCCCAGCAGGCAGGTCAGCTCCTGAACTGAGTACTTGTTACCTGGTGTTTGTTGGCCTCCATCTGTGGGCCCATTCCCTAGACAAGCGAGCGTGAGTGAGGGGCATCAGAAGAGAGGAGACAGGAGGAGAAGCTACTCTGTACTCCTTGAAATAATTTTGAAAAACTCTACACTGTCTCATACAGACCCTACCCAGTGGTGCTCCCAATCCATCCAAGCCCAGGTTTACAGACCTGCCTAGAAGTCTAGGGGACAGGGCTTCCTGTCTTCCTTTGGGTATTATTTCTATGCGGTACTCTGAATTCAGAACAACCAGAGAGGTATATGTTAATGAGGAAACTTTTACACACACACACACACACACACACACACACACAGTGTTTTCCCAGACCACATACACTGGATAAAGCCCATATATAAAATTTTTAGCCTAAGTTTTTTTTTACCTAACTCAGTGTATATTATTCAGTAAAGCAACCAAAACCCATTTTATGAAGTCATGTCATGAAACATTTATTTCAGGTATGGTTACTCTTCATTTTATTTCATTTTATAAAATGTTTATCATTTTTATCTCCTATTGCAAAAAAAAGGAATATTTAAACTTAATGATATAACATTTTAGATGTCACTTTAAGAATGCATGAGACAGTATAGAGTTTTTCAAAATTATTTCAAGGAGTACAGAGGCAAGAGTTTTGAAAACCCCTGGGCAGAGTATTGATTGCTTGCAGTGTCCCCACTAGTGACTGACTGCCTTGTAGCTCCTGTATCAGTATTTGGCTGAGACCATCTACTAATCAAAGATTAAAGAATAGTGACATTTACAATCTCACTTAACAAGAAATCTGAAGGTTGCCTTTTTCAGTTGGTGTGCTGGCTTAGCAATGGCATGTGGGACCCAGCTTCTTCCCATCTTTCTACGATGCCCCCTGTGTGTCGGCCATATCTTCCCCCATGGTCACAAGAAGGCTGCCTAGCTGTGGGTATCACTCAAGCAAGGACAAAGGGATATACCTTTTCCTTATGTGGGAGATCAGCTTCTGCAGACTTTCCTTTACATCTCATTGGCCAGAATCAGGTGATATAACCACTCTTAGACCAATCACTGGCAAAGGAGTATGGAATTGCATGGCTGCTTGAACCAATCACCAACCATTCCTGGGGCTAGGCATATTGCTGCTGGAGCAAACTTATGGTTCTCTTAGCAAGAAAGGAGAGGAGCATGCTATCCGGTAAACAGCTCACCCTGCCTCTGACCTACACCCTAGTCCCACCCCAGACCACTTGAGATTCTAACATGGTTCTCCTCAGGTTCCCTCCTCCTTCTCTGTTGAACTCTTGCTCATCCTTCTGAGTCCAGCCTGGTGCCACCTCCTCTGTGAAGCTTTCCCTGGTTGCCCGCCCCCTTCTTTGTGCTCTCAGCCTCTGTCCACCTGCCATATCGCTTCCCTACACTGTCTGGTCAGACAGTTAGCTCTTAGCTTTGTTGCCCCATCCCTACTGTCAGCTTCTCAAGGGCAGGGACCTTTGGCATGCTGGATAGAAGGAGCAGAGCAAGCAAGAGCAGCACTGAGGTAGGAGATTGGAGGAGGCATTCTGGTACAGGGAGTCCCAACATGGCTCCAGTAGAAAGAACAAGCCAGGCAGTGGTAGAAAAATGGTTTTAGGTCACATCATTAAACCTTTGGTGCCAGGCCGTGAGTTTTGCTATCTACAGTAGGGAGCCTTGGAAGGTTATGATCAGGGCCAAGTAAGGTAAGACTCCTCACCAGTCATGGGGAAGCCTGAGCTCTGGCTTGGGGAAGTTGGAGCCTGAGCTCATGTCTTATCACCAGAACAGAGACCATGCACCAAGGCCTCTGTGAGTTAAAGTGGGGAGGTGATGAGCTGGTATTGACTGCCTCCATCCCCATTTAAAGGAAGGAAACAAAAACAGTGACCTTGGGCTTGTTACCTAACCTTTTTATACTTCAGTTTCCTCAACCATAAAATGAGGAGACTAAGAGTACCAACTTCATGAGATTTTACAAAGATGAAGTGAGTTAACATACATCAAGTACTTAGAACAGTGCCTGGTACATGGTAAATGCTCAGTAAATATTGACTAACTAAATATGTTACACCACCTGAGGAGGGGTGCCAATGCTGACTTATGCTGTTCATGTTAAATGGGGCTGTCACTAAGATAGTTGTGATGTACAGGTCCCTGTACTGCCCAGAGGACCCCAAAGACAGAGACCCAGCTTTGGGAGTGAACTTCTTTGCTCACTTTCTAACAAGTGATTCTAGGCCAGAGGCTTCGTAGCTGCAACTGCCAAGGCTTGCTTCTCTATGCCAGGTTCTGTAAGTATGAACCCAGGGAGAGGAGGCCGTGAATTTCAAAGCCTGAACACCAGGCCCTCATAGCATCTCTGCGTGGACTTTTGGGCTCCTTAGTTAACAGGCATATTTAGGGCATGGGCTGGGCAGAGCTGCCAATATATGGTGTGGAGCTGTGCAGGTGTCCTGGAGGCCCCACTGTGTGCTGAGCCCTTAGCCCAAGGCCTGAGCTGCTCTGTTGGGGTACTCAGCACATCTACATTCCCTCTCTCTCTCTTGCTCTCTCTCTCTTTCTCCCTGTCTCTCTCTCTCCAACCCCTCACCCCCCATCTCAGGGTGACCGAATCCCGCCATCTCCACCTGTACATGCCAGCCGGGATGGCGTTCATGGCTGCTGTCACCTCCGTGGTCTACTATCACAACATTGAGACCTCCAACTTCCCCAAGCTGCTGATAGGTAGGGGAGGGGAACAGGTGGGGGGAGGGATAGGTGCCTCCGTTTATTACCTTCATTTAATGTTTACTGAGGACTTCCTATGTGCCAAGCACTGTTCTAAGTGCTAGAGATTTAGAAGTAGAAAAGAAAAAGCTCCCTGCCATCGTGGAGCTTATGGAGCTTATGAAGGAGACAGACAGGCAAAGGCAGTAAATAAATAAACAAACAAACAAGTAATGATGATGCTGTGAAGAATATAAAGCTGGGTAAGTGGTAAAGAGCGATGACGATGTTGCTGACTATATAGGGGAGGCCTCTGAAAAGGGTGAGCATGCAAATATTTGGGGGAAGAATGTTCCATGCAGATGACATAGCATGTGCAAAGGCCTCTGATAGAAATAAACTTGGCGAAGATGCCAGTGGGGGCGAACCAAATGAGCAAGGGGAAGAATGATTGGAGATGAGGTCAGGATCCAGGAAAGGAGCAAGGAAGACTTGCTCCTAGGCTTTGGGTCTGAGCACCTGGGCAAACAGTCGTATGAATAACCAACATGGCAAAGGAATAGGTATTAAGGTGGAGTGGGGACCAAGTTTTTGGTCTGCATGTTGAGTGTGAGATGTCGCTGAGATGCCTACTCAAGAATCAAGTGGACAATTAGATAAATGAGTTAGACATTCAGGAGGACAGGGCTGGAGATGCATATTAAACAGTCACAGGCTTATAGGTGGCATCTAAAGCTTGAGCCTAGATTTAGTCACCTGGAGAGAGAAGAGAAAGGTCCCAGGACCAGAGCCTGCATTTGCTGACATTTAGATAGACTCGGGAAAGAAAAAAAAACTGACACCGCATGGCTTAGGTCCCAGGCAGAAACAATAGTGATGACTATTGATATTTATTGAGCATGTACTATGTGCCAGGCTCGGTGCTAAGCTCTTACATGAATTATCTCACTTAATTCCCACAATCACCCTATTGGTACTATTGCTATCCCATTTTATAGATGCGGACACTGAAACTCAGGTTAAAAATTCTAACAGTAGACACTTGTTTAGCACTTACCATGTGTCAGACACTATCCTAAGCATTTTACATATGTTAACTCATTTAATCCTTGCAAAAACACTGTGAGGTAGGTACCATCATTATTTCCCTTTTACAGATCAGGAAACTGAGGCTCAGAGGTTAAGTGACTTGCACTAGTGTGCCCAGCTAGTCAAGGAACGAAGCTGGATTTAAATCCCAGAGGTATGGCACCCCAGCAGGCTCTTAAACGTTTCTGAGAACTGTGTGTCTAAGGGTCTTCAGGTTGCGTGTGGACCAGAGATAGAAATTGCAGGTCTGCACATGCATGCGTGAACATACATAAAATAAAATTTACCCTAGTCACCACTTTTAAGTGTATAGCTCAGTGGAATTAAGTACATTTATATTGTTGTGCAACTGTTACCACCATCCATCTCCAACATCTTTTATCTTCTCAAATTGAAACTCTATACCCGTTAAACAATAACTCTCATTTCCCTCTTCCCTCAACCCTTCGCAACCACCATTCTTTCTGTCTCTAGAAATCTAACAGCTCTAGGTGCTTCATATAAGTGAAATCATACACTATTCTGTCCTCTTGTGACTGGCTCATTTAATTTAGCATAATATCCTCAAAGTTCATCCTCTTGTAGCATGGGTCAGAATTTCCTTCTTTTTTAATGCCAAATGATATTCCATAGTATGTATATACTACATTTTGTTTATCCGTTAATCAGTCCATGGACACTTAAGTCGCTTCCACCTTTGTCGATTTTGAATAATTCTCCTCTGAACATGAGTGCACTGAGATCATATTTGATTATATTTACTGCTTTGTGGGGGCTAGATTGGAGGAGAGGGAGTAGGAGAACCATGAAAAGGGTCTCAAGATGGTCCAGGGGAGACATGATAACAGCCTGGACCCAGGTAGCCTCCAGTAGCCTCTGGGATAGAAAGAAGTGAATGAATTCAAGATATTTAGGGGGTAAAATAGACATAACTTTGTAATAGGTAGAATGTGGGGCTGAGGGAGAGGAAAGGGAGGGAAGAAGCAGGAGAAATGAGGAGTCTGAGCTTAAACCTCCCCAGCAGCCCCTGTATTGTACCACTCTCTTTCTTTTCCCCCTTTTTCAGTCAAGCACTAAACCTCTGCCAGGTGCTGCTCTGTCTGTCAACAGACTGAGGGCTCAGCAGTGTAGGATGGGATTGTGGAAATAACCCCCTGGGCTTAGTCCCGGGTCCACCTTTAACTCTCTGTGTGACCTCAGACAAGACAGTCAGGCTCTCAGAGCCTTGGTTTCCATCTCCAGACAGGAATAGCTAGTCCCTGCCTAAGTCGTTGTTATGAAAATCAGATCAGATGGCTTGTTATGAAAATCAGATCAGATCGCTTCTTTTAAGTGTTAGAGGCAAGACCAGTGTGAGGCATATGGTCCAGTCTTGGCCCCAGTAAGTGACCCTCAGTAAGGGCAAAAGAGGTTCTGATGCTTGGGATAGAGTGTTTGAGGGAGTGGAGGCAGAGGGATGGCCTCCATCCGCAGGATTTCTCATGAACTAGACACCAGACTGAGCTGAGAGAACATCATCCCAGTCCCGAGGATGCTTCTGCCTTCTGTCCTAATGCTCTCACCCAGGGACCTGAGATAAAGGGCATTTGGCCCTGCCCAGGCTAGTTCAAGTATCTACTTAGCTTCTTGCCCAGCTCCAGGCTGGGGCAGACCCCAGCTTTTGTCTCCAAGAGATGCCCTGACATTCACATCCAAGAATGCCTAAGGATGGAGGGCAAGGTAAAGTTTTCCTTACTTCTCTGTGGTTCCTATAGAGAAGAACTCTAGGGGATTTAGGTTCACCTTATCTACAGATGGCCTAGGGAGTGAGGAGGAAAGGAGCTGCCTGTGCTAAAGCACCCTCTAAAGGGGTGCTGTTTTATTGTTGTTGCCTGCTGCCAGTATTCTATTGGTGAGTGGTGGTGGTGGGAATTAAGAGGATAACTCCACTGGTAGCTTCTAATGTTTACAGACCCAGATCTGAAATCTGGAGATAATAAAAATATTAACAGCTAATGTCCAAAGAACACCTACTGCATGCCAGGCTCACCGTGCTAAATGCTTTCCATTCATTGCTCACAACAATCTCTGACGCAGTATTGTTATTATCCCCACTTTCTGGGTGAGGAAACTGAGGCCTAGATCAGTTACATAACTTACCTAAAGTCACATTACTATTAAATCACAAGATCTGAGCCCAGGTGTATCTGGCTGCAGAGCCCAGCTCTAATCACTATATACACTTGCCTCACAGGTCTGTGACTCACCTTTGTGTAGTCCTCAGTCCCCTACGTGGAACATCATCATATTGTAGGGGGTTCTGGACTTAGGGGCCAGGGACCTAGGCCCTCACCCTCTCTCCGTTACTAGCTTGCAGTGAGCTTGGGCAGGTTACCTCCTCTCTCTGGGCCAGAATGAAGAAACGTTAAGATCTTTCCAGCTTGGAAAATCCACAAGGAAGCCATCATAGGTTGGACACTGTTGGCAGCCCTGCCACTTAATGACTATGTGAACTTGGATCGGTTACCTAATCTTTCTGAGCCTCAATTCCTTTGTCTGTTAAATTGGGAGTGTGATATAATACTTCTGTCACAGGGTGATTGTAAGGAATAAGTGAGATCATACGTTTAAAATTCTTACTTGACACAGCGCCTAAACTTAGTTAAATTCAAGAAATAATTTTCTAGTTTTTCTTATGATTATTTATTATAAAGGATGACCAGCCTGACTGGTCAAGATTATTAATGTTTTGAACATGCCTATTATGAATGTTTTAATGTATGTACATCATCTCAAAATTACACACGTATGTGTTCGCACATGCACATCCCTTTACTCAGAAATGTGCACACACATCTATGACACTTGCTTGTTCACACATATATTTCCTCTCCGACACACTTTCTCTCCTCTCACACACTTGCACACACATGAGTGCGCACACACTCACACAGATTGTGCACACACATCCTCTGTGCTCTCTATCCTCGGCAGCCCTGCTAGTGTACTGGACCTTGGCCTTTATCACCAAGACCATCAAGTTTGTCAAGTTCTATGACCACAACATCGGCTTCTCGCAGCTGCGCTTCTGCCTCACGGGGCTGCTGGTGATCCTCTACGGGATGCTGCTGCTCGTGGAGGTCAACGTCATCAGGGTGAGGGTAAGCAGGCTACTCCTGGGCTGCCACCCACCTGAGGATACAGCTGGGCCAGAGCCAGGCTTCTGACCAATGTCTTGCTGCTGGGCGTGGGCCCCCACTCTGCTTCTTAACCAAGCCCTAGAAGGAGTCAGCTTATTTTATCTGCTCCCAAAAGGGAAGCTGAGGCCAGTGGGAGAAGTTTAGGGGAAAATATTTCATCCAGCCTCACTGCTCAGAGGGAGAGGTGTTGACAGGTTGTGTTAGCCAGGCTTATAAGAGTCTGGGTTTAATCCCACAGAGAGTAAATAAAAGCTTCAGGTACTGGCTTCTTCAGGTTTATTTGACTATTTTCTTGGTGTGTGGAGTGATACTTGTTTTTATTTTAATATATTAATATAGTTACACATATACATGAATGAGTAAATGTGGCTGCACACATGTCTTTTGTTTCGTTTTGTTATCATATTTGCTTACCCCCTTTCTCTCTCTCAGATTCATACCCTCCCCTCCCTGACCTTTTCCTCCCCAGGTAACCCAAATTAACAACCTAGTATATGTTCTTCCATTTTTTGTTTCTATTACTATAATATCATACACTTGTATCTATTCAGGGTTTTTTCCTCAACACATATGTATGCAGTTTTTTCTCTCAATATTTGTTCCATAAAAATGGAATCATGTACATGTTTTTCTGCATCTTGCTTTTCTCATCCAACAGATATCTCTTAGGACTCCCTCCAAGTCTGGTATGGCTAATTTAGTTATCTTAATGGCTGTATAATATTCCGTCATGTGGATGAGCCATAATTTATTCAGCCATTATCCTATTCACTTCGTTGCCAAGTTTTTGCCTTTGCAAATAATAGTATATCAAACATACTTATATCTTTATGTATTGCTGCTTTTATTTCTATGGAAGAGAGTCCAAGGAGTGGAGTTGCTGGTTCAAAGAGTCTGTGTATTTTAAATTTTAATTGATGTTACAGATTGCCTTCCAGAAAAACTGTAATCCACCAGCAATGCATAAGAAAACCCTTTTTCTTCTTTCTACCAGCAGTGGGGGTTATAGCCATTTCTAATCTGGGCCAGTCTGATAAGTGTGAAATGCTACTTTAATTTGCATTTCTCTGTTACCTCTGCTTTTAGTTGATTTGCAGGATACAAAGGTTTTCTATATTTCTTGACTCAACTCATCTTCACAGCCACCCTCTTATGCAAATACCATCCCCTTTTTAAATGAAGAAACATTCTAGATGAGATTTGTCCAAAAACACCTTGTTAGTCAGTGGAGGAGGTTGGTCTGCATGGCTCTGCATGGTGATATCCTCAGATTTGTGGAGAAGATGGTACATGGGAGATCCCTGCTCTTCCCCAACCCAACTTGAACCCAGCCCAACCCAG
Organism: Pteropus alecto; assembly: GCF_000325575.1. Lineage (NCBI taxonomy): Eukaryota > Metazoa > Chordata > Mammalia > Chiroptera > Pteropodidae > Pteropus > Pteropus alecto. Next base: position 536,793 of record NW_006430061.1, read on the forward strand.
CCCAGGGATTCCGAGCCAGACTCAATGAAGATTTACAAATCAAGAGGCCCTGGTGTTGGTGGCAAAGTGGTTTGGGTATTCCTTTTCCTGGAAATAGGCGAACGATGGCCCCATCTGTTAGAGGTCAGGATGGGATGTCATCGCTCCAGCTTTTTCTTGGAGTAAACTGGAGAAGAGTGAGCAGTTGCACTTACACATCCCCAGTGGCCTGTGTGCCCCACAGAGATACATCTTCTTCAAGACGCCGAGAGAGGTGAAGCCCCCTGAAGACCTGCAGGACCTTGGGGTTCGCTTCCTGCAGCCCTTTGTGAACCTGCTGTCCAAAGGCACCTACTGGTGGATGAACGCCTTCATCAAGACTGCCCACAAGAAGCCCATTGATCTTCGAGCCATCGGGAAGCTGCCCATCGCCATGAGGGCCCTCACCAACTACCAGCGGCTCCGCGCGGCCTTCGATGCCCAAGCGGTCAGTGGGGACACAGCCACACCGTCCGTTCCCTGCCCTCTGGTGTAGAGTCACAGATGGGGACCTCAGAAAGCATCAGGTCAAACCTCTGGTGGGACAGATGGGGAAACTGAGGCCCTAAGTCACACAGTGAACCAGGGACAAGTTCAGGACCAAAGATTCATAGGACAGTCAGAGTTGGAGTGGCCCCTAAGTCATCTATTCGAACACCCTCATTGTCCAGGTGGGGAAACTGAGGCCCTGAGAAGGGAAGTGACCTCACTGGATTCGCCCATGCCCTGGAGCTCCATGACTGGAAAGATGGAGATATTCACCCATTTTCGAGAGCGCGGGCATTAGTGACCTGATTCTTACAATAATTCTATGAGTTGGGCCAGGCAAAGATCTCCCTATATCACTGAGGAAAAAACAGAGGCCCAGAGAAAGGCCTGACTTCCCTAAAGCTCGCCCACAGCCGGCGGGTGGCAGAGTCGATCTGACTCCTGTGCTGTGCTCCTTTGCTGCCCCTGCCCCAGAACAGTGGTGAAACACTGAGGCAGTGGTGGCAGCAGGCAGTTACCAATGCGTGTGGCATATGCCACTCCCTCATTAGAGTGCCATGCCCATCACATGGTCCCTGAGTAGCTCAATGACTTGATCAGTCTTCTGGCCTCAGTTTCCCTATCTGGATCATGTTGACATTGAAAGGGCCCACCTAACCTGGTGGTTCCATATTTCCTGGAGTTTACCAGTTCACAGCAGACATGGCAACTGGGTTTCCCCAGGCAGCAGGAGCCTGGGGCTTCCTGGGATCTTGGGCCCTTCTGTGACTGGGGTCTTAGCCATTCTGACCTGGATGTGGGTCTCTCTGGGCAGCAGAAGGACACGCATAGTCCTCAGAGTGCCCGAGCCATCTGGCGGGCCCTCTGCCACGCCTTTGGGAGACGCCTGGTCCTCAGCAGCACTTTCCGGATCTTGGCTGACCTGCTGGGCTTCGCAGGGCCCCTGTGCATCTTTGGAATCGTGGACCATCTTGGGAAGGAGAACCGAGTCTTCCAGCCCAAGGTAGGTCACCAGGGGTAGAGGAAGGCACTCTCTGAAGGTTTTCACCGGTGGGTGAGAACGAGCCAGAGGCCAGTATGTGTGAGCTGTGACTGCGCTGGGGCCGCTCCTCACACATGGCAATGTCCCCCTCCAAAAAATGCTCTGCATCCGGTCAACAGAAATGCCAGGGGCTGAGCTCGTGCCCCAGGAGGATTTCTGGTGCCCTTCTCTCCTCATTACACCATTACCACCATAATACTTCTCCCAGTTATTTAGTCATTGAGAAAGTTGCAGGAAGTGCATTTGTTTCCCCAGTGTGTAGAGCCTTTATGATTTGTTGGCTTTTAGTTCATGTCACTTTAATAGACTCTAAATACCTTTTCAGGGATCTGTCTTCCTCAGTTCTCTAAATGCATAGTACTTAAGATTCTGCAGGGGCATCTTGGAGGCTGCTGTTGGTGGGAGGGGATGGGGAAAGCTCCATGCATAGGGCTTTTTCCCCCCGACTCCAAAATTCATTCAGAGCTGCCCCAGTTTTATTAATATGTTGGACTTTCCATTAAAATGTCTTTAAAAAAGAGTTTCATGTCTTAAAAATATTTGAAACTCATTGGACTAGATGATACCCACAGGTCTTTCTAGCTCAAAAAATGCTACAAACTAAAATTTTTCAGACAAAAGAAACAGAAAATCTTTCTGGGGGTTTATTTTCCCTGTTTGGGGCAGTAGCACCCCTCCGGGGTTGGGGGAGGCAGGGTACTTAATTCTTTCATCTGTTTCTTTGCTGCCACTTAGGTTTAGATGGTCACAAAATGGAAAACTTTTCATCTCTAATAAGACTCAGAGTTTCTCAGCAAGAGCATCATTATAACTTTTTAACCACAAACAGTCCCAAAATGATGCAGAGAATTACTAATAAGAAATCTTAATAATTATGGCACTCCCTTGTGCAATGTTATTCATCTCATGGGCTTCGAAATCGCAGATAGTATGTAATCCTCAGGAGGTTTATATTAATTTTGTCTTGAGCTATAATTAATCAGCTGAGCACTTTCGGTGAGGAATATGAGACATCCCAAGCCTGTTTGATTTATTTAGCAAACATTTATTGAACCCTACTATGTGCCAGACCTGGGTCAAGCTGTGGAAATACAGAGGCAATGGTTATGGTGAGGACTATTAACAATAATAACCCCTTATTGACTGCTTAATTCATGCCTAGCTGTGTGCAGGAGTTATCCATGTGTTATCTCATTTAATCCTTAAAACAACCCTTTAGAGTAAGTTTTGGTTTTGTAACAGCTTTATTAAGATATGATTCCCATACCATACAACTTATGAGGTATTTTTATGTCCATTTTACAAATGTGGAATTTGAAGCTCAGAGAAGTTAAGTAACTTTCTATAAATTCTCTCAGCTAGTTAGTGATAAAGTCAGGATTTAAACCTAAGTTTCTTTCATTCCATAGTCTGGGCACTTGCAATCATGATGCTAAATTGACTGTTATTATCAAGCTATCATCTCTGGCTCCAAAGATTGTGAAATCCAATGGAGGAGAGAGAAATCTAAATAAAATCTTTTTATACTGTATGTTAAATACTACCCTTAGGAGGTATATATGGGGAACTATGAGGAGAGTGACTAACTCAGCCAGTGGTCATGACAACTTCATAGAGGAGGGAGGTATTTGAATGGGGCCTTGACAGATGAATAGGAGTTGACCAGGCTAAAATGAGCAGATTTCTTGTTCAACCAAGAACGTGAGAACTGCTTTTGTTTATTTAGACTTCTCTGGCTTGTGAGACTCTGAACTTTGCTTGGCCCAAAAAGAGAGGGGAAAAGACTCCTCCCTTTTTCACAGGAGTTTCACCTTTTAGCTTAAGTCTGACCATAAGCAACCCTAGAACACTCCACATTGATAATATCACAGCTTCGTGGATCCAGTTGTTACTATTAGGAAGAAGTGATGGAGGCCAGAGCCCTTATCTGCTTGTCCACATCATCTTCTTCCTGTGTTTCCCAAAAACTCTTGTGGGATTCTCCCAAGGAGACAGCTCTCAGGCAGGATGCACCAAAGAGATGGTGAGAACTGCCCTTAGAATATTAGTTCATCGGAACATTAGCTTTGCTCTCTCTTTTCTCTTTATTTATACACTAACCCTGGGCTTTACTGCCCTCTCATTGGAATGCTCTTGTCCCAGTTACTTGTCAGCACATAAATCCCCGAGACAGATGGCTTTGCCTCAGTGGCAGCAGGCCTTATCAGATTTAGTATTTGTTCCCTGTGGCCCAAATACAATCAGCAAATTACAGACATAGAAATGAGAGTTGAAAGTAAATATGGCGTCTAATGTCAGCAACGAAGAATCTGCAATCATGGGGTTGCCTGGGATAGGACTTAATTCTCATTTGGTCTTCTAGGCCCAGAAAATGGGGGAAAGAGGTTATTTATTGAGATCATTTGGTTCATTCCTCTACCTCCCAGCAAATTTAACCTAGAGAGACAGGAGCTATTCTGGTCTTTACGAACCGACAGAGAAACCGTCTAGCTGCATGTTATGGTGTTTTGACAACCCTCTCGGTGAGAAAGCCCTTCTTTCTGCTCAGCCTGTATCCACCCTGCTTCAGTCTGCAGTCGGGCACCACTGTTTATTTCATTACCGGTGGCTGCCCTGTCCTCTCTTCCCTTTCCATGGCACTCACAGTTAGCAAGAATCACACCGCCCTTGGCAATTATAAGGACAAACATCTTTTATTTCTTCTTTAATTACTGGAAGTGTCTTATGGCCTGCCAAATCTTTGACCCTCTTGTTTCCCCTGCCACTCCCCAGGAAAAGCTGGGATTCAGGCTGGGCATGGCTCATGATGTATCTCTTTCCAGCCTTCTATCCCACCCAACCCCCACCCACAATCTGTCACCTGCTATAGATGCCACTTATCTGGGTAGAGGGTGAGGGAATTGGATTCATAAAGAACTGCTGGTGTCTGAAACCTGCCAGCACTTCTCTAGGCTGTCAGCTGAGCAGAGAAAGAAGAAACAGTCTGGATATGATCTAGGGCCAAAGCTTTGAATGGTCTCTAAATCTCAGTGGGAAAAACATGTGTAGGTTTGTGAGTGTGTATGTGTTTGGGAACTGCGTATGATTCTATATGTGTGTCCTTCTGTTTGTCCCTGTGTCTCTTGGTTTGTCTTTTTCCATGTGCATCTGTGTCCCCACTTGGGTGTCCTTATTTGTGGGTATCACTATGGGTGACTTTGTGAACTGGTCTGGCATGCCTTCCTTTACCTCACTAACTCCTTCTCAGCCACCAAGACTCAGCTCAAATGTCACCTCCTCTAGGAAGCCTTCCTCTGATTGAATTGTGTCTCTTGGTTTGTCTTTTGCCATGTGCATCTGTGTCCCCACTTGAGTGCCCTTATTTGTGGGTATCACTATGAGTGACTTTGTGAACTTGTATGCATTTCTGTGGCTTTGTGATGTCAGTGTGTGGGTTAGTCTCTTCATGACAAGGCCCAGGCAACTTCTCTGGTCTGGCATGCCTTCCTTTACCTCACTAACTCCTTCTCAGCCACCAAGACTCAGCTCAAATGTCACCTCCTCTAGGAAGCCTTCCTCTGATTGAATTAGATGCCCCTCCTCTAAAGCATCTAATGCTTGCCCCATCAAAGCACACCTTGTCTCCTTCCTTGACTAGACCCTGAGCCCCCCAAGAAAGGAACTGCATAGCCTGACTTCTACGTGCCCAGGCTGACACCCAGGATGCACAGGAGAAAGGATTCTTCAATAATGCAGAAGTTATCTTTTACTGAGTGCTTACGCTTACTAAATTTTTTAACTTGCATTAAATCCTCACAACAACTCTCTTAGAAAACTTTAATGGCCTCATTTTACAGGTGAGGAAACGGAGGCTCAGAGAAGTTGAGGAATTTACCTAAGGACACAATGGCTAATATATAATGAGTTAGAGTTCTAACTGAGATAGAGATGTCTCAAAATCTAGGCTCTAAACCACCATGTCAAATGGTTGTGGACAGATGGATGGGTGCGTTCGTCCATGAGTGGTCAAAGATAGTTCTCACTGTTTTTACCCACAGCCTCCCAGGGCCGGGACCTATGGGTGGTTCACCTTTTGGCCCCTGCCAAAATTGAAAGCAAGAATGCAAATGACCACCTCTCCTTTAAGCTCTAGAGAACAAGGGAAGGGGGCCTTTCCAGTCATACCTCTGGCCAGGCAGGGGCAATAGAGGGCAGAATTGTAGAATCAAGAGCCTATGTCCTAGTTCTACTCCTAGCTCTGCAGTCAATTGTCTTTATGCTCTTCTGCAGGCCTCGGTCGGCTCAAGTACAAAATGGGGAAATGTGTAATAACTCCTATGGAGAGTAGATAGGGAACGAAGATCATACACATTGATTAATTTAAAAATATTCATTGAGCACTACCAGGGCAATCCCTGGAAACAAACACAATCTCTTCTCTGAGCACTTAGGAAAATGTGAGACTAGGACATCTGATCTTCCAAAGCATTTACCTTCCACCAAATGTCAAGTTGCTGGTCCTCGGCCTTCTCTCTCCTGCCATGATGCCCTCAGAGGCAGTGGCCAGTGCCCTCACACCCATTCACAGCTTCCCAGGGCTCCCTCCTTTCTACACTTCACCAGGGCCTGCCACCCTTGGGCAGCATCCTGGGCCTTTTCGCTAATCTAGTCCCACTCCTTAATCAAAACTTAACTGTTCTAGACTCCATCTTTTTTAAGCTCTCTCTTTGAAGAGAGATGAAATAATGACCTAATGACTTGTACCTGCAGGAAGATTTTTTATTTTAACAGTTAACAAAATTCTTGATCCAAAGAAATATAGTTTCTGAACCTAGGGTGTGTATGTTGCACGTGTAAGGGGTCAAGGCTTTGCCTTTAGAGCTGCAAAAAAGGCAGCTTGTTAAAAATCGTTGCCTTGTTTAAAATTTACAAATATTGATGAGTGCATTTAACAAATACCACCCATAGCCTAACCAATATTTATGATCCATTGATTTCTCTAGCCCTCATTCTCCAGCCTATGTGTTATCTGATCATTGTGACATAGCATACGTGTGGCATTCCATGCTGCTCAAGAGCTTTCATGATAATCAGTGTTCTTAGGTGCATAGCGTTCCCATGAGTATCATCATATATCTGACCATTCCCTATAGTTGGGCATTTACATGGATTTTTATACTCTCCCCCTGCTCTAATCCAGAGACAGAACATCTTTGCACATACAGCCATTTCCTTATGTTAAATTATTCCCTTTCGAGTGAAGTCACATGATGTACTTTGTTGCTTTAAAATAATGGATTCCATTCTCCAGAGCTGGGTCTCTGCAGAGAACAGTAGAACAGAAGAATTCCAAAGTGTATTAAACAAGACCAGGTTTTCCCAAGCGCACATCCCTTCATTTTTGACACAGAACCAGCCAGGGGAGCATGTTTTTCTCCCACAAAGGTCACAAGCTTGTAGCTAACAAGAAGAGACTCAAGGTCAAATAGCTAGATGAAGCCTAGGCAGTGGATCTGGGATAGTGTTTTTGGCATCACACGGGTTCATGTTCTCCCTTACCAGCATGTGACTTGGGCCAGCCACTTAATGGTGCTGAAACTCCATTTCCTCATGTATAATATTGGGCTAATAATGGTACCCTTCTAATTAGAGTTTTGTGAAGATGGAGTTCTGCATTTGGTAAATATTGTGTCCCACCTCTTGCTTCCCTGTAGAGTCAGGTTCCGCCCCCTCCCACCCTGCAGCCTCATTTTAAGGTCCATTTTGCTGCTTCTAGCCCACCCCTACCCTCTACCCTTTACCTTCTCCCTCTGGTACTTTGACAAATGAGAAAGAGAGTCAGGGGCTTCAGGCTTCAGTCAGCCTTCCACTAAGAGTCCCACGTGTATCCCTCAGTGGTCTTCCTGTGTCTGCTTTCTGCTGTCCCCAAAAGAGAGAGACGCCCATCCCACAGAGCAAGGGAAAGATAACTGTAAACATGACCAGCGCCACAGGGCAGTGAGGGCTGATTTAGAGGGCTCTGTTGAACTGAGAGGCAAGATCTTTTCTACCATCAGGAAACCCGGTATCTAGGATCAAGGAATTTCTGACTCTAAGAAAAGGCCTCCACTCAGAGTCCTGCCCCTTTCTGCCTGACTGTGGTCATGCACATGCCCTCGGCTCCTTCTCATCACTTTGTTCCCACCACTCTTTACCCTGCGGCAGCTCCCACACCCTTACAAATAGCTTGCAGAGCTCAGGGCAGAGTCTCAGAAAGGGGAGAGTTCTGTCTTCGTGGAAATATTGATGTGGTTCTGCTGAGGAGCAATGAACTTCATCAAGATCAAAATTTCCCTGGGAGTTCTTGATGCTGAATTTGGAAACAGACATGCTGCTGTTCCCTGGTGTCTTTAGCAACAAAGTCAAAACGTTTGTTTTTTTCCACTGCTTATCATCTGAGATCTTGCTAGAGGTGCAGCAAGAGAACCTTAAATTTAAAATGAGGTCCTGGGAGCCTACAAGGCTGGGGAGCTTGGGTCTGAAACCTTTTCATTCTATTATAGGCGAGAGATGAGTTCCCATCTTTTGCCTGGGACCACTACGCTGTCATGTTTTCCACTGATCTTTTCTGCCCAGAAATTACTACAGAGCTGGCTAGGATAAGAGCTCAGCTGATTCGGTTTTGGAGCAGAGAATACACATCATGAGATTTGTTCTAGCAGTTCTGGTTTTGACTGCTGTGATTCGCTCTATTTATTCTTATTTCAGGGGAGTGAGCTCCCCTGGGCCTGGTGGCCACAACACTGTGAATCATATTTATGGACATGAAGTTAGAACTGGGCTGCATTCTGTTCCCCTAAGTGGGATGATGAAGAGTATAGGCAGCCCTCCCTGTAATTAGAAGAATGTTTAAGTGGACTTATCAATCTGATTTTCCCGTCATAAACAATTGCATAGACTTTGCAAGCATGGAGGACCCTATAATAATGGCCATTACGGCACAGTAACAGGTACTAATGGCAGTCTTTTTGCTGGCAATGACAGCCACCTCTGAACTTCTCTTTCCAACAGACACAATTTCTCGGGGTTTATTTTGTCTCGTCCCAAGAGTTCCTTGCTAATGCCTACGTCTTAGCCGTGCTTCTGTTCCTTGCCCTCCTACTGCAAAGGACATTTCTGCAAGCATCCTACTATGTCGCCATTGAAACCGGAATTAACTTAAGAGGAGCGATACAGGTACTCGGCTGATTATTTTCTCACTTCATAGTAAGAACAACATCACTTATCCTTGTGGACACTCAGGAATAATTCTGCTGTGAATTTATTTTGTGTGTGTGTGTGTGTGTGTGTGGCTCTTTAACGGTGTTTTTGAAACAATGACCATTGATAAGGTAGTGTGGGATCATGGAAAGTGCCTTGAGCTGAACTTGGGAAATGTAGTAGTTCTAGCCCTGGTTCTACCTTGAACTAGACCCCAGATGTCAACTGCTCAGCCCTTGTGCCTTCACATTTTCCAGCCTTGAATGGGACAGACATCACTAATCTATCATAGCACGCTTTTCTGCTAACTGCAGATGCAGCCTCAGCATCTTTCTCTAGATTCTATTCCAGAATTTGGCAACAGACAGCCTTTTTTGGGTGCAAAACAGGAAACGTGTTTGACATGCCATGACCAGAGAGCCTCTAAGATATACTGGAGATCTTAAATCTTGGGTCATCATGAGAGAGACTTATCTAGTTTGATAGGTCCCTTGGGCCTAGCTTCTTGCTCCTGCTTTCTGTGGGCTCCTTTCTTCTCAGAGTCAATTAGAAGGATGATCAAAGTCAGAGAGGATTCAGGACCCCTTTAGGCAAGGTGGTGATGAGAATCGTCTAATCCCCAGTGTTTTTATTGGAATGGAGGGAATGTCCACAGTGGTTTACATAGGATAGAAGTTTGTTTTTCACAGGGCCGGTATGGCAGCTACACAATTGTCAGACACTTGGTTCTTCCTGTAATATTGCTCTGCCAGACTTTTCACAATTACTTTTATCTTACAGTTTAAGATGACAATTGAAATTGCCACTGTTGTGTCTACATTTGAACCAGCAAGGAGAAAGATGGGACAATAGGAGAGAATACTGCCTTCTTCTAAAATCATAGTGCAGAAGTTGCACATGTTCTCTCCCATCCCATTAGCAAGAAATTTCCCACATGGCCATACCTGGAGAGGCTAAAAAGTGTAGTCTTTATTCTTGACAGCCATATATGCCCTGCAAGAAATTCTTCTTGTGAAAAGGAGAGATTGGATATTGGGGGACAACTACAGATTCTGCCATATCCGACAATTCCCGTGAAGTCAGTAAAACACTAGGAAGTTGTGGCTAAATCCCAAAGCCACCTCATTCTTTAGAAATGTTCCTGGGAATCATTAACACCGACTGGCCCGTGGGGAGCCAGGATCAGAGGCTTTGAGAAAAAGGGACCTAGAGGAGAAGGGTATAGCATGGGCTTGAAGACAGTGTCAGGGTCCATACTCTAATTGTCTCAGTGTAGTCCATGTGTATGGTGCCCCCTGAAAATGTATAGTGCACAACCTATGCAGCTGCACATGACAACACTGCCATCTCCAGTGGTTTTTCATTGAGAACGCAGAGCCATTTCCTCAGGAATGTCATCAGGTGAGAATGGTGGAAAGAGCCCAGGAAACTCCAAAACTCTCTGAGACTTATAGGGGCTCAGAGCTACAAGGAACTAAGCTATTGCCCAATTCAGAAAACCTCTCTGAAAATCCCATCCTCTGCTCAGACCCCTCTAGTGACAGGCAGGCATGCGCTGCCACAAACAGCCAATTTTGTAGTCAAACAGTTTTGTAATTAAATCTACTTTTTATCTGTATGTCATAACTCACACTCTGGCCCAGTATTTTCCAATTACACTGAAAGAGCCAAAAATAAATGGTTTTTTAATGTATTAGCATGTAATTGTTTTTATCAAACTGAATCTTTCGCATTAATAAAAGGGATTGACTCATATGCCATAAAAGGAATACTAGCAATAATTATGGAAACAAATTAGAAAACTTTCAGAAATTTACAGAAAATTATAGATAACGGTCTGTGTCTTCATGAGTTTGAGGATAATCACATTTCTCTCATGAAAAGTTATTAAGCAAAATTCCTGTGTTATACATAATTTTTTGACATACTAGCTATCAGTTGCTTGTGTATTTCTGTGCATCCTGGTCTCAATAATGCTTTCTTTGATAGATTAATCTGTGTTCCTACTTCACTGAACTATGCTTATTATTATTCTTTGAAGACCAATTTCACATAACCTAGGATGTGCATAGATTTGTCTAAAAATGTTATCGCCATTATTTTAAGCCTTACCCGTGGTTTATATAAAGTCACAAAAAGACATATGCTTAAAGCATAATCTGACCTACAAAAAAGCCTGGGTTTGCAAAAAGATGAATAAAGGGCTGGGAATCCACCTTATAGCAAAATGTGTGATAGAATTTCATTTGAAAGCAGGCATCCCTAGGACATGTAAGACAAGAACGCATTTTTCTTCTTTCAAGTGTGCATAGCCTGAAAATTGCCATCCTTCTGGGAGTCACAATCACCCTGCACATAAAGCTTTTAGGTTGAGAGCTCACAGAAAACCATTACCATGGGTGTTCCCATCCACCCCAGGGAGACAGGGCAAGGTCCTCAGAGTGGCTAGACTCTGGGACGATGCCAGGGCTGATCTACCCTCGTACACCATCTCTCACACCAATCTGAGCCCTTGTTTTGTTTCGAGATTCAGTTAAAACAGAACTTGGCTTCAGAGCATATCTCCTCGCCAGCTGGAGATGGACGCATTAAAATAGACACTGCCCCACTTCGTCATTTTTATGACTCTGAAGTGTGTTCCCCACCAGCTTCTGGTAAATCAAGAATACAACTGGGCATGAAGATCTGTTTTTAAGATTTAAGAGCTAATTTAATGCTACCCCCCAAGGGAGAGTTCTTGCTTGCTAGGGAAGTAGCTTGCCGTGCTGGCGTGGATTCTCTGACTTGCTTGATCTGTCATCAAAGCCCTTTACCTCTCCAAACCTTAGTTTCCTCATTTGTAAAATTGGAACAATAATACAGGGCCCCTTACCAAGCCGTTTTATGCTCCATAGAAGGAATGTCTGAGAAGCCCCTGGCACATTAGAGACTTGTGGCATCTGGGGTGATGATTAGAATGATAATGATGACGAATGTGAAGCTCTCTGCTCTCATTTCTAGACCAAGATTTACAATAAAATTATGCACCTGTCCACCTCCAACCTATCCATGGGGGAAATGACTGCTGGGCAGATCTGTAACCTGGTTGCCATCGACACCAACCAACTCATGTGGTTTTTCTTCTTGTGCCCAAACCTCTGGGCTATGCCAGTACAGGTAAGGGATGTGTACCTTGGTAGGGAGTGCAAAAGAGGACACAAAACCAGAATCTGCTGGTATATGCTCAGTGACTAGGAGTTTACCATCTTCCATTCCATGTCTGTCTGTACCTTCCACCCTCCCAGGGTCTCCATGGGGTATATTCCTGGGTCCCTATACTGTCTCACACTCTGCAAGCATCTAGTTACCTCTCTTCATGATCAGAGAAGGCAGTGCCATTAAGACTTTTAAAATGCAGCTTAAAGCTTAAAAAAAAAACCCAAAAAACTGTAGAATAATCATATGTGGAACACTTTTGCAGACGTTAAAAGTTATGTTGTAACAAAGTGCTTAATTACATTGAAAAGTGTTCTGATATATTTTTAAGCAAAAAGAGTTAATTACAAAATTGTACATGCGGTGCACTTCCTACTAAATTGGAATATCCATATGTATATGTTTGCACAGATGCACACAGTAAAAAGAACTGGAAGGTCCTATGGTGGGATTGCAGGTGATTTTTGTTTTCTTTATGCGTTTCTAAATTCTCCAATAAGCATGTATTGTTTTTGAAAATCAAAAACCAAACGACCTTTGGGGCTGGCTCTGAAGGAGGTGCTTTCTCCACTGACGACAGAGGAGAATCCCACTATCCATGGTTTACCTGACCCCTGGCCTCTTCTGCCCTGACTCCCATCCTCCACCAGGGAGTCTATGATTCCCACCCTGAAGCTGGGAAGGAATTCTTCACTTGGGTGCTCAGGCCAGAAGTGGCAAGACCTATTCCCAGAGGGCCCGCAGGCGCCTGTCCGGTATAAAGGAAAATGTCTGGATCTAGGTGAGACAGGCTAGTTCAAATAACCTCTTTGAGCCTCAGTTTCCTCATCTATGAAATAGGGGTGATTCCCACCCTCTGGAGGTGCTATAATGATTCAATTAGATGATGTAATTAAAGCACCAAGCAGAGTACCTGGCACAGAGTAGTCACTAAGTAAATATCAGGTCCCTCTCACTTACACACTCTGGTGAGAGGACTTTACTGTTCAGAATTCACTGCTTACTTCTCGGAATGTACCTTTCATAAACCTTATTCTCAAATGATTTTTTTTTTGGTCCTCCTTACCTGTAAAGTGTTTATTTAAAAGACATTAAAAGAAAATAGGAGAAGAGGCTCACACAGGGAGGGCAACTAAACAAAAGACAAGTAGGGCAGAGAATCTGGTGGTCCTTTTTACAAGAACACCCCTCTGTGCCATCCTCCATTACCACTTAGCCACACCGACCCCTGCATCCCCTCCACTCTGCCAAGAGGGATCAGTGACTGCAAAAGCTATAGAAGGGTCTGGAAAGCACATCGAATGCAGTCGACAGCCTTTTATCCTTTCTGTTATGTCCCCTTGAACAACCTGTTTCAAAGGTGTTGTCCACCAAACTGGCTGCGTTGTTGTCATTACTATTATTTATAATGTTTGTGATACATACACCATTGCTAATAATACTAACTAGTAAATAACCCCTTCCCTGTGCTGGCCCTACTGCCCCAGCCTCTTTCACCTGCATAATTAACCCTCACAGCCATGGTAGGAAGTGGGGGAGAAATTTTTTATCTCCACTAATTACTTACTTTTGCTTATTTATCATGAAGTGTTATTTGGTTTTTCAATTTTAATTCCTCAAAGACTATACTTTTGCCACTTGTAGCTTTGATCAGCCCTCAAGATCCAGTGTTACCACCCAGAGTTGATACAATGCCTTCAACCTGGGCAGGATTCCGTGTGCAGCTTGGTTGGCCATTGGACACATGAGGCTTTCGATAATATTGAAACTAGCTCAGAAGCCCCAGTCCTTTGACCCCTGAGGACTCTCCCTGGTTTGTAATCTTTTTTTTGGTCTTATATACTTAAAAAAAAATAACAGCATTATTGAGATATAATTCACTCATTTAAAGGGTACAACTTTAATAAGCGTTAGCATACTCAGAATTGTGCATCATCACAATTTTAGAACATTTTTGGCACCCCTAAAAGAAACCCACACCCATTGTCAGTCACCTCTCATCTCCTCCTCCAGCCCTAGGCAACCGCTGATCTATATATACTTTTGGAAATCTAATCAAACCTCCTTAGGAAAACAAATGTACATTCATATATTTGGCCTACAATTTCAGGGTTTTTTTGGGCCCCTGAAGCTTATGGATGCTATGTTAAGGAACTCAACCATAGCAAAGACCTTTGGTGTGATTCCTCACACCACGGGCATCAGAGGCCCAGAGAGGGCAGGGGCGCTACCTTTTATCCTTTCTGGCGGCAGCACCATGCCCAGATATCTCCTTTTGTGGTTCCCTAGTGACAGGGAAGCCTGCTTGTTTGCTGGTTGATTTGTTTTTTATTTGTTTTTAGAGAGGATAGGCCACCCTGTATTGATCTCCAACTGTGTGCCAGGTACTGTTCTAGGTGCTTATCGTATAAGTTCGTTTAATCTTCTCAGCAGTCCTGCTAAAAGGGCATTAAATGCACCATTTTAAAGATGAAGAAGCTGAGACTCTGATTAAGTAGATCGTGCCAGAATGCATAACCAGTAAGAGCTGGGACTGCATTCAGACTCAGGGCTGCAGACTCCAGGGACTGTGATCTCCCCACTACTGCACTAGATCGCTTTCTTAACCTGTGAATGAATAGAAGATAAAAGAGCTCTTTTATTCCCCACACTTGTTTTGCACACTCAGAATCCCTGATTTCTGGTGTGTTCTCCTGTGGGGTCCATTCAGACCCCTGCAGCAGAGAGGGGCGGACAGGAGAATCTGGGGAGCACAAGGTGGGGACGGTGGGATCTGAGGAGGAGCCTTGGCAGCAGCACATGCTGCGTCCCCAGCTCCTGTCACAGCAGCTGTCAGTGCCTGGAGGTGGTGGGGATCCAGGCATCGACCCCCAGTCGGTGCCCTGGTAGTGACTCTGGAAGTGCTCCGGGCACCCCTTGGTGTCCAGTTCTACCCAAGCTGCCGAACAACAGATTGCTTCCATATGAGGACAGCTAATGGAAGGGATAATTTTTCCTGGAGGATGATGACAGTGGGGCCCAGCAGGAGAAGGAGGGCTCTTTACCCCCTAATGTGCGCCTCTGCCCATCTGTGCCAGCATTTAACATCAGTTAAACACTGGTGGAGGCAAGTGGTGAAGGGGTCAGGTACCAGCCTCTAAGAACCTACTAATGCCCAAGGCATTGTCTAATTAATGGAAATTTCAGAGCCACCCGCCCACTCCTCTGTCCTTCAGGTGATCAGGTGGTACAAGGAGCTTGGTGCCAATCTAATATAGGGCTCAAGGGGTACAGGGCCAACTCAAGCAGACTTTTTTTTTTTTTCAATTAAAGAAGACAGCTTATCTGTTCTTCTAGAATTAGTCCTGAATTTAGAGGTAGGTGCTTTTGAAGGCGATCTGGGAAACTGTCATCTTGATGCTTTGGGGGCTGGCAAGAGTAACTTATATTTCTCATAAATATTCAGAAGCAGGCAGTCAAGCTAGAAGCTAGATGCAGAATGAATTCTCTTTTCAGAGACTATCTTCCAGATTCCCTGAAAAATTAAAGACACCAGGAGCATAAGAATGAAAAGTAAACTCTCAGATCCGGGACTGGTTTTGTCTGACATGGAGGTAGCAATTTTGCCCCTTTGCTCGTGTTTCACTTTTTCCCGATGAGAGTGAAATGTCAGCCTTGATAACCAGCAAACAGAACGAAAGGTGCTGTCACACCCATTATGCAGTCTCAGCTCTGAGACTTCCATCTGGAAAGTGGACCTGGGGAGAGCTAACGCTTCCGCCAGGCGTGCAGATAAATGCAGTTAGTTGTTGGCCCAGAAACTCTCTGTGCTCATCATGGTAATTCCTCCTTCTGTAATTGCTTTGTCACCTCTCCTCCTCTGCTCCCCAAGACAATTTGGAAACCTGGGCACCAAGGCCTGTCCCACTTCAGGGGACTGAGGAAAAGGGGGAGGGGGGCGTGTCAACACCCCGTGGCAGGCCGCCACCAGGTCAAAGGGAACTCACCCCCACGACCCTCCCTCAGATCATCGTGGGTGTGATTCTCCTTTACTACATCCTCGGAGTCAGCGCTTTAATCGGGGCAGCTGTCATCATCCTGCTGGCCCCTGTCCAGTACTTCGTGGCCACCAAGCTCTCTCAGGCCCAGCGGAGCACCCTGGTGAGTGTCCCCAGGTGTGCACCGGCCCTTTTCCCCACCTTTCCCCCATGTGTCTGCCTGCTCCCTCTCCCCTCTCATCAGTGGGTCTCCTCACTCTTCCCCCTGAGGCCACCAAACAGCTACCCCCCACATATCCACACTATCATTGACCTTAAGCAGGTCACTTCACCTGTCTAGGCCTCAGTTTCTTTGCCTGTGAAATGGGATTAGTGGAGAAGGCAGGGAGCCCCCCTGTGGGGACAGGAGCTGGGCGTTTGTGAAATGGTGAGGACATAGACTCGGCTCCTTGCTCTTGGGTGGGATGGGGGTAGAGGAAACCCTTCTCTGACTCGGTGATCCCTGGCAGGAGTATTCCAACGAGAGGCTGAAGCAGACCAACGAGATGCTCCGTGGCATCAAGCTGCTCAAGCTATACGCCTGGGAGAACATCTTCTGCACACGGGTGGAGATGACCCGCAGGAAGGAGATGACCAGCCTCAGAGCCTTTGCCATCTACACCTCCATCTCCAGTGAGTCTGCCCCAAACAGCCAGCCTTGCGTGCTGCTGCCTTTGTATTAGGATAAGGTATCAGGGCTTTGGGGAGAGGGGTGGTAGCAGATGCTGGAGGCTTGGGATCATCCAATCCAGGTGAACCTCAAACTGTCTCATGTAGCAGAGAGCTCCCCAGAAATCACAATGTTCTTTACATATTAAGAGCCTGCCATGGGTGGGGCACTGTGCTGGCCCTCAAGATACAGTGATGAGAACAAGAGATGAATCTTTGATATGCTATTGACCTGATATGTTATTGAGAGGCAGCGGTAAACGAATAAACAACAACAGTTTTGGATTCTTCCAAGCGCAAGGGCTCCTTTTCAATGAGTCAGACTGAGCTGCCACTTCCCTGGGGAAGATACATGGGAGCTTCCATTTATCTGGGGCCCTGAGAAGGAGAAACATTTTATTTAAACAACAGGAGTTCACGTGTGAGGTCCTCACGGGCATATCTACACTAACTGAATTTACATTCGCCAAATGATTTGGGAACCCCGAACCCAAAAAATAGAGAGGTGGGGAGACACAAACTGGTAAAATTCGTAGGGTCCCAGCAGACACACATAATAAAACCACTTTCCAGAGAACATGGGGCTCCTGTGGCAAACATTCCTGTTGAACAAAGAGCAAATAATAAAGAAAGAAAAATCCACCAGAGAAAAATACACCATCAGAGTGAGTCGGCAAGTGCAAAAAATAGGAGAATTACTCCCTCAGTACCTGAAGCTAATAGAATAATCTGAAACAGATAATAAAATAAGTGCATGTAAAATAATTAAAGATTTAAAGAAGGTGTAAGACCTACGAGGAAAAACAGGAAAGAATCAAGGGGAAAGAATGCCAAAAGAAATCCTAGAAATTAAAATTTTAGTTATTGAAATTAATTCGATGGGTCATAGTCCCCAGGTCAGAGTCAGGGCGTGTGCGTTCTGGTGAGTGATAGAATCCTGGCTCAAGGTTATCTCTCAGTTGGTCTAGCGGCTCCCTGGACCCACTCAGTGGTGGTTATTGCCTAAGTGCATAATTGGGATATCGATATTTAGCAGCTGGCAGACTTCACAATGGTTGCCTGACCTGTCCAGTTTAAGAGCCATTATGGTAGGAAAGGCCAAAAGGAAGTCCCCATAGAGAAAAACAGAATGGAAACAAAAAACAACTCAGTGTACAGGTTAAAAAAAATAACGTAGCTGAAGAGAGAATTTGCGAATTAAAAGGTAAATCTGTGAAAATTACACAGAGCGTGGCAAAGGAGGTAAATGGAAAACGTTTTCTGTAAGTGGGAGAACCATTTCATAGACGGGAAGTTGAGGCCTAGAGGGGGCATCTTCCTGAGGTCGTTCTCTGAGGCTAACAGCATGGCTCTCACAGGGCAGAGCTTGCACTGAGCACCCCGGTGTCCTGCCTCCCTATGTTCAGCCAGACCCTGGTGTCCTGTGCCTCAGGCAGGGACCCTGATCCAGTCAGCAGTGGCCAGGCCACCCACCATCCACAGTGCCAGCCATGGTATCTTCCTGTGGAAAGTCCTGCTAAGATCTGATTTTCTCAGACTGGAGCTGTGAGCGTGGCAGGCAGCCACTGCTTCCTGGATTCCTTGCCAAGACGTTCCAGTGTGCTGGTCTCATCCCTTTACCTGTGGCCTCTGACCCTCAGGCTGAGCACTCTGTAGGACAGGAGAAATTGGGAAGCACCATCTGGGGAGCTCAGAAATCAGCGTCTGCAGACCCAGGCTCTCTTCACCCTTTTCTCCACCTGTTCTGCCTGCCCCTGGGTTCAACCTCTTAACGGTAACTCCACACGGTGTGTGGCCCACTGAGTTACAGACGCCTGGCTCCCAGGCGTCACATCAGGGAGAATAGCTGCTGAGGTGGGAAAGGGAAGTGGGAAGGGAAGCATCAAGGAAACTACGGCACCGGGTCCCTAAAATTCTTGGCAGCAAAGTAGGGACAACCTTGGGTCATATAGATGGGGGCAGGTGGCAGCTACTTTGCTTCTGGAAGATGTATGGTCATTTTCTGCATTCCAAACTGCAACCTGAAGTGTGTTTTCCTATGTAAACAACATCATACGATGCCTAGGTTCCGAGTTAACCCACGGATTCCTAGCTAGTAGGTGTTCTTGGTCCCATAGGGCCCTCAGAAGACAAGCCAGGGCTTTGTGCAGGGCCTGGGGCCGGAGGACCTGAGAGAAGGAGACTCTATGTTGTCAAGAGCTGAGATGATTCTGGAAGGAGTGAGGGGCTCTGGAGCCAAGAAGGGGTCTGCCCAAGGCCCCCTACCTGTCCAGGACTCCATGACCTATAGGATAAACAGAGCAGCCCAGGCTGATAACCTGGAAGAAGCACTGGGGAGGGAAAGGGAAGAGTCCTTCAGGAGAGCTTGGAAAGCCAAGTGCTGTTTGCTCAGTGCTCGCCCTTCCTGGGATGGGTTTCTTCGATTTGGTCAGTGGAGCGGGGAGACGGGTGGTAGGGTGGAGGTACCTCCCGGCTACAGGTGTATGCTTTGAGTGTGTTTTCATTTATCTCCTCCCGGACTTCCTGCCTTCTACTCTGTCACCAGGCATCAGGACACAGGTCATTAGGCATGAGATAAGGGGACATCTTTTATTCTCACCCCTGGCACCAGCCATGGGGTCCTGGCGCCACAAAGGAGCCCTTGAGTCACGTTTCCTGATGGAGGCCATCCTGATGCTGCCCGCTGGGCTTCCAGTCTGTCGTCCGGTGCCAGGCAGTCAGACTGTCAGGCAGACAAGGTTACCTCTGACATTCTTTCCGATGGTCTCACTGTCAGCATCACTGAGAGCTGCTGTGTGTGGAGCCTGAGCTAGTGCAGGTGTGTGTGTGTGGCGGGGACAAGGGGTGCAAAAAGGAAATGGGTGCAGTTTCCTTGTCATCAAAATCCAGAATCAAAGGAAAACAGATGTAAGTTACTTGGTGGATATTGAATGAGTCAGCCCCGTGGGATCAGCCCCATGCTAAGTGCTGGGAGGAAAAGTCAGAGCTAACCTACATGAAACAGTATGACAGGGAGCACTGAACTGACCGCACTTAATCCTCATATCAACTTGGCGAGGTGTGTAGCTTTATTGTCCCATTTTACAGCAGAGAAGTTCGAGGCCTGGGGAGGTGAAATGACTCACTGAGGTCCTCAGCTAGTAAAGGGCAGAGAACAGAGAAGAAGGAAGACTGTGTGGACTGGGAGTTCACACGGAGCTTCATGCAAGGGGGGCCTTGGGGGGCACCTTGCCAGCTGGGCAGGATCTCAATGAGTAGAAAATAAAGTGGGGAAAAGCTAGAGGCAAGTGTAGTGGCCACTCCCCTTGGAAGTCAGTTCGATCCTCATCTGTTTGCAGAAGCAGCACGACCTCAGGTGTCCAGCCATTTATTTGAGGACAAACTCTGCAGGAGTGACAAAGGGGGCCTAGACCTACCAGTCAAGCAACCAACATGCTGCCAGTTCATTCTGTCCTTTGTGCAGCACCCGTCCCAGAGCCTTCTCTCTGGGCCAGACTCTACTGAGGCCCTGGCGGTTACAGGGGAGGCAGGCCTGGTCTTCATCCTCACGGTCTTGTGGGAGACCATGCCGTGAACAGTGGCGGGGAATGTGGCCAGAGCCACGGGGTCAGTTCCAAGTGCTCCGCTTTCTCTTTTGTGGTACTCACTCGGCCCTGGCTTCTTTTGTTTCTTTTATTCACTTATTTAACAAATATTTACTGGGTACCTACTATGTGTCAGGACCTGTGCTAAGCATGGGGGATGCAGTGACGAGAAGAAATGTCGGTCCCTACCTGCAGGTTGCTCCCAGTCTAGTAGGGAAGACAGACATGAAACTATGTTGTGAATGACAGGAATAGAAAGGGATATTTCTGGGCCCCATGAGAAGTTGTAACTAACCTAGTCTTAAGGCTGGTGAGTGTCAAGGAGGCTTTGTCACAGGTGAAGCTTGTTGCCGATGCCCGAAGAATGACTATATGTTAACCAGATGAGGGGAAGGATGTTCCGGGCACACAAGCCTAGAGGTGAGAAGGATGATGGTGTGTTTAAGAGAAGATAATCTGATGAGGAGAAGGAAACAAGATCAGATCATGCAGGACCCCGTGCCCTGCGTTCAGGCCTCTGGGCTTTCTCCTGGGGCAGGGGAGCCATTGAAGGAGTTTAAGTAAAGGGAAGATGTGTTTGCCATCTCTTCCAGTGTTCTAGGGTCGGGGGTCTTTCCTCTTCCTAGTCCAGTCTGAACCACAGTCAGACGGGCCCTCCTTGGATGAGTGTGACTGACTTCTTACTATGTCCTGAAAAACAAAAAAACACTCGAAACTCCAGCTCTGCCATGGATGGGGGTGGCATGGGCAAGATGGTGCTGGCGAACCCCACGCACAGGGCACCCAGCACCTGCCTCTTCTCCACAGCCCAAGACTCGTGCCCCTTCTGTCCTCCTTGGTGGGGGCCCTGACTCAGAATAGCCAGTGTCAGGGACAAGGTGACCTCCAGACCTGGTCCTGCTTCCTTCTCCAGCTTCCCTGAAATTCTTCAATATTTGCCCTTCCTGTGGCCAGCTGGTGCAGCCGCAGTGGGTTGCTGATGCAAATCCTGGCCTGCTTGAGCTGGGAGGGCTAGGGAGGTTCATCAATGAAAGGGACAGAAAAGAAATCGGTGTGACTTGTGGGGCCTCCTGAGGGGTTCTCACCGCTGCCAGTGACAGGTACACCCTTAACCTGCTTTCCTTCCCCCTCTGTGGACTTCAGAATGGCTCTTGGATTGAATAGAAAATAGCTCTGTGCACTTCAAAATACACTTCTCCCTCCATCCAGAGCAATCTGCAATCACAGACTGTGAGGCTGTAGCTCCTCCTGGCCCCCCAGGGAGACAAAGCTGAAGTTAACCAGAGGCACAAATGGCTGGCTGTGCCTCCCTGACACATGGCTTCTGAAATATTTATTGATACTTTGGAAATGAAAAGCTGCTAGTATTGTGGTACTTGCCAGCGCCCACAAGGTCAGGCAGCATTCCTTAGGCAAACCCAGGGGAGCGGTGATCTGAGGCCAGCTTTGCTTTTGTTGATTTGTTTTTGTTTCGTTTGGGGGGAATATGAAAAGCTGACACATCGTTCACTACCGTACCCCCAGAACCCAGCTCATGCTTGGAACAGAGAAGATCTTCAAAAAATAATTTCTGAATAAATACTTCTTAAAGGATATTTTGGGGAGAAGATTAAAACAACACCTACCCACATCTCTACACCATTACAGAAAGGCTTTTGCTTCCGAAGGTGGCCTTTCAGGCCCGCCTCCATGCAACTAAACTTTCCGTAACAGTATCACGCACATCATTTTGTAATCTTCTGCTTTCACTTAGTTGTTATTTAACAGGATTTCTTGCTCTATCAAGATTTAAGCACTATCATGTTCTCCTTTTTCTTCTTCCCTACATCAAGTCAAAGTGAGTCAGCCCACCCCATGCCAAAGTTGGAGAGAAATGTATTCTCAGTCATATATTTTTCCCCCTGCATCACTTTTAATATCTTACAGGGCCGTATGTCATTCAGGAAAATAGAGGCAAAGGCCACAAGCCTTCGACCTATGACAGCTGGGATGCCCAGCTCCTTTCCCTCTTCTCCCTCACTAGGGTGCACGGATGTCTGCTGAACTCAGAGAGGTGCCAGAGCCTCACAGGCCTCCCAGCCTCTGGCACTGACATCCCCAGTTCCAGCAATGTCCACCCCAGGCCCCAAGGGGGTGATCTTCAGAGAGGCTTTTAAAACACAAGCAGCTGGTATTTCCAATCCCCCCCGCCACCAAAGGGGACCCAAAGCCCCTGCACAAAGGCCATCCTTGCAGGAGAGGGTGCAGGAAATGGAAAATTATATTTTCATCCTTAGTATCTTCATATAACAGTCAGAACAGGGCGGAAATTCATTATATCATATGTATTCTCCTTGTTAGCGGTTCATCAGCGTTGTATCTTTTTTAAATTTACTTATAGTTTGTCTCATGCCTCAAAGGAGTTCAGGCAGCTACAAGAATAAAGACAACAAAGTGGAAAAAAAATAAATTGAAAAAAGTCACGACCAGGAAAGCATGCAATAGAACAAAATGTCAATTATCACATGGTTTCTGACTACAGAATCTCCCTGAGAGATGATGTACACATTTTACTAAAACAGCCCTTCTTGGAAGTTACCGGTTGATTTTGTTGCAGATGGTTTGTTGCTGTGGTTGTGGTTTTGTTTTGTTGTGACAGATAGTGCTATAGCTAACACCGTCTTGCTGAGGGCTTTGTGCTTCTCTTGAATAATTACATACTCAAGATAAATTCCCAGGAGAGGGATTACAGGATCAGAAGGTCTAAACTTCTGTGTGGCTCTAGCTACCAAACACCAGATTGCTTTCTAAGCAGAGTTGTACCAATTTACAGTCTAACTCCAAGCCTATTTTTTAGCTGGGAGATGAGCCCCAAAATATGTGGGAGGGGTCTCGGCTTGGGGCAGGGGGCCAAGGGGTGGTGCACAGGTGCCCTCTCTAGCTTGAGCCCCTCCTCTTTGATAATTGATGGGGGGGGGCAGGAGAGGAACAGAATGAGGCCCATGCCCTGAGGGAGCTCCCTGAAATAACTGGCCCTCGAGGGGAGGGGCAAGACTATCTCATGTTTAGAGCTATGTAGCTGGTGATGGTCAAAGGCCCTAGGCCTCACAGGAGTCCTGGGTCCCAGATCTGATTTCTTCTAATGTAGGAAAACCAATAATGCTTACACTGCCAGAGATTATGAGGGAGGTCTGTGGCACTGCAGTGGGCACCTAGAGACATAGAGGACTCTTCTGGATGAAAAGTTAAAGCATGGTCACATGTGATATTGGTGTTGATAAAAAGCCTTGTGGTCAGAGATATTAGCGGTGCCCCAAGAGCTCCAGTCATGTCTCCTCTATGAGACGGGGAGCTCTGCCATGACAGGGGCTATGTCTCCCTCATCAGATTAGGAATCCCCCAAGATGGACACAGTGTCTTTCCTATCTGCCTGGGAACACCCTAGGGGCAAGTTCATTTTCTCCTCAGCATTTCAGGGCCTTCCTGGAAGCATAGATCTGTCTCCTTCCTCAAACTAGGAGCCCCGTGAAGGCAGGGGCCATGTTCTTCCACCCACTCAGGGGGCCGCATCTCTAACATACACTGTGTGTGTACTTGCTAGAGCAGGATTATTACAGTAATTGGACAGTCAGCTTCTTAGAATGGTGTTGACCATCTGGACTTCTTCAGAGTATCAGAGACTTCGCCATATGCACAGTCTGAGCCCTTGGCCTCTGGCTTCTGGCTCCCGGCTCGTTCTGCTTTCATTTGGCTAATTACAGAACCAGACTCCTTTCTGGGCTGGCCTGGAAGAAGCTCCTGGATGGAAGGAAGAAGGATGAGATAGGAAGGTGGCAGCTAGATGGCCATCTCTTACTCTAGAAGGGCTACTTTCTCTGGAAGAAGTTCAGGACCCCATGCCCAACCTCAGGCATCTCAGACTTTGGGCCAGAGGAGCAGTTACCTGTGGAGTAGGACTAAGCTAGTAGTTCATGAGGTATAATCGTCAGGCAGCACCTAAGGCTCACAGAGCCTGTTCCCTGCATTATCTCCTCTCGCCTTGGAGAGAGCCAGAGTGTGTGGACAAGTACAAACTTACAAAAATCAGATGAAGACACCAAGGCACAGAGAAGGGAAATGAGCTACCCAAGGCTGCACAGCTTATACGTAACAGGGACTCCACCCTTTTCTGACTTTAAGTCCAGCTCTCTTTGCTCTCTGGTGTCCCTGTGACAGGTCTGAGGACCTTACTCTAGACAGAATAAGAAGCAAACCAACTGCCCCACCTGGGGATGGACTCTCAACCTTAGGACTAAGGGACACCCTGTGTTCAGCTGTCTTTAGTCACTGACACCTCATTGTGAATGAGATGGAAATCTTTCCCAAGAGCCATGGGAGATCTGGAAAGCTCTAAGCCTTAGAGAGAACCTAGCTTGAGAGACACAGAAACCAAAGGCACAGGAAGAAGTAGCAACTTGGTGCCCCAGACACACGAGCTGTTGACCACAACCAGCCAACTCTCCTATCCCTTGTCTCACCACTTTCTCATGGGGCTTCCTTCACGCCGTTCACCTGGAACAGATAGGAGCATTTAAGCCTTTATTTAAAGGCTTAAGTCTCAGAGACATGGGACAGGCGTCCTGAGGGAAATAGGTAAGGAGCTGCAGGTGGCACAGGGCTAGACTTCTGCCCCAGCCCCACCTGCAGGCTGGGGAGAGGACCCCACAAGCCACGTTGCCTCTAAGCTGCCCTGAGCGGCTTCATTTTTAGCTGTCTCATGCCTCTCACTAAGCTTCCCCTTGTGCTTCCTCTGCAGTTTTCATGAACACAGCCATCCCCATTGCAGCTGTCCTCATCGTAAGTAGATTTTTCCTCCATTTCCTGGTGGGTAATGGGGGGCAGGATGTCTGGAGTGAGAGGCCACCCGGGGTTTGGCCTTTCTGCAAAGGGACTTTGTAAGACGGCTCAGCAGTCAGGCTGAAAATAGGGCCATGGACTGAAAGTCTATACCGGGCGGGTCCCTTCCCGCTTCAGCAGACTGGGGCCTCAGCCTCCAGTCCCGGAAGACCTGAGGCTTAGTCTTTAAAAAAATTAAACATTCTTTTGAAAATAGCTATGAAACTTTTTAAATTATAAAAGCAAAACATGTTCATTGTAGAAATGTTGAGAAATTTAGAAAGGAAAGGGCAGAGAGAATTTAAATCACCCATAATCCCATTGGCAGCACCTTTAATGTGTTTCTTTCCAGTCGCTTTTTAAGGCACATAATATGACCTTTTTACAAAAATAGGATTGTGCTGCACATGCGGTTTCGTAATCTGCCTTTTGAAACATAAGAATATGGCACGAACAATTCTCCACGTCATTAACTATTACAGTGGAGGTTTTCTAAAGTGATTTTGACCAGAACTGCGTGTGAGCTCAACAGTGGGGGACAGCAGCACGCCCTTCCAGAAAGGCCTGGGCCCCCATAAGTTCGTGGCTCTTTTCCCTGGCTTCTATGATGGCTGCAGTTCTTTAAAAAGATGCATGTATTTCCCCTGGGGCCAGTGTCCCTGAGTTATGGTGAGTTTACAGCCTGTCAGGCATGCTTGGGAATTCACTTTCAGCCTGATTTATTGTGCTGGTTCTGGCCTGGTTCTTCAGAGAACTCTGGGTAACAGAGTTGGCTGTTCCCATTTTCCCGGCTGAGGACTGCTGTCTGAGACGGGGCAGAGCTGACCTAACCTGAGGACTCCTCCCTGGTCCTTCCTGGCAAGGGGTGGGCAGGACAGGGAAGGAGCGGCCCCAGCCCTCCAGCTTGAAGTCCTGAACTTGCCAGGGTTGTTGCCATGAGATGACTGTGAGGATGATGGTGTCCTTAACGGAAAGATCCCCTCGAGTGCCCTGTTCCAGGCCTCGTGTTTCCTTCCCACGGGCCGAGTGCTTCGAGTACGAGGAGCCCCCATGCTCAGTCACCCTTGTCTCACATCTGCCTTTGTCCACAGACCTTCGTGGGCCACGTCAGCTTCTTCAAAGAGGCGGACTTTTCGCCGTCTGTGGCCTTCGCCTCCCTCTCCCTCTTCCACATCCTGATCACACCGCTGTTCCTGCTGTCCAGTGTGGTCCGGTCTACAGTCAAAGCTCTGGTCAGGTGAGAGGAGAACCCAGCAAGCACACTAGACAGGCAGCTCCTGTGGCAGCCCTGGGACTTGCTCTGGTGACCACTGCAACCACATCTGTTTTGTCCCAGGACGTACTCCCCCTGGGACCTCTGAGCTGGTTGTGGTTGGTCAAAGGGACATAGGCCATGCGTGGCTTCCCTTCACACCATCCCTGAGAAAGGACTAGCCAACTTACTTGCATATTTCCAAGGAGAGGGAACTCAGTGTCACCTTGAAGGTAACTTGGTAAATAAAAAATTAATATTGAGCCAAAATTGGTACACTTCATAAATTCTACACATTGGCCCTGGTTTTACCCTCCAGAGCCACCCAGAATGAGCACCATCCCTTCCCCACAGGACAGCCCCTCAGATTTCAGAAGGCGTCCACTGAATCTTCCCCACACTGAGCATCCCCTGTTCTTCCCATGGGTCCCAGAGTCTTCACAGTCCCCGTTGGTGAAGCAGCTTCCCCAACATGGCTGTACATCCTATCCGCCGTTGGCCTGCACCTCTTGGAGGCCCCCACTTCCAGGCTCTAGAGCCAAGTGGTGATTCTGCCAGTCTCCCAGAGGCATCCCCCTCTTAGGAATGAAAGCCTGAAAGTAGAAGGCTGAAGCTTTGACTGGAGCGGGGGATGCCGTAGCTGGAGTGTGACGATCTCTTTGGGCCTCTGAAATTGCTCCTTGAGAGCAATGGCCTGTCATGCCTCTTAGGAGAGCTATGTCCTTTCACATCATCAATGGTACCAGTCAGTAACAAATGTCTTCTGTACCCAAGACTCTTAAGCCTTGAGGGAAGTGACACCCGTGTCTCATGGGACTCTGGCAGGTTCTGGACAGCTGGCAGAGAGGAGTAGCTATTGGAATAAAGTAGCTGATGGGAGGCACAATTTATACAAGGAAGCTCTGGCAGGGGTTCAAGGATAGAAGGGAGCATAACTCAGCAGGATTGTGGTCGAAGGAATATCTAACCAAGGAGTAGCAGTCTGGAAAATGATCAAGTCCCATTTCCAGGGTTAGCTGTGCTGATTCAGTTTTATTGGCCACAGCATTGTGACTTCTCATAATCACCCTTCCTCCCCCACTCCCACCCCAGCCCTGTGGTTCTGTGTATAAACCACAGGTTCGAGAGTGCTGCACCTGTTGAAAATCGCTTATGCTGATTCAGAAGCATTTCCACATGCAGACTGTCCTAACCTCACTGTCACCCACATAGCTGAGGCCTTTTTAAAGAGGGAGATCAGACTCTGGGCTGAAGATGGGAGCAGGACACAAGGCCAGCTTCAACCTTCCCAGGCACCAACTGTTGAGAGAGAGCTGGATCAACAAGAGACAGAGGGAAGCAGGCAGAGACTGGCAGTCTACTCCTGGTCAGGGGAGGGGCGGTGGTCATGCGCAGAGTCATAGCGTTTAGAGCCCTAGACTGTTCTTGCCTTGAGAGTTGGAGGGCTTGTCAGGCACCAGTCCTGTTGGACATTTAGCAAAAGGGAGGAAAGGAGTATACAAACAATTCTCAAGCTTTCCTGGACAGCTTCCACAGTCCCAGGGATGAGAGAATGAATGAATCGAAACTTCTGGAGCCTCCTCTGGGTCCAGAAGGAGATCCCCTGGCGGGGAAGAGATTGGAGAAAAAGCTTCCTGCTCCATGAGTTAGCACTAACACCTCCCCACATCTCCCCCTGCAGGATGAAATTATATGCCAATAAGGCATTTAACATAGTGTCTGGTATATACTCCATGCTCAATATTAGCTGCTATTAATAACAAATCCTAATTCTAGCTAACCTTAATATAGACCAACCTTAGCTCTAATAGTAACGGACAAAGCCTAACACCAACCATCCTTCAGTCTAACCAACCTTAACATAAAATGAACCCTAAAATTAACCAAATCCGCCATAATCCAGACCCCAACTTACTCCAGCTGACTAATCAACCCTAACAAATCCTGGTAACACCTGTTGCCCCCACCATGGATGCCCCCTGCCCTATCCCCGCTCCAATGGGAGCTTTGTAGGGGCCACACCCCAGAGCCAAGAATCTTCTCAGAGCTGCTCTCTCAGGCTGCACCCTCTCCTCTCTTCCCTCCCCTCTGCCACTGGCAGGGGTGAGGGGTGTCTCTGTGCTTCATCTGCAGCGTGCAAAAGCTGAGCGAGTTCTTATCCAGTGCAGAGATCCGGGAGGAGCAGTGTGCTCCCCGAGAGCCCGCGCCCCAGGGCCAAGCTAGCAAATACCAGACAGTGGTGAGTGCCTGGCCTCCCATTGCTACTCTGGCCCTGCTGCATCCTGCCTCGGCCTTTCTTCACAGGAAGGGGGACTCCTCTCCATGCACAGCTCCCAGGCCCATGGGCCCTTACCTCCTCCTAACTATCCCTAGCCCCTGAAGGTTGTGAACCGCAAGTGTCCAGCCCGGGAGGACTGTCAGGGTCTCATGGGTCCACCGCAGAGGCTGGCCCCCAGTGCAGACGGGGATGCTGACAATTGCTGTGTCCAGGTGAGTCCTAGACCCTGCACCCCAAGCCCAGCCCCAAGGCGCCATCTCCAGGAAGGAGCTCAGTACCTAAAGGGCCAGAGACCTATGTACTGACTTCTGCCCCAAGGTCACCCTGCCTACCCGTAGGGTCCATAGAAGTCCCGAGACAAAGGACAAGTCTCCCATCCCAACCAGTAGGGAGACCCATGGCTGTCCTCTTGGGGAGGATGCCTCGGGTGAGGGTAAGCAGGAGAAAGCCATTCCCTCACCCGCTGCCAGTCCAGATCCAGGGACTGGAATCGGTGTTTTATAGCTTTCATGGAGGAGGGGACTTTCACACTGAGAATCCAGCTGCCTTTCTGTTCCCTTTCGGGAAGGTCATCGGAGGCTTCTTCACATGGACCCCTGATGGAATCCCCACACTGTCCAACGTCACCATCCGCATCCCCCGAGGTATAGTCCAACTCATCCTTCCATCATGGTCTGGAGGTGCCCTGCTACAAGTCTACAAGTCACGTCCAAAGTGTCCCCCTCCCCATGTCCCACCAAATGATATGGAGAGAAAAAGAAAAATCAGCATTTACTAAGTACCTGCTCTATGTGTACCCTTAGTGGGTGCTCTGGGATATGAACGCCAGAGAGCAGGTGGGCTTCACCCTCGAGGAGTCCATGTGCCAGGTGGGACTGTGGCAGCAAGGACAGGACAAGAAACTCACGTCTAAAGTGTCCCCCTCCCCATGTCCCACCAAATGATATGGAGAGAAAAAGAAAAATCAGCATTTACTAAGTACCTGCTCTATGTGTACCCTTAGTGGGTGCTCTGGGATATGAACGCCAGAGAGCAGGTGGGCTTCACCCTCGAGGAGTCCATGTGCCAGGTGGGACTGTGGCAGCAAGGACAGGACAAGAAAGGGGGCCTTGATGTCAAACCACTGGATGCAGAGTAGGGCGCTTCACAGAAAGGTCAGACCCAAGTAGCCAAGGAAGGCATTGTGGAAGAGGTGGGGTTTCTGAGAATGAGCAGGGTCCCTTGGGCCATAAGGCAGGGTGGCCATCCTGGCAGGGACAACAGCATGAGCGAAGCATGGAAGTGGGATGAAGGTGGGACCCAGGGTGGCGTTAGTGGGACCATGAGGAGCTGGGCTTACACTGGGGAGCAATGGAAAGGAGAAGCAAATGCTTAGGAATGGGGAGTCATTGATGAGAAAAGACCCAGGGAGCCAGAAGGAGGACATAGGTTCTCTCACAGAAAGGCTCAAATGAGGAATGACTCCCTGGGGAGTCTAGGTAGGAGGAAAGCAGATGGGGCCCCGAGTGTATCTGTCTGTCTTTCTGGGCGGTGGTTGTTCACACTCCCTCCTGGCCCCACTCCCATCTGTCGCCCTCCTTCCCTGCAGGCCAGCTGACCATGATCGTAGGACAGGTGGGCTGTGGCAAGTCCTCTCTCCTCCTTGCCACCCTGGGGGAGATGCAGAAGATCTCAGGGGCCGTCTTCTGGAACAGGTAATAAACACAGCCTCAGGGCTCAGTTAGTGGGGAGAGACTGACAGTGGCCTGGTGGGCAGCCCTCCTTCCAACCCTCCTGCTCAGCCGGAAATGCATTGTGCATTCTGTGTTCAGTGAGTACTCAATAAATGGGGTTAATTGTTATTCTCACTATGATCATTAGTACTTACTAAAGCCTTACTATGTGCCAGGTACTTTGCTAAGTCTTCTGCATGTATTATTCCATTTAGTCCTTGTGACAACCCACAAGGCAGGTGACAGTTCACATTTTATAGATGAGGGTTAAACTATTTACCCTAATTCACCCAGCTAATAAGTGGCAGAGCTGGAATTTGAACTCAGTTCTGTTTGACTCCAAAGCTTGTGCTCACTCAGCAGCACTGCCTCCCAGTGTGGAGACTGTAACACAAACATTGGTTTCCGGCTTGATCAACAGCAGAGCTGGAGCAGACCATTCATTGGGTGTTTTGAGGAGCCAAAAATAACCCAGACAAACATGGGTTTCTGAGGAAAGATCACTATCTTAATTAAGGAGCCGGAACCCTATACTCTATTATTTATATCCACTGATTTCCAAAAAGCACTTGAAACTAGTTGACAGAAGATACATATAAAATAGAAGCTTTTTAAAAAAGTAAGAAAAAAGGAGCCAAGAAACGAAGAAGTTGGAAAAAGCGTTGAGAAACCTGGGCAGAAGATGACTACTACAATCAACACACAGCCTGGCTCAGGGCTCCCTGGTAGCCAAGGGAAGGGGGGGACCTGATGGAGGTCTGTAGTGCTCGTTCTATGTGTATTGTAGCCATTTCAGCAAAGAGTAAGCTTTCCCCAGCAATCATTTCTAAGGGGAAATTATTATTCGAGATTTCAGGATTTTCATAAGAGTGAGTACAGAACTGAGAGAAAGACCTTGAGCCTAGTGTCTGAATATCTACACATACCCCCATGTGCTGCTCTTCCAAAATGTCCCTGAATGGTGCACCCAACAGATGGCATGTTTTCCTCCTCAGTGGAGCTGTGAGCTGGCAGAAGAGCCCCCTTGGGTTTTCCATGAACTCAGTCTCTGGAGCCTTCAATCTGTCAAGGACTGTGGTGTGTTTGGGGACAGAAGAGCCTCTATCTCCACTTCCCATCTTCTTTGGGGGTTTTTCAACACAACCTGACTGGGAAGGTCCAGGCATTGGGTTCGAGGCCACTTTGCCAGTCCTCATACCGACTACCCCTCAGGCCTTTTGAGTGAAGAGCTGTTGGCTGACAGCGCGTGTCTGTGACAAGAAGACAGGATTCCCCAGGGAACCGTGAACTGAAGAAAACACCCACTATTGATTGGACAGCTGCTATGGGCCAGGCACTTTACTAAGTGCACTGCAAACATGATCACATTGAAGGCTTTCACTAAACCTCCCATTGGATGTTACTACCCTATTTCACAGAAGTAGAGACTGAAGATAAAGTCGGGTGACTTACTGGTCAGTATGTGGAGCAGGGACCCAAGGCTGG
>NW_006430061.1:568636-585107 GCF_000325575.1 Pteropus alecto
TCCCTGGCACCTAGCCTCTACCTTGGGCTGGGTTCCTCTGGGTCCATTCCCAGGGATTTTTCTCCAAGTTCCATGGATCCAGGCCACTTTGAGGGCAGGCCTTTTCTGATGCGATTACAGAGCACAGAGGCAGGGGCTGCTCTTGGATTCCCCAAACCTCCTCTGAGCCTGGTCTCTTTGCCCACTTTCTTCATCTCCTCCCCATCCCCCTTGCCCTCAGGTGCCCTCACACCAGCATCAGCACCTGTCTGTCCTCTGCAGAGGTGCCAGGCATGCTTGGCAAGGGTTCAGCCCTTCCCTGCCAACCCACAGGGTCTGACTGCTGCCTCCTCTCATTTTAGAAACCTCTGCCCCAGCCTTGGGGACACAAGGGGCCTCTCCAGGGCACTGAAGCACCTCTGTGTGCCAGATGCTGTCTCAGTCATTCTTCACCACACTGTGAGATAGGTGTTGTTATTATCCCCATTTACAGATGAGGAAACTGAGGTGAAGCAAGCTGCCCAAAGCCACCAGCTCTTAAATGGCAGAGTGGGATTTGAACCTGGGTGCTCAGGTACATGGGCCCCACTGTGTGCTAAGAGAAGGGATTCAAAGGCAACGTGAAGATATAGCTAGCCTGACAGTCCGATGGCCAGCAGCCCCTATGTCCACGACACCCCATACCCACTTCCTCAGCAGAGGCACCGCACAGGTGCTCACAGTTCTGTCCTCATCGACACTCTCCTCAACAGGAAGCCTGGGTCCCAGCTCCTGGCTCTATTTGAGGCTGAGGGAGGGAGAGGGAGAGAAAAGGCTTTTAGTTTGTCAAAATCCACTTTGCCCTTCTCCACGGTACCGCTTCCCTCCCAAGCATAGCGAGCGCATCTAACTTGCTTGCAGCCAACCCTAGGAAGTTGTGAAAGTGTGTTTGTGACTCAACTCATGCTCCAGTTTCTCTATATCGATGTAGTCACTCACCCCATATTTATTGAGCACCTGCTGTGTGCCAGACCCTGGCCGCAGCAATAGGAATGCCAAGATGATTAAGACATGGCCCCTGCTTTTAAGGGAGGGAAAGGAGAGCCAAAGGATTGCCATCATGGAACACAGAGGAACAGTGCACTCTGCGGTCAAGGAGAGAAGGTTCACGTAGATGGTGTATTTGAGCCTTGAAGGATGAGTGTGGTTTCCTCAGATGGAAAAGGCAAGGGTGGGATAAGACGGTGTTCCAGGCAGGAGTATCAGCCTGGGCAGTCTTGCTGATGTGAAAGAGCATAGTTCTGGTACCTGGAGGAGTGGGTGTGTGGGTGCAGTGGTGAAAGACTGGACTGAAGAAGTGGGCTCCGGTCAGATACCCCTGTCTGCCAGGCCTGGGAAATAAGATTTAGCCTGAAGGCTATAGAGGAATCATGCTGGTGATGAACAGATGGGAGAGAGAAAAGCTGCAGGAAAGGAGACGTTAGGAACTCATTACAATGGCTGGGAGAAGGAATCTGGGCAGACACAACACAACTCAGTAGGCTTCATGTGCTGTTTGTCTCTCAAAACCTTGGACACATACACAGCTCTGTCCAGCCCGCCTATCTTGGGTAACGAGTTAAATGTGGGGCTGTGTATTGAGGACCTCTCTCTGTTACTTGCAGGAGCTGCAGGCCTCAGACACTGGACCCCAGGTCTGCAGGGGGATGATGTACTTGCAACATAAGCCAAGAGCAAAATGGCATTTGACCTGGCAGCCCCTCCTGTCTGCAGCCAGAGGCAATGGTGATGCCCGGCTGCTCTCATGTTTTTCATCCATAGCAGAGCCAAGGCCTGGTGATCTGGCAGCCAGAAAGAGTAGCAGGATGCGCAAGGCTGGGAGTTGGGGAATTAGGAGTCACAGAATGGACAGTGCTCTGGGAAGACTGGTTTGTTGTACAACTGTGCATTTATTCCTTCAATGAACAAATGAGCAGTATGGCTGAGAAGCTCTGGAGTCAAGCTGTCTGGATTCCAATCTGGACTCTGTGCTTTGGGAAATCTGTGAACTCTCTGTACCAGTTTTCCCTCATAACCTATAGGGTTGATGTGAGGCTTAACCTAGTATGTAGTAAGTGCCCTATAAATATTATTATAAATATTATTCTTTGACAATGTGCTTCTATGCCAGGAACAAAATTCTCCTATAGCTCTTTAATTGTACTCCACCCTTTATCCCCAGAGAGATTGTACTGAGCTCCCCAGGGACAGGGACCATATCTTATTTGTCTCTCTATATCCACAGTGCCTTTGCTAAATGAATTTATTTGCTAAATGAGTGAACCAGGAATAACTTATGACATTCAAGAGACTGCCATTATAAATGTGTCATTACATCTCTCTCTTTCCTGCATGCCTTTGCCTAAGATGTTTCCCTGACCCAGAATTCTACCACCCAACTTCCGTACCAACATTTGGAATGAGTGAATCCTATTAACCCATGTTTCACACTGTATTGTGATTTTTCGCTGATGCATCTGTCTCCCCCATGACAATGAGCTCCTTGAAGACAGGGCTAGAGGATTATTCTATGTTGTACCCCAATGCACACTGATGCCAGGAATGAGGTGTGTATTTTGTGAAATACTCTGTGCAGGCTACAAAGGAAAAGACCTGGCCCCTGCCTTCAGGGAGCTTTCCAGTTCTGGTGGACAGAGGCATGCAGACAGAGCCCTAAGGTGGGCACGGAGGGTTCATTGGGTGAGGTCCAGCATTCCAGGCAGGAGAGTTACTGTGGCAGCCCTGCACAGATCCAGCATGTCAGCCACCTGGGTCCAGGTGTCAGGGAGAACTGTGTAGCTCCCAAACATTCACTTTAATAATAGTCACCTTCCCTTGCCTGGCTGTCTGGCTTCAATGCACTGCCAACCTGGGAATTTGCAAACTCTCTCAATGTTTAAGAGGAAAACATTTTGATAAAAATGTTAGCGGATATACTCAAGTGAAATCCTTTTCCTGGAAATAAAGAATAGGGCCATTAAGGTCTGCAGTAGAATGATTTTAAACATCCCCAGGGAGCCAGCAGGAAGCTGAGCCCAGAGGAAATCATGGGATGGGGAGGAAGTTCCCACCTCCATATGAGGAATTGCAAGTCAGCTCACTGGAGCTCCCTGCTGCCCCTACCCCCACTACCTGCTGGGGCTTCCAGAAGTCAACTATTTATTATTGCTATCTGTGCCCACTCAGGAGGCCTTGTGGTGGTTGCTGTGAAGTCTGCCTCCCAAGACCCCTGGTTCCCCAGGGATGAGAAATAAGCTCCTTTCAGGACTACCCTGTGGTCCCATCTGCCCATATAGTTCCTGGGGCCTTGGGGAGTTGGGGTCAGGGGCTCAGTTGCACCCCAGGTTTACTGGAGGAGGCAGGTGTGGTGAGATGGTTAGGCAAACAGGAGAAGGCACAGCAAGGAGCCAGGATCAGGAACCAGGCTCAGGAACCAGATGTTCCCTGGCTGTAGTCTTCACTCTACCACTCACTAGTTGTGTGACCTTGGGCAGGTTACTTCAGTTCTCTGGAACTTAATTTCCTCATCTAGACAATAAGAAAGCTCTTTCCTCTCTCAGAGATTTGGCATTAAGATCCAATGACATCAACTAGAAGGGACACCGTGGGTGAGAGGTAACGTTTCAGGGCAGCGACAAGGCCGTCTCGGGCAAGACGAATGGAATGTAGAGACCTACAAGTCTTAACTTCTTCCAACCTCAGTTTCCACCTCTTCCTTTTTCATTTATTGCTGAGGTCGAAAATGAGCGTTGGGTCCATTCAGTTCCTCCTCTGCCTGCAACTTTGGGACCAAGCCCTGAACTGAAAGGATGACCCCCCCACCCCAGTTCTCCAATTCCAAGTCCTCCCTCCAACCAGCTATGAGCTATATTTATAATATTTCCTCCCAGTGTCACTGTGTGGTTTAGACCATGACCCTAATTTTATAGATAAGGAAACCAAGGTTCCTCTAAGTAAAGGGACTTAGCAAAGATTTCACAGCCAGTGAGTAGAGAAGCCCCTCGGATACAAACTTTAGAGCCCGTATTCTTTCCACTTCTCCAGGCCATGTGTGCTCATATGCTGCCTCCATCTCCAACCTACTGGTCCCTCTCTGCATCTCCACTGTCCCCCACACTGCAAAGTTCAGCTCAGCTATAACTTCTCTGAGCCCTTCTTCACTTACTCACATTTATTCCTCCTCCAAACTACTATTTTTAAATTTATTTATTTATTTTTTAATGGTGACATTGGTTAACAAAATCCAATAAGTTTCAGCTATACACTTTAACAATAAGGCATGTATATATATTTATTTATATTTATATACAGGCATATATATATATATATATATATATATTTACGCTCTGTGTTCACCGCCCATAGTTAGATTTCTTTGTCACCACATCCAAACCGCTTTTTAAAAATTACACTTTTATTTGATTCTAAAATAATATTCATTAAATTAGAAAAGATATGCAAGTATAAAGATGGCAAAAACCACCTCAGATCCCCTCACCCAATTTCCAGTCTTTTCTCTAAACATTTACGTATGTGTTTGTGCATCCTTTCTCTCGAGTTTTCTATATTTTCTT
Organism: Pteropus alecto; assembly: GCF_000325575.1. Taxonomy (NCBI): domain Eukaryota; kingdom Metazoa; phylum Chordata; class Mammalia; order Chiroptera; family Pteropodidae; genus Pteropus; species Pteropus alecto. Next base: position 573,208 of record NW_006430061.1, read on the forward strand.
GGTCCTACTTCTGGACCTATAACTTTCTGACTTCAGTACCTGTCTGATTCACTACATCAGACGATGAGCTCCTGGAGGGCAAGCTCTGTGCCTTGATGCAGGTCGACGTGCACACACAAGTGCCCAGCCCATGGCTGGCTGGAGGAAAGGAAATGGGACTAGACAACTGGGGGGATTGTCCTGTCAGCTCAGTATTTGGTCCCAAAAGTGCACGCAGAGGAGGAATCAGATGCCCCCAACACTCGTACTAGAGCCCAAACACCCATGAGAGAAAGTGTGTGCCACGTGTACTAGTCTTTAATTTTCAGATTAAAACATAGACACACAACATCTTGAGGAGGCTCATTCTAGATAGGCTGGGCCTACACTGGAAAGAGGGGAAGAGGAATTTGCACCCCAATTTCCTCTCTTCCCAGCTCTATACCATTGGGCACATGATGCTAAATGACCCTCAGTTTCCCCATCTGTAAAATGGGGATACTAGCACCTCTTTATGGGGTTGTTATGAGGATGAAGTTGTGAATACAAACAACTTCACACAGTGCCTGGCATGAGGACACCTGCACTGAGTGCTAGTCCCCTCCCTTCCTTCTTCGAAAATGATTAACATGTCAGTTAACAGCCTCCATTTATTATAGATCTGTCATGTGCTCAGCACTGTGGGGGCTGGAAAAGGTGCTCTTCCTGCCTTAAAATCCAAATGGGGATAAAAGACTTAACACAGGAGCTGATTAGAGAGAGAGAGAGACAGTCCATTCTAAGGGCTAATTGAACAGCCCAGACAATGATACAAACTGAGTTAGGGCTGAGAAAGCTCATTGTGTGTCCGGGTCCTCAGGGAGGCCTCAGACATTCTTTCCTCCAGATAAATAACAGCCTTTGCAACTCGGGAAGCAGTCAAGGCAAGAGACTTCACCAATAAGCTTATCTGGGCTGTGGGCACAGAGCTAGAATTCGTAAGCTTCAGTTTTTTATCTATCTCACATTACCAACTTGTCCATAAATTACAGCTATCTGATGGTTTAGGGAACACAAAGTGAGGATAGATTGAGAGAATGAAATGAGACCACGAAGACTGGAGAACAGGATCAGAGGGGACTAGTGATTTCATAACCATTGGGGTCTCCATTCAGTTCTGCCCCTCAGCAGAGGATAGATAAGAATTTTCTCAGACTTCTGCCATCCCCGTTTTTCTCCATCCTTGTTTTCCAGACAAGAAGGTATTTATAAGAGATAGATCATGGGTAATCACAGTGAAATACTGTAGCACGGTCATTAAGAGCATGAAGCTTAGGAGTCACGCAAATCTATTTTCTCCGCTACTTGCTGGCTGTGTGTCTTTGGGCAAGTTACTTAGCCTCTCTAAGCCTCACTTTCTCTGTAAAGTGGGGACAGTCAAAATAAATGGCCTTCATGTGGTTATTTTAAGCTTTAAAATAGATAACGCTGCTTATCACAGTGCTTGTAAAAGTTCAATAAATGTTAGCTGGTGTTAATATTATTAAAGTAAGATCAGCATGAAAACAGAGCGGATTGCTTTTCGCCAAATGTCCATGTCAGAAGTATACATTTCATTGGCAGGAGGCTGGTTCTGAAAGGTTAAGAGATGTCCTGGGGCGGGAGAAAAAGCACTGATAAAGCTGGCACCAAAATTCAGGTCACCTCACTCAGTGATTTTCAAAATTTTTTTTCCTATAATCCACAGTATGAAATGCATTTTACATCATAGTCCACTACATTTATGCATTCATTGACAGAGAGAAAAAAATTTCACATGAAAAAATACACATCTTGACCACATATAGTGCACACTATTTTTTATTCTTTTTTTTCTTCTTCAGTGCAGTTGCAATTCGCTTATTGCAGACCCACTTATTGAGTCCCGATCCACAGGTTGAAAACACTGTATGAAATGATTGTGATCTTAGGGGAAGTCACTTTCTCTTTCTGAGCTTTCTTTTTCCCAACTATAAAACAATCTTGATGCCCAACCAGCCTCACTGCCTCTCTGAGTCATGCCAGGAGCACTGAGTAAGCCCTTGCTCATCCAGGTGCTGCAGGAGGAACGGAGATTGAGAAGAGCAGTTTCTGTCCCTAAGAAAACAACTTGGGGCTACTGGGGATGGGAGGGTGGCGAATGTGGGGATCGCTTCTCCCCAAAGACCCAGTGTGATGGGGAGAATGGCAAGGGAATGGGAAGTAATTGATGTTTTTTCCCCATTTGTGCCCCCAGCAGCCTTCCTGACAGCGAGACAGGGGAGGACCCCAGGTACAGCCTTGATCCGGGTTGGAAGTGGATCTGGATAAAGGAAAGGGGCCGAGCGTGGGGTGGGGTGAGATGCTTGGGGGAGGGATACTGAGTATGGATTCAGGAGTGTGCAGCCTATACAATTTCAGAGGCATGAGACCTAATAATAAGGCATGCACTCTCAATGTGGGCAAAATCTGGTTCTTGGGGAAAGAAAAAACTTAGACCTCACAATGATGGCCCTCCAAAGGGCCATCGTGTAGTATATTTGTAGTATTAATTTTTCATGGTGGATAGTCAGAAAATAGATCTGTGATTGCCCCAGGGTGGTGGGGAGGGAGGAAGAAAGCGACTGCTAATGGGTACAGGGTTGCTTTTGGGGGTGGTAAAAACATTCTAGAATCAGGTCAGGGTGATTGGTGGTTACACAACCTTGTGATTATTAAAAAAAACAACAACACTCAATTGGAAATGAAATGTGACAAAGAAAGGACAATTAGAAAAAAATTGTCTAAAATAGTCCTAGAGGCGGTTGTGAAAAATAGTTGAGAAACACAGGAGAAGAGGTAGGTGTCCCCCAGGCCAGACGGAAAGTCTGGTTTTGTTGCTTTATGTTCAATGTGCTTTATGTTCGTGTCTAAAAAATCTGAGATCCTCAACACCCCTCCCCTTCCCAGCCCAACCTCACCTCTCCCAAGAACATTCGAAACACCTAGAGGTAGTAGGAAGTCAGGGCTGGGAAGGTTGACTTCGTAAATAAGTGTAAACTTCCGGCCTTCATTCTCCAACACCAAAGAGGCTTCATTTCCCGGTGTTTCTCTGCCTTCCTCCTACCTTGTCCCCAGGTGCCAGAGTAAGATGACAAGCCCAGCCTCTCTAGCCATAATGACCATATTTCTTGATCCAAAATTCAGGCCTCAAGGTACACAACAAGTATGCATGTGTGGATGAGAGTAATAGTCAACGCTGGAGCGGTTTGGGTCAGTCCAGAGCTCATGGACACCACAGCTGACCATGTCTCTCCTGGCAGATCCCCCAGATTTTTCAGTTGTCTTCTGAGAGGGCCACCTGGGGCTGCAAATTACACCTGGAGCCCTTCTTGGCTCTCTAGGTGCCACCTGAGTGCACATGTCAGCCTGCCCAGCCAGGCCTGGCTCTGGCCAGAGATCACACCCTACCCCAGCTGTTTGTGCAGCTATGTCAGCCTGAGACCTCAGCCAGTGCATTTGAGCCTTAATGCAGAGGCTGAGTGTGGAGGAGCCATATGTTAGAGCTTGTATTCCTTTGATGTGGGAAGATCCCCACCCCATGACCTACTCCAATGGTGTCTTTCCCCTCATCTTCTCTCTTACCTTAACTGTAACCCCCAGGGCCACATGGGTTCAGGACAATACTGAGAGTCAGGCAGTGGAGGCTTCCCAGGATGACCACACACCACTCCCATGCCCCTCCATGCAGCACTTGGTCACTGGCTGCAGACTAGGTCACAGGGATGATAAAGGCACACATGCTGGGTTCGAGGGAGCTCAGAATGTCTATGGAGCCCACTCATATGAACACTGAAGGTATCTTTCCTCCCTTGCTGCAGCCCAGAGCGGGAGCCAACAGCTGACGGGGATGTCAGGTACTGTGTCCTGGGAGCATCTGCCCTCCGGGGTAGGCTTCTTCAGAGGGGCTTTCAGGCCAAGGGAGCCACAGAGCTCTGGAGCACTGCCCTGCAGCCCCAGCCTAGCTGCAGGGAGGAGGCCAGGGAGGGCTCTGCGCTCCATGGGGAGGTTTGGAAGCCGCCCCCTCTTCTGTACCTCGGGCACCTTTTGCACCAGATCATTTTTATCTGGTGGTCAACTTTTCCTTTTCTTTTTCTTTTTTTTTAAATTTTTATTTATTTATTTATTTTTATTTTTATTTTTTTAAGCAAGGCAACCCTTGGTTGACCTCCCAGATCGCAAGGACCTTGTCAGCTTACAATCTCTTATTTTTTTTACACCTACAGCACCTGGTCTTCCTAGGTGGCCTCCCATCCAAGTACTAACCAGGCCTGCCCCTGCTTAGCTTCCGAGATCAGACGGGATCGGGCTTGTTCAGGGTGGCATGGCTATAGACTTTTCCTTTGCTTTTAAAAAATTTTTTATTTGGGGGCGTTCTTCAAAAACTACATCACACTAAATATGGTTTCCTTGCCTCCACTTTTTTAAAAGTTCCTTTGGAAGAGTTACCTGCCAATGTCAAAGTTGAGTGGCTTGAGGGCTACTCAAGGAAGGGAAAAATCAGGGGTTCAGTATTGGCTCGTTTTCCTCCTGGGCTTGGGGTAGAGACTCGGGAAGGAGTACAGAGTGCAGGAGTGGGGCAGGTGGGATGTAGGGAAGGGAGGAGTCGAGGTCTCATCCCCTGGGTCAGCTAAGACTTGGTGCGCACGCCTGCCTCAGGCCTTGGGGAAGGAGTCCACCGGGGGCCACACAGAGCAGACTTCTGCCAGCTACGCCTCCCCATGTTAGCACTCCCCAACCCCTTGCCCTGGTCTAAGCCATCATCTTGACAGCTGCCTCTGAGAATGAGCCCCTGAGAATTGCCTTTCTATTTCTACCCTGCTTTTCCTAGGAGGAGAGGCCCAGTGGCCTATGCTTCTCAGAAACCATGGCTGCTAAATGCCACTGTGGAGGAAAACATCACCTTTGAGAGTCCCTTCAACAAACAACGGTAAAATCTTCTCGGAGGGAAGTGAGCTGGAGACAGGGAGAAATTGGTCATGGGCAGCATTAGCCACCTGCCCTAGTCCCCCAAGCCCTAGCCAGCTGGCCTGCCCCTTCATCGATCTCCCACACTCAGCCGTCCCGCTCTCCAGCCCGCTTATCTGGATTCCATCCTGTGCATACGGTCATCTGGAAACGATCCAGATGTGCCTGGGCATCAGGGCAGTCCAGCTCCTGTGGGTGGGAGGGCGGGAGGCAAGGGAGGTGCGGGAGCCCTGCTGCCCTCTCCTGCGGCTGGTGGAAGGCTGACCCAGCCCCCCTGATTCTTTGTACTCACGATTCCCCACCCCCAGCTCCGTGGCCTGTGCACACTTTCCCTCCAGTGATAATAATAACCGCTAACATTGATTGAGCCCTTACCAGGTACCAAGCACTTTGTACATGTGATGTCCTCTAATGCTCCCAACAATCTCAATAGTCAGGTATTACTATCAATCTCATTGGTTTCTCACAGATGGAGAAACCAAGGTTCAGAAAGGTTAGATAACTTGCCCAAGGCCACCCAGCCAGTAAGTGACAGAAACCCAAGGCCGCCTAATACCCAAATACATGTCACCAGGACACTCTGATGCCTCCTCAGTGTATGCTGACTGGCACCTGCCCAGGTGAAAAGCTGGCCAGGGAAGTATGAGAGGAGCAGGCTGGGCAAATATTTGACCAGTTATTATCGTTACTACCTAAACCAACCAGCAGTGATTTTCCCTGGCGGTGCCCCAAGCATGGGCCCTGGCTGTCACTTTTCCTACTGCACAGGAACCGTGGGCCCTCTCTTGCCACTTATGTGGTGTATTTGCTGCCATCTAATTCCATCCTTCAAATATTTAACTTGCTCCAAGACCATGTAAGGTGCTGCTCTCAGCTCTTTTTAAGCTCACATGGTGTTTGCTTGCACCCAAGCAGGAGGCCCATTAAAGCCATTGCTCACCGTGGGCACAGCTTCCCAGAGGCTAATGACCCTCTGCAAGTGCTCAGGGCCCCCTCTGGGCAGGCTAGTCAGCTGTGTCCACTGCCACCCCACTCCAGGTACAAGATGGTCATCGAAGCCTGCTCCCTGCAGCCAGACATCGACATCCTGCCCCATGGAGACCAGACTCAGATTGGGGAACGGGTTAGTAGAGCCTCTAAGGGGTTTGCTCAAAGTCGGCACCTTCAATCTCCCCTGCTCCCCACCTATCACCACCACCAGGCCCCGACACCAGGGAGAGCAGATACTTGGAAAATAAAAGGGTGGAGGCCGCAGGGCTGCCAACAGTGGGCTCAAAATGATCTCTTTGAGCCCTAGGCTAGTAGCTGTCCTTGACGAGTTTTCAGCCCCTCTTGCTACAAAGGTCAGCTCAGCATCTGCCCAGGCTGGAGATGATGGACATCTCCTTCATTCACGCCCCAAGTATGTACTGAGAGCCCCCATGGCACTGTGCTAGGCTCAGGGTTGTCCCCTTCCCATTCCCTCCTCCACAAGCTTAGATTCTCAAGTAGCTGTCCTCCTTGTGTAAAATTAAATCCCTACTTTCTCTATCTTGGGTTTCACTGGTCAGATGGTCTCTAGCACCTACATGATGAATCTTCAAAGACTTGGAGATCATACTCCCCCCTTCCCAGTGAGTTCAGTAAACATGTACATGTTTCTTTTCTCTGCTCAGTGAGGATGGGACAAGGAGGTAGATAGAGCCAGGCCTCTATCCCAAAGAGCTCACGGTTAAGTAGGGGTCAGAACAGTCTCTCCTGAAGGGCTATGAGGGAATGACCTCTCCTCTCCTTTGGCAACAGGGCATCAACCTGTCTGGTGGTCAGCGCCAGCGAATCAGTGTGGCCCGAGCCCTCTACCAGCATACCAATGTCATCTTCTTGGTGAGTGCACCAACCGGCACCTCCCTAGTAGCTCTCGTCTCTGGGCGTCTCCCTGGTCATTGCCTACACACATATCACACACATATACACACACGTACACACATGCACATGTGTACACATGCACACATACACACAAGCACTCCATCACCCACCTACTTCCCTCTACAGAAATAAACCTCTCCTGCCAGAGATATTACCTACTCATCTTATTTATGGAGAAACTGAGGTAAGGATAGTACAAATGACCCACTGTGGACTTCACACTGAGCTCTGCAGTAGCCCTGAGGGGAAGCAAGTAGTTACAGGCCAACTCCCTGTAGGACAGCCCCAACCTAACAATATTTATTTAGCCTGACTATAAGAATGGCCAACACATAGAATGTGTACTGCCACTTCCCATCTCATGCCCAGAGCAGACGTTGCTAATTGATCACAGCATTCTTTTCCACAGAAACTTAACTTGGCCTCAGAATCCTTCTCGACACAGAACTATAGGTAACCACTAGCAATCAAACGTGAGGTAAACTTATTAGCTATCCCTGCCCTACTTCATGTGAAGTTCTGTGTTAGGTACCTTAGTTGATACTGAAGAATTCTAAGACTCATCTCCTGACCTCAAAGATTTAGAGTCTGGTTAGGGAGACAGAGCTCACCCAAGCTCACTCAAGCTCACTCAAGAGCTACAGCCCAGCCGAAAGCCACACACTGTGAGGCACAGACTATGAGAAGCCTTGTCCAGGAAGACAACAGTGAGGGCTAGAGTGATCAGGGAGGGCTTCCTGGAGGAAGGTCTTAAAATGTGAGTCAGTTAAACAGAAGGAAACAGGGAGACCATTTGGACAGAGAGTTGGAAGAAGGAAACTCAGGTCTCTGATCCCAGCTTTATTCTCTCTCTCCCACAAACACTCCCTACTAAACATGCTTCATAAGGTAAGCCTCACGGTCTGTTACCATCTGACACATATGCAGCCCTTTACAAAGGACTAGATCATTCATGATCCCATGTGAGCTTTAAACAACCTTGTTAGAAATAAAGTAAATAATTTAGTTTATTCTAGCAAACTTTAATTAAGCTCCTAATATTTACCAGGCACAGGCACAACGGGTCTTAGTTCTTAGGGGCCTCATGAAAATAACTCTCATATCTGGCTTTGTTCAGGGTATCACTGAAGCAGAGAAGAGGGACGTCTGGGTGTGGGGGTCAGAAAAGGACTCAGGAAGAGCTAGTGCTTGAGTGGAGCGCTGAAAGTTAAGTAGAAGTTTACCAGGCAGACAAAAGGCAGATCGGCACTCCAGGCAGAGCAAACAGTTTAGGCAGAGGCCTCGAATGCCATGTTCCCTGGAAACTTGGAGTGTAGGGAGCTTGTATAAAATAGATGTGAAGTGAGGCTGGAAAGGAAGACTGAGCAGGATTCCCATGTTAAGGAATTCAGACTTCATAGTTTATGGGGAGCCACTGGAGGATGAAGAATCAGAAAGCTTGTGATTAGATCTGTTTGAGAATGATAACTGATAACAGCCCCATTTTCAGATGAGGCGACCATCTTAAAGACTGACAGCTAACTACTATCAGTCCCTAGGCCAGAACTGATATAACTGGTGGTTTTTATACTTACCCCCTCCTTTCATACGTGCCTCTACCTTCTCCCCTTCACCTAGGATGACCCCTTCTCAGCTCTGGATGTTCATCTGAGTGACCACCTGATGCAGGCCGGGATCCTTGAGCTACTCCGAGACGATAAGAGGACAGTAGTCCTTGTGACCCACAAGCTACAGTACCTGCCACATGCAGACTGGGTAAGGGGTCACAAAAGGGTCAAACTGTAGAGGGCTTAGGTAGGAGAGGCAGTTAGACATCTTCAAAAGATCCAATTGGATGTCTTGTAGCAGTGGCTGAGGGCTACCGAGCGGAAGAGATTAGCATGGGATGGCTTTGTGCAATTTGGGCAGATCAGGGAGACCCGCACGGACAGTAGTTTGGTGTCACCTAGGGCTACAGACATTCCCTATTCTGGCCCGGGGCCCCTGTGGGTACCACAGGGCTGATACCAAGAAGTCTCAGAAAGAAGCAGATACTCAGTTCCTAAGTTTCTTTTTTTGCTCTGTTGGATGACTCATCTCCCTGGCCTTGGTGAGTACCTATCTGGATGAGAAAATCGTCTTTCTGCCCTCAGGTGGATCAGATTCAAGTTAGGACCAGAAGGAAGATGGAACAAATAATAGCGGTAGTAATAGAAACTTCAGTTTTATCAGTGGAATACAATTTTGTGAAGCCCCACATTAACTAAATTTCTATACTTTTCAACATGTAGACAAAGTTACTTTTTAATTAATTGGAAACAATCTAATTTTTAAGATGAATATCATGTGACTTGAAATCTGGGCCTTGCCTGATCCCTATATAAATTTGCCCCTGAAAATTGAGGCCCTCCTGGAGTTTCAGGCCTGTGCTAAATGGCCCTGCTAACCCCAAATAAGTCTCCTTTCTATATGTGGAGAGATCCTCCCTCCACTATGAAAAAGAGAAAAAATCCAGAGGGAAAAAAAAAAGCTATTAAAACAGGTTCAGGTTTGTGTCTGAGTTTCTGTGGTGACCCGGGCAAGACAACGCAAGACAATCTTTAGTCCAAAGAAGGCACACATGGAGGTGCCTGGTTCTTTAAGGTATCAGTGGATAGGATTCCTGAGCACCCCTCCCTAACCCCAGTGTGTGTGGGAGATACAGAAGCAGGGGTGGGTGTCTGAATTAATGATGAATCTACCTGAGTGTGAAACACTGAGTGTTTCAAATAAAATGTTTTATTGATTTCAAAGAGATGTGGCCACAAACACTTAGACCAAAAGGGGCTTTGCCAAACACTGATGGACACACCTCTCAAACCTGCCAAGGAGCTAAAGGTAGTGTGTAATCATCCCATTGAATGTATGAAAACAGTGGACACCGATGGATTCCTTGTGCATAAACAAACAGCTTGATCAGGATGCACTAATTGCTCTGCAGACTCTCCTATCAACCATGGGGCAACCATTAAGAATTACTCCCCAAGTGTTCGAAACTCTAAATCCCGGGAGTATGTTGGTAAGAGTAGGTTATCCCTACCAGCTCACTGCAGTGGGCGAGACAAAGGCTATTTGTGGTGGGGAAAAGATGTGTGCATGTCCATCTCAGATCCTCAGTCAGGCGAGGATCTCCACTCCCCTTCCCCAGCCAGCCCTCAGCAGGATTTGTTTCTGTCTTTCCAGATCATCGCTATGAAGGACGGCACCATCCAGAGAGAGGGCACACTCAAGGACTTCCAGAGGTCCGAGTGCCAGCTCTTTGAACACTGGAAGACCCTCATGAACCGGCAGGACCAAGAGCTGGAGAAGGTGGGTATATCCTGGGGGGCCAAAAAGCTACCCCTAAGTAGACGGTTCTGATAATGCTACGCTCATCAAGGCCTTCTGGCCCTCATTGACCCCAGGAAACCCTCCAAGTTCATGGGAGCTGGCCATGAACTTGCTCCTGCCAGAGGAGAGCCAGTACCTATGCCAGCTACCTAAGGCAGAATCAGGTGGATGCCCTCCTCTCATCCTGAGGTAGTCAGATACCATTTAGTTTGCAGTTTCAGAAAATCAACTCAAACTGGCTAAGCAAAGAAAAAAAGGGGTGTATTTAAGGATTTATTGGCTCATGAAACCAGAAAGTCCATGAGTGTCATAGCTTCAGGTGGAGCTAGATCCAGACAGTCAAACAATGTCATCAGGAATCTGTGTTTCCCCATCTCTTGGCTCTGCTCCCTTCAAACTGGCTTCATTCTCACGTTAGCAGTGAAAGCCATTGGCATTCTTGGGTTTACATTCTCCCAGATTAGTGACTGCCAGAAAGAGAACCTCTTTCACGGTTGTTTAGCAAAAGTTCCAGGGCTGACTCTCATTGGTCCAATTTGGTAGTATACCCACCCCTGAACAAATCATTGTGGCCAGAGATGTGGAGTGTGAGGACTGGCCAGCCCTGTATTATATGCTCACCCCTGGAGCCGGGGAGAATGATCAGCCCACCTGAATCACAGAGACTAAGAATAGGGGAAAACTGGTCTCCCACAGGGACATTGGGGTGCTGTTAGCTGATGAAAGGGAAAGAAAAAATTTGTCCCACTGGAAGCCACCCTAGGCAGAGACAACCTAGAAACTGACACTGGTCATTACCAGGGGTGGTTGCCCGCTACCCTCCCTTTTCCCTTTTGCATATACTGAGGACATTGGCCAGGTCCCACTTGCCTTTCAGGAGACTGTCATGGAGAGAAAAGTCCCAGAGCCACCCCAGGGCCTGCCCCGGGCCATGTCCTCGAGAGATGGCCTCCTGCAGGATGAGGAAGAAGAGGAAGGTACAGACAGGGGGACTTGCAATGAAATCATGGCCTGAGGTCTGATCAACTACAAGGAGACTAAGGTTTGGGAGTTCTAAGGGTGGTAAGATAGTGTGCCTCTGATTAAATCCTTTCCCTTCTGTGTACCTCAGTCTTCCCATCTGTAAGTGGGGATGACATACTCCCTGATTTACCCTCAGAGGGATATGAAATACAAAGCCACAGGGTGGGTTTTTGCGGCCTGCAGAGGAGACGGCCGAGAGTGAGGAGGAGGACAACCTGTCGTCCGTGCTGCACCAGCGCGCCAAAATCCCGTGGCGAGCCTGCGCCAAGTATCTGTCGTCTGCCGGCATCCTGCTCCTGTCACTGCTCGTCTTCTCGCAGCTGCTCAAGCAAATGGTTTGCGTGGCCATCGATTACTGGCTGGCCAAGTGGACCGACAGCGCCCTGACCCTGAGCCCCGTGACAAGGAACTGCTCCCTCAGCCAGGTGGGGCTGGCGGCCCCAGGGAAGGGCTGGGGGAGAGGGCTGTGCCATGGACACCCCTGGGACCCTCCTCATTCTCTGCCTGGCCCAGGAGTGCTCCCTCGACCAGACCGTCTACGCCATGGTGTTCACGGTGCTCTGCAGCCTGGGCATCGTGCTGTGCCTGGTCACATCTGTCACAGTAGAGTGGACAGGGCTGAAGGTGGCCAAGAGGTTGCA